>NC_044033.1:39727659-40043204 GCF_901765095.1 Microcaecilia unicolor
AGAATGTCATAGGATTTTGATCCTTTATAGTGGGTTATGCCCTTGTAATGGGTTTAAATGCTTTGTGATATCAAATTGGACATTATCCCTCTCAATCCATGACAGTCTAAATTTAAATGACATTTATGTGCTTACATTTGTAGAATACCGCTATTGTGTAATTGAATTAAATATGGGTTTTATAGTTCGCACTAAATAAAGAGGGACATTCACAGAGGAGAACCATGGGATTGTCACAGGCAGGGCTAGCATTTTATACAGGCATCTTAAAGAATATTGTACATTACTCAACCTGGTGTAAGTGTGTGTGTGTGTCTACATTTGGGCATTCCAACGTTATTTTACACTAATATTCTATAAGGACAATTATATACACAAGTGTCCTTAGGTTCACAGTCTTTGCAAGTATGTGCATAAATGTTCATATCCTGTTATAGAATTATCCCAGGGCAATTCCTCCAAATGGGTTAGTTTTGAACATAACAAAAAAAAAGGAGACAAAATAACCTACGTAATACCAGCAGCAGAATCGAAAAGAGTACGGATAGACCATGGTCTTCCAACACAGAGGGAAGAAAGCACTGGAGGTAAAAGGTTCATAATCCTGTAATAAAATCAAATGTAATAACAATGCCCATTAAAAGACATGGATTAGGGATAGCACAACTCCACAGGATCTGCTCTTCCTAGCTCCCAGGGCTGATCCAAGACAGGGCAGGAGTGCTTGAGCAACGAGGGACCGGATGTGAAACCAGACAGCCAAAGAGACTGGCAGAGACCTCCTCAGATTTAAAAAAACAATTTAAAAGAATATTCTTACAAACAAAAAAAAACAACAACTGTTTTTTGCCTGCACATCCCCAATGGTTATTAATGCAGTGATCCTCACTACTACAGGAAACAGGAGCTATTAACAGCACTGACCACCACTAAACTCATTCCAAAGCCGCACAAACCTTGCATGAATGAGCTGCACGTACAGTGCAATAAGGTAGAATTTTATTTGAATGACAGCAGGCTACATACAAACTGTAACCTACAGTAAAACTAGTCATTTATGATAGGGAATACCAAACACAGGTTATTACATAAGGAACGAAAGGATGAAATCTCAGCCCACCTGACTGACATGGAAAGAATACCTTAGACTCGACACAGAAACCAAAGCAATTATAAGCAATTATAAGCAAAATCATTAACTTCCTGACACTTCTGTTCATCTTCCCCACCTAGTGCCCAACGTGTGTCTCTACAGTCCTATCGAGGTAATATCGAACAGAGGCCATTATGGGTCTGTTTGTAAAATACGTAAACACAGAAGGAAACCATATGGTGTCACACAAACCTTGAGAAAAGTGAATATTCACGTAGACGAAACTTCTAACTTGAAAGTAGGCCTTCTAAATGCCAGATCTGTTCGTAACAAGATGCCACTGATACACAAACTAATTTTGCAACATAACGTTGCCGTGTTCTGTGTTATAGAATCATGGTTCCTAAAATCATACTCAGTAGTGGTTAGACTATGCTGCCCTAAAGAATACAAATGGGAATGGTCATACAGGTCATATAAAGAGGAGGTGAAGGAGTATATATTTCTTTAAAACTTAAGCTACTTGGTGCAGAATCGTCCAAATTCGCAGAATTCCTAATTATAGAATGCACATCTATAGCATTCTGTTTATTCTACTGCCCTCCAGGAAAAATAACCGCTGACTGTTCACCATTCTTAGAATTTTTATCTACTTTTCCCATTGATCTACAGAAAGTATGCATTCTAGGTGATTTGAATGTACTGGATGAACTCTCTGTGGATGAAATATCACCACAACAAAGATCATGAAAAATAAAACTAGAGCAATCACAATTCAGATAAATCGTGAAAGGCACTACACACTCAGCAGGGCACATCTTAGATCTAGTATATTTATCACCTGACTTATTCCAATCCCTGATTGCATCCCCCGTTGTTCAAGAAATTCCATGGTCAGATCACACTTTAGTAATATTCAAACTCTCAAAGAAAGATTTTAAGGTATAAAAAGAACAGACAAGTCAAGTCAAAATGCTACAAACAAGATCCAAATTTGAACTGGCAGATAAATTTTCAAGCACCATGGACATGAGCCAACATGATATGGTTGTCCACTGGACCAAATCAGTAACAGATGCCTTAAATCAGGTAGCACCAATAAAGACAATAAAAGTGAAGAACACAGTGTTGGCTTTACACCTGCACTAAAACAACAAAGAAAAGATCTAAGTGGCAGAGAGAATATGGAAAAAAACAAGAACCAGTGATAAACTGGAGATATATAAGACTAAAAAGACTGAATATAAGCAATCATGGGGCGAAGAAAGGAATACATACTTCAAAGATAAGACTACAACTTCTCAAAATAAACCCAAAGAACTATTCCACGTGGATGGGGTATAATCGAACGTGAATGCCCATCTCCATGGGCGCCTATCTCGGAGGACGGGTACGCGAAGGGGCGGGACAGACCGTATTTTCGAAAAAGATAGTCGTCCATCTTTTGTTTCGATAATACGGTTTGTGCCGGGCACATGCATCGGATTTGGGCGGATAAGAGCTGGGCGGTATCGGTTTTCAGCGATAATGGAAACCAAAGGCGCCCAGCTCAAAAACGAACAAATCCAAGGCATTTGGTCATGGGAGGGGCCAGGATTTGTAGTCCCCCTCACATGCAAGGCCACCAACCGGGCACCCTAGGGGGCACTTGTAAAAAGTTAAAGAAAATTGAAATAGATCCCAGGTGCATAGCTCCCTTCCCTTGGGTACTGAGCCCCCCAAATCCCCCCAAAACCCACTGCCCACAACTCTACACCATTACCATAGCACTTATGGCTGAAGGGGGGCACCTACATGTGGGTACAGTGGGTTTTGGGGGCAGTTTGGAGCGCTCCCATTTAGCAGCACAACTGTAACAGGTAGAGAGGATGGGCCTGGGTCCACCTGCCTGAAGTCCACTGCACCCACTAACAACTGCTCCAGGGACCTGCATACTGCTGTGATGGAGCTGGGTATGACACTTGAGGCTGGCATACAGGCTGGAAAAAAAGTTTTGACAGTTCTTTTTTTTTGGTAGGAGGGGGTTAGTGACCACTGGGGGAGGTGTCAGAGGAGGTCATCCCCGATTCCCTCCGGTGGTCATCTGGGCGGTTGGTGCCCATCTCTCCTTGGCTGATAAACACGCCCCAGTCCCGCCTTCACCACACCTCTGACACGCCCCCATCAACTTTGTTCGTTCCCGCGACAGAGTGCAGTTGGAGGCGCCCAAAATCGGCTTTCGATTATACCGATTTGGGCGCCCATGTGAGAAAGACGCCCATCTCCAGATTTGTGTCAAAATATGGGCGTCTTTCTCTTTCGAAAATAAGCTGGACAGTGAACTATTAATTGAGGGAAGAAAAGCAGAGTCAGCATAATATGTAGATCCTCAAGATTATGCAATGTGGCTACATTAGAAACTTAACATGAAAAATTCACTCAGAATCTGTTGCACTAGTTCTGCCCACATCAAGGGTAGAAGCAGTGGATAATACCTGGAATTCGTTCCACACAGTAAACAACAACATGATGGAGCAATTTTTGAAGAGCCTATCGCCCACCAAAGCTCAAGTTGACCCCTGCTCTTTGATAATATTTAGATCAATTTGCGCCCTTTGTAAAAACGTTTGTGAATAAATCACGGCAGGAAGATGTACTAGACTCGCTTAAAGAAGCCACTGTTAAACCATTACTAAGAAAAATCATTGATGTAAGTATAACTACAGACCAATTTCAGTCATACCGTTCCCAGCAAAAACTATTGAGGAATCTGTATTGCACCAACTAATGGAATTTGTAGAAGAAAATCATCTATTAAATGACTTTCAATATGGCTTTAGACCAAACCATAGTGTGGAACTTTTGGTGCTATCAGTGCTGGATGAATTAAGGATTGGAATGGACCAGAACACCAACTTCTGCTTTATCACACTAGATAACTAGATATCGCATCAGCATTTGACACTATTGACCATCAACTCCTGCTCAACGAGTTGGCAGACTTTGGCATTGGTGGGCAAGTCATATCCTGGTTTCTCTCATACTTACAGAGAGACACAGTTTCCACCAACTTTGCAGTCATCCATGGTGTACTGCACTGTTCAGCTCTCTCGGTAGTACTATTTAACTTATTTACAGCATCCCTAGGAGATATTTTCCAAGATTTATACATATCATATAGAATATATGCCGACGATGTACAATTCATTGTCCCCGTTTACAAATATGACCAGTATCTAGCTATACAATTAAAAAATGTTTTTGACAAAATTGTGGAATAGACAAGCCAAAATGTCATTAAATGTTGCAAAGACAGAAAAGACCATGAACTCATCCCTACCAGCAATATTTGAACATCAGAGTGAAAAGTGACATGAAGCCCTATATCTATAGTTTAGGCGTCTTCCTAGATACCAACCTAACAATGCAAAAATATATAGACCATGTGATTTCATCATCCTTCTTTCAATTGTGCATGCTGAGCAAGCTGAAAGATATGGTAACACCATATGATTTTCGGATAATTGTACAGAGCTTGATACTGACGAAGATTGATTACTGCAACTCCCTGTTTCTGGAAATATCATCATCCCAAATCCAGATGCTGCAGGTCATCCAAAATGCAGCTGCACAACTAGTCACTGGAATCTCAAAGTCGGAACATATTACTCCAACACTAAAAAAAATTACACTGGCTCCCTGTGACATACAGAGTTCAATTCAAGATCCTTGTTCTGACTCACCAACGTATATTTGGAAATATTCCAGTCTATTTTTGAAATACCTTGCAATCATACAAACCAAAAGGAGCACAAAGATCTGAGTCATCCCATCAGATCTGCTTCCCCCCCCCCCCCCCCCGTGAAATCATATAACTACGCAGAGACAAAACTGTGAGACTTCTCCATCGCTGCCCTATCCTTATGGAACACCCTTCCCGGATACCTAAAATCATGTGAGGACATTCATAAATTCAAGCACTGCTAAAAATGCATCTGTTTGTCAATGCCTGTTTGACTACATACAAACTTACCAGATTGACTATTACAGGATCCTTTTTCTTTTTTTCCCCCCCCCTCACTTTGCATTTGTTTGTTTGTTGTATGCTAGGACCAGGCTGATGATCTTGTCTTAGCTTAATTAACTTAAGATACCTAGCGACTGTTACTGTATATGTTCAAGACTACATTCTGTACATGGATGCTGCTAATATACTTGTCGACTGTTATGTACTCAAGACTATGTATGTGGATACTGTGACGAATATAAATGTAGTAAATAAATAAATAATAGGTAAAGACAGTGTCAGTTCAATTGTTGTATACAGTCCAACAGAGAGTGATGTAATCATTGCTGTGTATCTGACATGGATATGTGTTTTGGCATGAGTACCTACTTCAGGGGTCAATGTCTCTGATGTGCATGATATGAAGTGCAAATGTATGCAAAGCACCTCTGTGGTAACAGCAGAGAACTGATCTTCTCCTTGTAGTGTCAAGTTGGCCGACCCTAGCAATGGTTGCCTAGTTGAAGGTGGCCAGTACTTCACTTTTAATGGGGGTAAGAGTTATGTGGCTTCTATTTTTTCTCAGATGTTTCACGTGTCATCTAGATCTTGTCCATGCATATACTTCCCTAAATCAACTCCCAGGCTTTCAGGGTTAGGTCTTTCTTTCTTATTACATTTGATTTTATTAAATGACATTCTTATTACAGTACATTTGATTTTATTAAAGGGTCATTGTCTTTTATACCTCCAGTGCCTTCTTCCCTTGTGTTGGAAGACCATGGTCTATCCCTACTCCTTTTGACTCCGCTGTTAGTTTTGCACATACCATGACAGGAATTAACCTCACTCCTAAGCCAGGGTATGTGGAGTATGAGCTTAGTCTCTCAAATTTACTGTTAACACTCACCACACTATTTGCATTATGCCACAGACAGCTTCTTTCAGAGGCACTTCATGGAAATATTCCCATTAAAATGGAGTTTATTTTATGGGCTGGTGGCAAGAATATGTTCTCTCTTCTAAAATTCCACTGGGAAGCCCCTTGAGTCACCTGGGGTCCCGAAATACGGATAAGCCTACTTCAGAGCTGCGGTTACAGGGCCAACAGGAATGGCTAATAAGGGATGGGGTGGTCAGAGAAGACAATGATTAGCTGCTGGGAAGCCGGTTGATAGGGTTAGTTGAAATTGAATCTTATTTATTTATTTATTACATTTGTACCCCGCGCTTCCCCACATACAAGGTTCAATCTTGGGGTTGGGGTGTGGAGTTTGTTGCAGCAGTAGTGTAGTGGTAATAATGGGTAAATGGTATGGTGGTGAGGTATGGTGTTACCTTTCTCCTGAAATCCACCAAAAGGAAAGGGGATCAGGAAAGAGTAGATAGCCCTGTGTGGCTTATTGACCAAGATCCATGATGCCTGGGTATAAAGCATGGCCTTGCATTATCGCAGATGGTATGTGACTACACAAGATAGATTGTCCACATGAGGAAGAGTACCCCAGTATAGGTCATCACCGGTTAGTCGAATGGCTAAGTGCAGTTGAGGAGTGAGATTTATAAAGGAGGACGAGTGGATAATCTGATGTGAAGATCACTGGGAAACTTATAAGATTCTTGCAGGCAGATACAGGAGATGGTGGGAACTAGTTGTGAGAGCAGGTTCAAGGAGTAATTCTGTACAGGTTGACTAAAAATAGACACCTAAAGTGTGCTCTAAGCGCACATTCTATAACACCAATTAAGTGCTTAATTGCCATTACAGAATATTAATGTAAGTCTGCAGATACAAGAATAACTTCAGGGATAAGCACTTACTCTACCTCTATGGCAGGCATAAATGCGCACGCCTCAATTTGGTAGTTATGCTCATCAATAACAGTATCCTGAAAGCATAGCACGTAATTTCTTGGCATTCTCCTGCTCCGCCCATGTCCCTCCCATGTCCAGGCCCCTCTAGTCCAATAGAAATTAGGCATGAACATTATAGAATAGTACCTAAATGCAACAATATGCATAACTTCAAATTAGGGCCAATTAGTGTCCATTTGCACCTAACTAGGTCATCAAGTTACATATGTAACTGGTACTATTCAGTATCCTGAGTACACAATTTAACATGCTAAGCCCATAAATATGGATGCAAGAATATAATATAAGAGGAAATATTTTTTTCACTCCATGAATAGGTAAGCTCTGGAATTTGTTGCCAGAGGATGTAGTAACAGTGGTTAGCGTATCTGGGTTTAAAAAACTTTTGGACACGTTCCTGGAGGAAAAGTCCATAGCCTGTGATTGAGACAGACATGGGGAGGTCACTGCTTGCCCTGGGATTGGTATCATGGAATCTTGCCATGATTGGGTTTCTGTCAGGTACTTGTGACCTGGATTGGCTACTGATGGAAACAGGAAACTGGGTAGATAGACCATGGGTCTGCCCCAGTGTGACTATTCTTATGTTCTTATGTAAGTAGCATAAGAATAGTAGTTGTAAAATGAATTTTGAATAAAGCCGTAGCCATATTTTGCCATCATTGGTGTTTATTGCCTTTCTTGGCCTATTTTGGCCTACCATGTAAAGGGGAATGGGAGTTAGGCGCCCTGCTTTATTAAATAATCCCTGGAAGCAAATTTAGTATCGGAAAGATATTCTGCTGTACTGCTGCTCACTTTTGGTTTCCCCTTTCTATCCCTCCCTCTTGTCCTTTGTATTTAATTTATACCCCATACACCCTCTGGGACCAGATATATTCCATCTCTACAAATCTCTTTGTATTTTCAGAGAGAGTGAGAGAGAGAGAGAGAGAGAGAGAGAGAGAGAGAGAGAGAGAGAGAGAGGTTAGGCCTTGACTGTGTGTGTTCATGTTTACAATCTGCAAGGGTTGATCAAACCTCTTACTTTTCTTTTCAATATGCTGCTAATTAAGTAGATTATAATTAGATATTATAAATACTTAATTTTATATAATAAGACATTTCAGGAAAATTTAATAACTCAATTATTTTAATCCAGCCTGTAACAAATCAAATCAAATTCAGCCTTTCTGGCAAACGACACATGGGGCCCCATAAAATAATCTTTGATGAGCATGTTAAGGCCCCATTGTGCATCCTAAAATTAGCATACTATGTAGAAAAACCATATTTGTCCTGGTAAAATGGCCCAGGAAGGTATTAGCAACAGCATGCTAATACTCGTTTCCCTTTCACACTGTTTACCAAGTGATCATGAATGACACAAATTTAGTGCTTGCCTCAGACCATATGCTAATTTGCTACTGTGCCTAGTGTTGGGAGTGTTCAGCTAACTGCGAAGAAATAAAATGAAAGACATGATAGAGGTATATAAAATAATGAGTGGAGTGGAACAGGTGGATGTGAAGCGTCTGTTCACGCTTTCCAAAAATACTAGGACTAGGGGGCATGCGATGAAACTACAGTGTAGTACATTTAAAACAAATCGGAGAAAATGTTTCTTCACCCAACGCATAATTAAACTCTGGAATTCGCTGCCGGAGAACGTGGTGAAGGCGTTTAGCTTAGCACAGTTTTAAAAGGGGTTAGACAGTTTTCTAAAAGACAAGTCCATAAGCCACTACTAAATGGACTTGGGAAAAATCCACAATTCCAGGGATAACATGTATAGAATGTTTGTATGTTTGGGAAGCTCGCCAGGTGCCCTTGGCCTGGATTGGCCGCTGTTGTGGACGGGATGCTGGGCTCGATGGACCCTTGGTCTTTTCCCAGTATGGCATTACTTATGTACTTATCTACTCACTATTCCCATTTCCAATCCCTTACCATTCATTTCTACATAATCCCCCTACTTCTTTATATAGAAATCAAAATTGTGTGTTCAATTTAATTGTTTAACAAGCCAATTAGTGCTGATAACTGGGTGCTGACAATCGATTATTGGCACTAATTGGCAATACTTGGAATTTACATATGCATCTTTACAGTTGCTATTCTATAAAAGGGGGTGTGGCCATGGGAGGGGCAGGTGGTTCCAGGATTTGCAAACAGTCAGAGATGGGTAGTAACACAGTACTTGTACTTTCTTACAGTACTTAAGTACAATTGGCAGTACTTTTACTTGTAATGAGTTACCATTTTTTTTTTGCAATACTTTTTACTTGTAACGAGTTACATTTCAGCTGTACTTTTATACTTGGTAACAAAGTACAAATTTGGAAAGTAATTTAAATAAAAAAGTATTTTCCATCCCTCTGCTTCTCACCCTCTACAGGCTCTCCAATCGATGCCAGACTCGGCTTGCAGCTGATTGGGCCCGAACTGCCGGTCCCACAAACAGCTGAGCTGGGACCAGAAGTTCAGACCCAATCAAATACAGCACAGGCCTGAGGCATATTTTCAAAGCACTTAGACTTACAAAGTTCCATCGTAACCTATAGAACTTTGTAAGTCTAAGTGCTTTGAAAATGAGCCCCCAGGGTCCGACATCACCTGGTAACCCTAGTCCTCGTACTCCACACCTGCCCAGAACAGCTGTTGATTGGCTATTACTTTGTTGTGTCAGGCTCAGCTGCCTCCCCAGCGTGAACCGCACCTTGCAGGGCCCTCTGCCTCTCCCCTCCCATTCACCATGGCCCTGCAGCACAGTCTTGCTCCCTCCCTCCCATTGCACCTCTGCTGGACGTGCTAATATACCATGGGAGCAGTGGCATAGGAGGGGGGGGGGGGGCGATGGGGCGGTCCGCCCCGGGTGCATACCACTGGGGGGGTGTCGGCTCCGCTGGTTCCCTGCTCTCTCTGCCCCGGAACAGGTTACTTCCTGTTCCGGGGCAGAGAGAGAGAGCAGGGAACCAGTGGAGCCGACGCAGCTCCCAGCGACAGGATTGGCCCTCCCGCCCGCTCCCCGCTTTCCTATGCTAGTAAGAATGTGCTCTGGGGGGGGGGGGGTGCGCGCTGAGGGGGGGGGTGCACCCTGCTGCACCTGGGGGGGTGCGCAGCGGCGGCCTGCCCCGGGTGTCAGCCGCCCTCGCTACGGCACTGCATGGAACGCTGCTAGTGCTTTCTTCACCAAGCCTGCCTCCTCTGATATAAACTTCCAGGACTTGTGTAGGAAGTACTGGCAGCACTGCAGAGAACCTGGTCCCATATGTCTCTTATGGTGGTTTATTAGCGTGGCCCCTGCATAGGTCCATGGGAAGGGGGAGGGAGTGAGACTGTGCTGCAGGCCACAGTGGATGGGAGGGGAGATAGAGAGAAATTAGGCAAGACTGGATTGGTGGGCACGGAGGGGGAGAAAGAGAGAAAGAGAGAGAGAGAGAGAGAGAGAATGTCAGACAGAGATGAGGATATACTGGATAAAAAGAGGGGGGAAGACAGAGGCTATGGGCTGGGGAGAGTGAGAGAAATTGGGCAAGATTAGATAGGTGGGGACATAGGAGTCAACTTTTCAAAATGACTGGGGATGCTAAACCCAAAAGAAATGATCCTTCACTGGACACAAAGGGTTTTCTCAATATTGGGGATGTTCACAGCACCCACAGAGCTGGAACAAATCAGTGTTGGACAGTATTTAACCAAGAACACAGAAATTACAGCAGTAATAAGCCATATAACTGCATAACAACTACAATAATATCTCAAATGTACTTCCACATAGTCCAGAGACATGTCTTCTCATTAAAAGATACATCTAAGAGAGAGTTTCATGGTTGCTAGGCAGCTGAGCTGTTCACGAAATTAAAAGGAAACACACAGAAGACATTGGCTATGTCTAGTCAACCCGTCTGTCAATGTAAGGTGTAAACCATTATTTTAGAAAATACAACAGAAAAGGGTCGCATAGCTGGTCAATTAAATGAAGACCTCAAATGGTCAATTCAACACTCTAAAAGGCAAACTCTTTTTTTTTTTTTAGCTTGACACAACATTTTTTCTAAATGAATTTTAACAGTAAAGTATACATGACTGTAAAGTATATGAACAATATAATTATCTGACATACAGCAATATAAGCATGAATTTAACTTTGGGTGCAGCATTCAGATCCTGTGGTACAACACATTCTCACACCTAGAAAGGATTTACACTGTTAAATACTTCTTAATTCAGTATCTTATTACTAAGGGAGGTCATTAAGGGGCCCATTTACTAAGGCACGTTGAAAAGTGGCCTGCGCTGGTGTAGGTGCGTGTTTTGCATGCACGCAGGTCATTTTTTCACTGCGCCTAGAAAAAAGGCGCTTTTTTTGTGGCCAAAAATGGATGAGGCAAAATTAAAACCAGCGCATGTCCATTTTTGCATGCACGCAGGTCATTTTTTCACTGCGCCTAGAAAAAAGGCGCTTTTTTTGTGGCCAAAAATGGATGAGGCAAAATTAAAACCAGCGCATGTCCATTTTTGTCCTGAGACCTTACCGCCACCCACTAACTTAGCGGAAGGTCTCACGCGCTAACCGGGTGGTAAGCGGCCAGCGCGCATAAACTGCCGATTACCGCCACTTGGTAGAAAATAGAACATATTGTCTACCGTGTCTTTTGGACGCGCATACAAAATGGAATTACTGCTCGGAGCACGTGGTAGCCGGGCAGTATTTCCAATTTGGCGCGCTTTGGATACATATAGGCTCCTATGTGCTTTAGTAAAAGGGCCCCTCAATAAGCTACATTAAGATCATAACATAAGTCTCGCCATACTAGGCCAGACCAAAGTTTCATCAAAGAACAGCATTCAGTGGCGAATCAATGCTCAAGTATCAGGCAAGATAACAAAAGAGTATCACAGATTTTATGCTGCTTATTCCAGAAAATAGCAGTGGATTTTCCAAGTCCACCTTAAAAATTGACTTTTCTTCTAGGAACTTGCCCAAAATATATTAACTTTTAACACGGCAATTGATACCCACTGACAGCAAGGTACCTTAACAGTTAAAAAGTGATATTTTTTATATTAAGAGCTAATGGAACACAGGGTGGAGAATGGACAGGGACTGCACCTTACAGTTAAGACAAAATTCTCTATATGGCGCTGAAAACTTAGCACCCCAACCAATAAAAAAATGAGCGCTAAGTTCTATTCTATAAATGGTGCTATGAGTTGGGTACCATTCATAGAATAGCACCTAGTATTGGGGATCCACGCCTAAATTTACACCAACTGAAATCTGGTTCAACTCACCACGCCTAAATTAGGTTTGGATCGGCCATGTTCTGTAACAGTACATGCAAAATGTTTGAATGCCCACGATCTGTCCATGCCCTTCCTATGGCCACACCCCCTAACGCATGCATTTTTATAGAATATGCCTAGCACAATGCGCATGTAAATTCTAATTGTTGCCAATTAGTAATGAAAATTGATTCTTAGCACCCAATCAGTGCTAATTGGTTCATAAGAACATAAGCGTTGCTATACTGGGACAGACCGAAGGTCCATCAAGCCCAGTATCCTGTTTCCAACAGTGGCCAAGCAAGGTCAAAAGTACCTGGCAAGATCCCAGAACAGCGAAACAGATTGTATGCTCTATATCCTAGAATATGCAGTACACAGAATTTGGGTGCATGCCAAAATTTCCATGCACAATTTTGAGCGCCATCTATGGTATGGTAAGTTGTTGCATGTTAACTGTTATTGCAGTAGGTAGTATGATGCATTTAGCACCACAGTTCTAACTTATTGAATCATGTTATTTATTTTTTTTATTTTACCTGTTGCATTTGTACCCCACATTTTCCCACCTATTTGCAGGTTCAATGTGGCTTACATATTACTGTGAGGTGTAGGCCGCCTCCAGTGATGAAACAAATACAGAGTGATGTGGTAGAGAATGAGATGTATGTGTTACAGACACATAATAGAATTGAAAGAAGAAGAGTTATATAATGTTTGTTGGTTTCATTGTGTTGCTGAGTCCAAGCACTTAAGTTGGATCAGTAAGGTATGCCTTCTCGAACAGATCGGTCTTTAGTGATTTCTGGAAGTTGAGGTGGTCGTGCATTGTCTTTATGGCTTTTCGTAATGCGTTGCATATTTGCGTGCTTATATAGGAGAAGCTGGATCCGTGGATTGATTTATACTTGAGTCCTTTGCAGTTGGGGTGGTGAAGATGTAGGTATGATCGTGATGATCCAATTGTGTTTCTTTTTGGTAGGTTTATAAGGCCAGACATATAACCCAGGGCTTCACCATAGATAATCTTATGGACCTGGGTGCAGATTTTGAAAGTAATGCGTTCTTTGATTGGGAGCCAGTGCAGTTTTTCTCATAGCAGTTTGGCGCTGTCGAATCACGATTTTCCAAATATGAGCCTGGCTGCTGTGTTTTGAGCAGTCTGTAGTTTCTTTATGAGTTGTTCTTTGCATCCCGCATAAAGTCCATTGCAATAGTCAGCATGGCTTATCCACCCCTAGAGGAGCATTTTCAATATGACATTTAAATCTGATTGTGGATATTCTGTGAAAAATAATCAAAAATCCAGTAGCAAATATGGCCATTTTCAAACCAAAGAAATGTCCAACTTTTTTGTTTTGAAAATAGTCACTTCCTAGATGTTTTTGTGTTCAGTGTGTCTATCTGTTAGGTATATTTTCAACAAACAAAAAAGGTCCAAGGGGAAAATGCATAACAACAAGCCATTTAGATATATGGGGGCCAGTATTCTTAGTAGACTGTCACCACAGACATCCCACCACAGCAGTGGAGCACCCTAGGTGGTACTGCAGTGGACCTCACTTAAAAGGTCCCAGGTACACATCACATTGTTACCCCCTTATAATGTATAGTGAGCCCTCCAAAAACCACCAAAAACCTACTGTATCCAACTGTACACCAGGGTGCGTTCGGGTAGTGGCATAGCTAGTTGGATGAACTCCCATGCAACATGGTCAGGCCCTTCTTCTGAACAGGCTCCCCTCAGAATAGATCCATCCGTGATCATGGCTCCCCCCCCCCCCCAAACAGATCCCCCCAAGCCTAATTACATCCCTGATGGTCCAATAGAGTATCTGGAAGAGGAGCAATCCCCACTAGCTCCTGCCAATAGTGGCTCCAGCAGCTAAAATTGCTGCTGCAACCTAGTGGTAGTCTCACGGTACTACTGGTAGAAGTCAACATTCCATACTGAACCATTCTGTTTCTCCTTGTTCCATTCCAACTGTTGCTTCTTGATCAATCTAAAAGTTGTGCATGAGAGCTATCAGGTGTTCTGACGTACCCATGCATCTTAATGTGGCCCAGAGTTTTTCATGATTTACGCAGTCAAAGACCTTGCTGTTGTCTATGAACTACATGTGACTAACTTTTTTGTATTTTTTCATCTTTTCAAGGATTCATCTCACATCCATAATAATGCATCTTTGTTTCTCACGCTTTCCTGAATCCTCCTTGAACTTGAGGCAGTTATTGTTCCAGGTACAGTTGTAATCTCCACTGACTGATCTTGAGTAGAATCTTGCTGGCATATGGGATCAGAGCAATTGTGCGATAATTTCCACAGTCAGTCACATCTCCTTTCTTCAGTATTGGTATGAACACAGATCTTTTTCAGTCAGTCAGCCATGATGTCTTCCTCCAAATTTCCCAGCAGATGCTACTTTGACTTCTTATCACCAATAATTCCTGATCATAAGGTACAGGTTGAAATGACTGTTGTTCCACTTATCTTTATGATATAATGACTCAGTGTATTCTTTCTACTTTTTATTGATCTTCTCTATGTTGTTCAATATGGAACCTTAGTGTTTTTTAGCATTTCAATTTGAGGTTTCTCTTATATATACTATCAGCTACCACATTTGCTTATTTCCAATCTGACGAAGAAGGGCAACCTTCAAAAACTAATCAAGAAATATATTATGTCCAATAAAAAAGGTATCATCTTTTCCATGTTTTATTTTGTTTGATTTCTATTGATAACAATTTGAGGTTGAAATTTTCTCTGTTTTAAGTCTTTTGAAAGCAGATCTTACTTCTTCCTCTTATATTTTCTGATTCTGTTTTCTTGCATGCATTATTGTAGTACTTCTCTTTTTCTTGTCTTGTGGTACGCTAAGTTCCATGACTGTCTCTCTTTCTCCTCTTGTTTTAGCTTCTCTACATTTTTGAGCAATTTTGAATGTTTCTTTAACCATTCATTTTGCCCATTTTTGCTTTTTCACCTTTTGCAGGGACTTTTCACTTTCTCTTAGTACAACTTTCTTGATATCTTTCTATATGTCTTCTTGTACAATGTTGTTAGTGTCCATTGTGGTGAATCAATTTCTCAGGCAGTATTTAAATCTGATGGTATTTTCAAGATCATACTTTGCTATGTTTGTGACTGACTTGCTCTTTTTCAGATTTAGCTTGCGTTTGCATGCTAATAGCTGATGATCTGTACTACAGTTGGCTCCAAGTTTTGTGTTTGTTGATGTTATTGAACACTCGATGCATAAACGTCCATTTCTCTTCACTTCACTGGCTTCCGATCAGGTACCGCATACAGTTCAAGCTTCTCCTACTAACCTACAAATGCACTCAATCTGCAGCCCCTCACTGCCTCTATACCCTTATCTCCCCGTACGCTCCTACCCGAAACCTCCACTCACAGGACAAATCCCTCCTCTCTGTTCCCTTCTCCACCATCGCCAACTCCAGGCTCCGCCCTTTCTGCCTTGCCTCTCCCTATGCTTGGAACAAAACTTCCTGAGCCCATACGCCAAGCCCCCTCCCTGCCCATCTTCAAATCCTTACTCAAAGCCCATCTCTTCAATGTCATCTTCAGCACCTAATCATTTCACCTCTATCCAGGAAATCTAGACTGCCCCAATTTGACTGTCTGCACATGTTGTCCTTTAGATTGTAAGCTCCTTTGAGCAGGGACTGTCCGTCTTTGTTAAACTGTACAGCGCTGCGTAACCTTAGTAGCGCTTTAGAAATGTTAAGTAGTAGTAGTAGTCCTGTATTTTAGAACATCAGCAGATTCTGTTCTAAAATGCTAGTGAAACTTGAGATTTCGCCACCTGGACATCTCAGTTCCAGCTTCTACATCCTTTCTAAATGGGGCTGCACATCTTGATTTTCCAGATCGTGTTTTGACTTTAACTTCTGTATCTGAACCACATTCCTGGGATTTGGAATTGCTAAATGGAAGTATTTAGAAATTTCTTACAGCCTTCTGCTGCTTTACAACAGTTCATTATAGTAAATGATCAGACTACTGGCTTAGATAAGTTCATGTTTGTTGAAAGTAGACAGGATAACAGTGACAAGCTGAGAGGTTAAAAAGGTCAGAATATTTTTTCCACAACGAAATTGTTTTCTCCTAATTGAAAGCCTAACAAGTCAGCTAACATGTTGGAACTTATCAAAAAGTAAAAAAAAAAATGAAATAGTAAAAATGAATCAAGCAGAAGAATGTGCATGAGGATTTACACCAACTAAAACCTGGTGTAAATCCTTATGCCTAAATTAGGCAATCTGCCTAATTCTGTAACATTGCATGCAAATTCCAGAAACACCCCAGACCTGACCATGCCCATCTCATGGCCACACCAAATTTTTGAATCTGCACATAAAAATGTATGCATGCATCTTTATGGAATAAAGATTAAAAGGCGCCCATATAAATTTTAGTTACTTCCAATTAGCACTGATAATTATTAGCACCCAATTACTGGCGCTAATTGGCTCATTTTGCTATTAAATTACGCATGCAAATTGGGCACGTGCCCAAATTTGTGAACACAATTTTTAGTATCATATATAGAATTAGGGGGAAAGATGTGTTATTTTACTACTAACTCATGCTATTTTAGCATGGGTCCCCTTTTATGCAATGAGACCTAGTTACTAATAACTGGGGTTAACAATAAAATAACTCATCAAAACATGTAAAACTCCCACATATATCCAGAAATGTTAAGAATGCCTTTTTTTATATCACTATCATGTATTCCATTACCATGTAACCCAAAATCCTTTTGTAACACCAAATGTCTATTCTCTTCTCATTTCCACTAGCCATGATGTACTGTAAGCCACATTGAGTCTGCAAACAGGTGGGATACTGTGGGATACAAATGCAATAAATAATAATAATAATAATAATAATAATAATAATCTTAGTGGTAGCTCACATTGATAACTTCTTCCCCTTTGAGAGAGACATTTGTCTAGACACAGATATTGAACTTCCGTCACAATATATGGCAGTATTTGCAGTTGTGTTTCTTCTATTTGCAATTCTTCTTCTAACAGTTTGCAAGATCACCGATCAACATTACAACTCCCACAGTGCATAAGGAGGGGATCTCAAAAATCTTCCTCCAAATCTAGGACATATCACATCCAGGTGATTGCTCCTCCAGATGAAAAAATATAGACAGTGCTGCCACAAAGGGCATAGTGATCTTAGAGGAGTGGAAAGCAAAAGGGGGGATTCAAACTGAGAATACGATCAAGCTGTGTTCTTTTGACAGCTGTTTCCAACAGACAGGGAACGTTAGATATGGAGAGAAACAGAAATCATCATCTTAATGGGATGCCTTTGAAAAGGTACCTACGAGAGATTAGGGTACCCTAGGAAGCACAGAACAGTCATTACATAACCTGCCATTTTGTAATTTTACGTATTGAAACCTTGGATTTCGATGAAGCCTGTAGGAAAGATTTAAGGTGTATGTACCCTTTAACAGCATCTGTCTATGTGTGACAAGCTGTCATGACATAAATGCATCAATTGTCTTATTGACACAATTAGATTTTAGATTTCATAATTAAGTTTTCTAAAATCCTCTGTTCTAGGTGAGAGGACATGGATTCATCAGTCTTCTTATTTTACTTGAATAAAAGCGGTGCATTTTTCAATACATCAACGTCCTATTTTTCCATTGACCCTGCTTAATTACACACTGGTATAAAACTATAGTCCCCACAGTCTTTCCTTTTTTTTGGGGGGGGGGGGGGGAGGGCAGCTTAGAATCATCTGCACCTGCCCCAGCTTTTCTTAAATGTTGATACTGTTTTTGTCTTCAATTCTATCCCTGGGAAGTCCCATATTCCTAGCACTCATCCTATAATGAAATATTTCACCATGTTACTCCTGAGCCTGCCCCTTATGGGCCTCGTATCACAGTCTCTTTTTCTTGGGGGCCCTTTTACTAAGCCATGTAAGCGTCTACGTGCGCCAAAATGGAGTTACCGACAAGCTACCGCATGGCTCTTGCGGTAATTTCATTTTTGGCATGCATCCGATACGCGCGTCCGAAAAATAATTTTTATTTTCGGACACGCGTATCAGACGCTCGCCAAGTGACATTTGACAAGTGTAGGTCATTATCACCCGGTTACTGCTTGAGACTTTACCGCTAGGTTGATGGCTGGCAGCAAGGTTTCAGACCCAAAATGGACGCACGGCAATTTTCTGGTCGTAGTATTTTTATTAAATTTAGAAGAGAATAACAGAAGACAATTCAGTGTAACAGTACAACAGCATACAAATTGCAAAAATCATGTAAAGGACAGAAGAGAGAAGAGTGGAGAGGAAGAAAAGAAAAAAGAAAAACACTTCTCAACAAGCATCTCCAAAGCAGGACAATAACAAAGACCACTTCTCCTTATAAGTGATATGGAGGGGCATAATTGAACAAAAACGTCTATCTCCATGGGCGTTTATCTCCGAGAACGGGTCCATGAAGGGGCGGACCGAACCGTATTTTTGAAAAAAATAGACGCCCATGTTTTATTCGACAATTTGTGAGCTGGGCGTTTTTGTTTTTCAGCGATAATGGAAAATGAAAGCGCCCAGCTCAAAAACGAATAAATCCAAGGCATTTGTTCGTGGGAGGGGCCAGGATTCGTAGTGCACTGTCCCCCCTCACATGCCAGGACATCAACTGGGCACCCTAGGGGGTACTTTTACAAAAACAAAAAAAAAGGTAAAACAGTTCCCAGGTGCATAGCACCCTTCCCTTGTGTGTTGAGCCCCCCAAATCCCCCTCAAAACCCACTGCCCACAAGTCTACAACATTACTATAGCCCTAAGGGGTGAAGGGGGGCACCTACATGTGGGTACAGTGGGTTTGGGGGGTTGGACGACTAATAAGCATTAAGCAGCACAATTGTAACAGGTAGGGGGGGATGGGCCTGGGTTCACCTGCCTGAAGTCCACTGCACCCCCTAACAACTGCTCCAGGGACCTGCATACTGCTGCCAGGGAGGTGGGTATGACATTTGAGGGTGAAAAGAAACAGTTGTGAAACGGCATATTTTGTGGTGGGAGGGGGGTTTGTGACCACTGGGGGAGTCAGGGGAGATCATCCCCGATTCCCTCCAGTGGTTATCTGGTCATTTAGGGCACTTTTTGGGGCCTTATTCATGGAAAAACAGGGTCCAGGAAAAGTGCCCTAAATTCTCGCTAAAAACGCATATTTTTTTTCCATTATCGGCGAAAGGTGCCCATCTCTGATCGGCTGATAACCATGCCCCAGTTCCGTCTTCACCACGCCTTCGACACGCCCCCGTCAACTTTGTACGCTTCCGCGATGGAGTGCAGTTGAAAACATCCAAGTTCGGCTTTCGATTATACCGCGTTATTCGTTTTTGGGAGATAAACGCCTATCTCCCGATTTAGGTCGCAATATAGGCGTTTTTGTCTTTCGATTATAAGCTGGATAGCGACATGACTTTTTAGCCAGAAAGGTATCATATTTATAAGTCTGAAATACCAAATTCCACCATTCCTGATATGTGATTTGACCCAGGGTCTTCCAGTGCCCAAAAACTACTTTCAAGGCTAAAGTGAGCAAAGTATTAACAAGTAAGCATTCATTATGGCTTAAGGAAGAGCGAAAACATTGGTCTCTGAGCAACACATATTTATACAGCATAGGACCATGGAAATGAAATATATCTGTTAAAGTGAACCAGACATCAGTCCAAAATGATTGAAGGCATACACAGTCAAAAACAAGGTGTCTAATATTACCCCGTTGAGCATGACAAGACCAGCATAAACTGGGAATGGACGGATTAATGGTATGCGACCTGAGGGGCGTCCATAAGGACCGGTGCATAAAAAAATAAAGGCCGCAGACCTGGAACACTGAAACACTGAGCGCCAGAGCTATCAGAAATGGGCTGCTGAATATCTTGTTCCCAGCATCTACGCAAGCCCAGACACATGCCTACACTACCGCAGGCCATTTTTCAGCATACTTTAGTAAAAGGACCCCATGGACTTTTATTGCATTGTACAATTTTTTTCTGCATTATCTCTGATGTATCTGAATATATCTGTCATGTCCTCTCTTCAAGGCAATTTAACTGGCCATAAATAGCCCCTGGATGGTTTAATTGCCAGTTCGGGGCTAACCACTAATTTTCAGCGGCCCTTAACCATTTACTGCTGCTGAAAATAGCCAAATGAAAACCGGCTATTTTGGGGGGTATTCTCGGGTGGAGTCAGCACTTAGCCAGTTAAGTGCAGATATTCAGCACTTAACTGGCCAGGTTAACCACATAAATAGAACTGCATAAAAACACTAGTTATGCAGAATGGCAGCATAGAATGAATGAGCTGGGCATCTGTGAACTTAAAGATGTTTCTTTGAAAAAAAAAACACCTGAGTGGGACTATTACAAATTTTTATGGCTCGCATTCCATAACCTATCTAGTACAGCCTGATGTGGGACACCTATTTTCTCTCTGGATTTAACACCAGCGGTAGTCAGCAAAACGCTGATCACCACCGGCTGAATATCAGGCCCTAAATTGATACCCGGGGCAATGAAAAGCAGAGTATTGTAACATAAGTTCAGTTTTGGTATTCATACCATTTTAGTGATAACCCAGTACTGGGATTTTCCAGTACATGGTGAAAACATAAAACAACAATAAATACATTGAATACATAACAGCACCATATGAAACACATCAACCGCCTAATTCTATAAAAGTTGCCAAAAATGTCATGTGGAAATTTGGGTGCGTGCCCGATTTGTGTTTGCAATTAAATTGAATAACAAGCTAATTAGCACAAAATAATTCGCTTTTGAACAAGCAATTATTGGCACTAATTATATTTAGTTGGCATTTTTGTGCATAAATTTAGGCACAGGATCTGCACCAAAACGTTATACATGATCTGAAAAAGGGGGTGCGGAAATGGGACAGTCATAGGCATAATGGGGGTGTTCCTAAAATTAGCATACATTGTTATAGAATTATGGGGAAATGTGCACTGTTCCCTCTATGCTGAGAGGGACTCCTTTAACTGCATTGCTGCCAGTGTGTGTGTGTGTATGGGGGGGGGGGGGGGGGGGTTCAATACTATGTTTTCAATCTGGAATCCCTCACTATTGAAGATGTGATAGTGAACAGCACCCCCCACTGGCAGTACTGTAGGTGGAGGACTCCCGCTCAGGTTAGAGGGAACAGTGGATATGCACCTAATGTAGGTGCGTATATTTGCACTGCATTTCAATTGTTGTAAATGGCTGCACCTAAAGTTAGGTGTGATTCCCGGGCATAAGCGCTATTCTATAAACTGTGTCTAACTTTAAGAATGGCTTATAGAATCGTGCTTCTTTCAGTGCCAATTTTTTTATGCCATATATAGAATCTAGCCCCCAAAACATAACACGATTACAATTAAATCAATATAATATAAAGAAAAAGCAACAGTGGAAGCAGGTACATTTCAGCCCTGGCTTCCCTAGTTCTCAGCCTGAAGCTCTAACCAGTAGGTCACTTCTCTACAAAAGGGCTCATTTTTTTCCCCAGTTGTCTGGGAAAATGTTTTGACTTTGAGGGTACTTTTATACCTGTCAAAATATTTGTAGGTTGTCAAGACACATAAGCGCATATGTTGTACTTATTTTATAAAGGCAATATATGAACCTAAGTGACAGCATTCATTTTTACCTTCTACAAAAGTGGCCCACCTAAGTCTGCATAGATGCAGGTGTATAATGAAACTAGGTTTTCTGATTTCAGGTTTTAATAATTAAACAACAATAAAAAAAAAACTCCAATGCAAAAAAGTAAAATAGATATTTTTTTTTTAAATCATCTTTATTAAATAAAGCAGACAACAACATACTATACAATATCTAGTTTTCACAATATGGGGAAACAATCAGCTTTGATAGTCAGCATACAAATATGAACAGTAATATCTGCTAACACCCTAACCACCCACCCTCCGCCATCACCAAGCCCCCCAACCCCCCAAACTCACTGCAATGAACCCACCCACAGATAAACAGTGGCCTGAATTAATTATGAAGTAGACTATGAGCTGTAGGCAGTAAGGTATCCCCAAAACGTTCCCAGATCCTTTTAATCGCTGTCCTGGAGGCATAGACACTGCATATCTTTCCATTGACAATAAAGATACATATCTTTCCATTGACAATAAAGATATCATTTGAATGTGCCAGGACACAAAGGTAGAAGCAGAAGAGTCTCTACAAGCAAGTAAAATCACCTTCTTTCCCATCAACATAGCTTGCCGAAGGAAGCCCCCAAATCCGGGCAGAGTGGATAAAGTGGTGCCAAAATGATCAAACAAAAGGAGAGGTGATAGAACAATAGTCCAGGACCATAAAGTAAACACACTGTGCAACACTCGAGCCCAGAAAGTCTGGATCCGCTCACAGGCCCAAAACATAAAGGAGCTGATGGGTGGTAACACTTTGGACAGGCTGCCGAGTGACAGAATGAAGCTTTATAGGCACGGGAGGGTGCAATGTAGAGACATAAAGCAAATTTATTAAAATTGATATTTATTAGATAAATAATGGAAAAACACCACTTCTCCTAGTTCTCTCTCTCTCCCCCTTTTAGGACTTCCAGGCTGCATAAGTCTAGTTATTAAAATGTGGCAAGAAAAGTACTACCTCCATGGCTCCATTTTAAAACCTACAATGTGATAATTTCAATCCCTAGCATCCAATATTCCAAATATTTCTGTGAATAAGAATAGAAAGAAAATTAATAATAAAAAAACATTTAACTAACAAATTATTCTAACTCATCATACTATTCCAGATTATTCTGAAAAGGAATGGTTTTCAAATATTTATGAAATAACAAATATGAAGATTGTTGTTTAACAAACCACAGCACGGAAACTTTTTATAACTCTATTTTTACTTCATGAGAACATCACTCCACCATTGCTATTGTTTCGCTTGATCTCTCTTTAGCTTTTGACCTCGTTGACCACTCCCTTCTTCTACAACAACTTAAATCCATTGGTATCTCACATTCTGTCCTCTCCTGGCTTTTGAGCTACCTCTTCAATCACACATACCAACTTACCTTCAATGCTGCTTCAACCATCTCCCCTTCTCTTAAACTCAGGTATCCCACAGGGCTCTATCTTTAGCCCCATTCTCTTAAATATCTTCCTTTCACCACTTCTCACCTTTATTCAAAACTATTCTTATACACCTTTTTTCTACACTGATGATATTCAAATCTTGTGTCACATCCCTGACTCTACTGCTATCACTCGTCTGCCTGTCTCTTCTTGGCTAAGGTCTAATCTTCTTTTTCTAAACTCTGCAAAATGGAAGCCATTCACTTTTATTTCTCTGCCAACCTCTCTGTCCCTCCACCCTCTGATGGCCATTCCTTTAATACAAAGATTCTATTAAGATATCAGGTGTCACTTTTAACCCCCTCCTCACATTCACACCCCAAATAGATTGTCATCTGCTCTTTTTTTGCCCTTCATCGTCTTCATTTGGTTCATCTGCTACTACCATCCTCAATCCTTTGCCCCTCATCCTTGCCCTGGTTGTCTCACACCTCAACCACTGCAACTGTCTGTATTCTGGTGTTCCTCTATTCTTTCAAACATCTTCAACTTGTTCAGTCAACTGCTGTCAAACTACTTCATAACTCCGGTCTCTTTGAACATAAGAACAGCCATACTAGGTGAGACCAATGGTCCATCCAGCCAGTGGTGTGCTGGAGCAGGCTCTCACAGACTCGCAAGAACCTGTTGTTAAGTTTTTAAGAATTTTGGGAGCCGGTTGTTAAAGTAGGGTCCTCCATGGCTACTTTAACAACTGGCTTCCAAAATGTGGGCTTGGGCCCCCTGCTGAATTATCTTTTACTTTGCTGGTGGGGAAGCTGAGCCCTGCCAGCCAAGTAAATAGACTGCTGCTGCTCCCAGCTCCTTGTTTCCAGCTCTGAGCAGCAGGCTGGGACTTCTCCAGCATGTGTGAGAAGTTTCAGCATGCTGCTCAGAGCAAGACGTTGGGAGTGGTGGCAGTCCATTTATTGGCTGCCAGCAAAGGTATGCCTAGCGTGCCCACACGAAGGGAGGGAGGAGAGAGGGGCAAGTGTTGCTCCCCCCCCCCCCCCCCACCGGCCACCCCTGGCCCTTCCAACTGCAGAGCTGTTAAAATTTACCAGCACACCCATGCATCCAGCCCAGTATCCTGCTTCCAGCAGCAGCCAATCTAGGTCACAAGTACCTGGCAGAAACACAATTAATAGCACCATTCCTTGCTACCAATCCCAGGGCAAGCATATCTCAAATGAATAATTATTACCTGAATTGGTTATTACTCTATTTACCATTAACCTCCTCTTTGCTTCATGTACAATTTCTCATTCATAATAGATTTTCTAAATGTTATGAATCCATAGCTATCCCAGTATGTTTATGATACTATATTGTAAAACTGGATTCTTACAAGAAATAACTTTCTTATGCATTATTCTTTGTTATGTACCCTATACTGTTCATTGTAAGCCACACAGAACTCAGGCTTGTTTGGGATAATGAGGGATATAAATAAATAAACAAACAAACAAATAAATATTCCTATGGGTGACTCTAGTGTTTAACGCATGCTAATCATTAGCGTGTGCTAAAAACGCTAGTGCACCTTTGTAAAAGACCTCCTCAACATATAAATGCAAGGAGGTGTTCATAGGGGAGAAGAACGGATGAGAAGAAGATTTACACATGCAATGTACAGAATACTATAAGTTAAGAACTAACATGTCAGAATTAGCTGTACACATTTAGGGCCCTGTTTACTAAGCTGCGTTGTAGGCGTGCTAACTTTTTAGCGCGCACTGATAGAGACACCCATTATATTCCTATGGGTGTTTCTGGTGTTAGCATGTGCTTATTTTTTAGCACACACTAAAAAGTTTGCACGCCTACAGCCCGCCTTTATAAACAGGGCCCTTACTCCTGCATTTGACATGGCGTAAGTGGCCGTGCCTAAATGTAGATGCAATGATGCTGATTTACGCTGCTATTCTATAACAGAATCTTGAAATCCAAACACCGCCATAGAATTACCGCTTCTAAACTGTGGCTCCCAGTTATAGAATTGCTTCTATATATATTTATGAATAAACTACATTGCCTTGAACAAACACAACAGAATCCTCAAAAAAATGTTCTTTGAAACAAACTTAATATGCACACAATGTACAATTTAGCAATATGTTCCAGTTTAAATGACAGGCAATTTATCTCTACACATCAACTGACAGAGTTCCATGGTTACAGGAATTTGCAATGTATTAAACCATTGCTAGGCTTTCACATATGCATTTTGTTATGATCTACTTACAGGAATCACTCTAATTGCAGCCAGTGCCCATGCTTTTTTGTTCACAATTATTTTTGGGGGGGATAAATCCATATTTTATCAAGCTTCTCACCAGAATAAAACACAAGTAAATGCGTTCACTATTTTCAGACATATTTCTTGTCTTCATCATACTGGTATCATTCTCTTTCCTTGCAAATAATGTGATTTAGTCACAGGACATTTAGCCCAATTTAATAATAACATACATCCAATGCCTGTTTTGTAGCTAGATAAATGCCAACAGTTCTATAAAGCGGAACAGCATTCTCAGTTTAACTTAATTGAAGGTTGTAAGGCAAAGCGTATTTAATGTTTAAAGTTTTGCATATTTTTTAATATTGCCTACATTCATCTGCCTTAAGTAGTAAATGGCAAATATGGATTTGGAATGCCATCAGCTCTTTTGATGCTCCAGTAATTTGACCTTATTAATTCATCCTGGTGCTGCTGTTCTAAAATACTGATTAACCCTAGACCAGACGCAGGCTATTTAGCATATGGAAAATCTCAAGCTGAGGGTTCAGCAGATTATGGTGTTTTTTGTTTTTTTTAAATAAACAGCTACCAAGTTTGGCAGTTTGGACTATAATTCAAGCTCTTCTGTTCCCACCGTAATTTGCTGTCATTGCTGGTGTTCACCAAATTAATCTTTCCTCGCCGTTCTCTTCGACTACTTGTCACAGCTATGATTCTGTTTTCCCCAAATGGTTTTCCGTTATATAGTCTTGCAAGTTTGATTTGTATCTTAATTATATGTTAATAACTCAAAGATGAGGCTCGTGGAGGATGAACTAATCTCGTGTGTGAATATTAAGGGGATGTAAATAAACTAGAGTGGCTAAGTCGCTGAAAGACATTGTCTCTTGAGGTTTATTCAACAAGCAGGAAGAAGATTCAACTAGGAAGTTAAAGCATGTATTTCTGTTCCACTCGCTTTCTAGATTTAATGTCTTATAATGTGTTCTGCAATACCACTATCTAATATTTCATGACCATGTAACCTAAAATCCTTCTGTAAAACCAAATGTATATCCTCCTCTCATTTCCAGTATCCATGATGTATTGTAAGCCACTTTGAGCCTGCAAAGAGGTGGGAAAATGTGGGATACAAATGCAACAAATAAATAAAATAAATAAATAGATGCATTTAGACACAAGCCTGTTGCATGATGAGATTAATTTTGAGAAAGACTATATTATAATGGGCATAGGTGCAATAGGGCAAAATTATTATTATTATTACATTTGCACCCCGCACTTTCCCACTCAAAGCAGGTTCAATATGGCTTACATAGTAAAAGGAATACAGAATATTATTAGAGGGTAAAAGTAAAATATATCAGAATAAAAGGCAAGATGAATAGGTAGAAATAGGCAATGGAGAAGGGAGTGAGGTGGGAGATATAGTTAGGGTTAATGTCGTTATCATGGGGTATGTGTAGGTAGATGGTTCATTAGATTAATCAGGATCATTTGGATAGGCTTGCTTGAATAAATGGGGTTTTAGTGCTTCCCGGAAGGGTAGGTAGTCGCAGATTGATTGGATAGATCTGGGGAGAGCATTCCAGAGTCGGCTGCCTAGGAATGAGAAGTTAGATCCATAATAGGTCTTGTATTTGATTCCTTTGCAGTTAGGGTAATGCAGGTTGAGGTAATTTTGCGAAGCTTCAGACATGTTTCTGGTAGGAAGGTCAATCAGATTAAGCATAGAGTCCGGAGATTCACCATGGATAATCTTGTAGATTAATGTGTGGACCTTGAAGTTGAGTCGCTCTTTGATAGGGAGCCAGTGAAGCTTTACATGAATCAATGACTGGCTAGATTAGTTTAGGGGTCCTTTTACCAAGCTGTGGGAAAAAGGGCCTTGCGCTAGCAGCGGGACCGTTTTTCCTGTGGGCCAGGGCCAGTTTTTCTGCAGTCAGTAAAAGCTGAAAAAAATGTCCATGTGATGAGATAACTCTTACACCAAGGCAATGTGGCGGGGTGCCCTTACTGCCACCCACTGAGTTGGCAATAACGGCTCCCGTGCTAACCTGGCAGTAACCGGGCAGCACACGGCGATGCCCAATTACCGCTGGGTTATCGACATGCAAGCCATTTCTAGGGGTTTTCTTTTTCACCCCGGAAATGGCATGGGCTTGGGGCAGGGCTACTGCTGGCAGCCACATTGGGCTGGCGGTAGTTCGGAAGAGCAAGCAGTAAGCCCGCGTTGGGCTTACTGCCGCTCTGTAAAAGGGCCCTTAAGTTATTTATTTGCTCATTTATTAGGATTTGTTTACTACATTTTAAAAGAAATTCACCCAAAGTGATGTAGAGCAAGAACAAGCCAGACATACTGCAGGCAACAGACAATTCCAGCAGTTAAAATACTCAAATAACAATACACATTGCTCCTCATTCTGTAACTTTAGGGCCTATATGTAAGCACCTTTGCATGCTAAAATTATACAGGTCGATATTCAAAGCAATTTAACTGGCCAGAAACAGCTTTATAGAATAGTTTGACTGCACTTTTTTGTTCTTTAGATTGTAAGCCCCTTTGAGCAGGGACTGTCCTTCTTTGTTAAATTGTACAGCCCTGCATAACCCTGGTAGCACTTTAGAAATGTTAAGTAGTAGTAGTTGTTAGTATGGATCCTCCCTGATGCCTAAATTTGAAAGCCTTTTACTCAACCTGGCCCTATATGCACTGTAACACAGGATTTTCCCCACACACCAAGCCCAGATTTAAAGTAGCACCTTTAGGAGGTATTCCCTCAATTTTTTTAAATTGATGGTCATACATTCATGTTATCATTAGTATGTGGTAACATAGGTAACCTAGTAGGTGATGGCAGATAAAGACCTGTACGGTCCATCCAGTCTGCTCTAGATTTTCAGAAGGCATTTGATAAGGTCCCTCATGAAAGACTACAGAGGAAATTAGAGGGACATGGGATCAGAGGTAGTGTCACACTGTGGATTAAAAATTGGTTGAAAAATAGGAAGCAGAGAGTAGGATTAAAAGGTCAATATTCACAATGGAGAAGGATAGTTAGCGGGGTCCCCCAGGGATCTGTGCTGGGACCTCTGCTTTTTAACATATTCATAAATGACCTAGAGATGGGGATAACTAGTGAGGTAATCAAATTTGCCGATGACACAAAGTTATTCAAAGTAGTCAAATCGCAGGAAGATTGTGAAAAACTACAAGAGGACCATACGAGACTGGGAGATTGGGCGTCTAAATAGCAGATGATGTTTAATGTGAACAAGTGCAAAGTGATGCATGTGGGAAAGAAGAACCTAAACTATAACTACATCATGCAAGGTTCAGCGTTGGGAGTCATGGACTGAGAAAGGGATCTAGGTGTCATCATTGATGATATGTTGAAAACTTCTGCTCAGTGTGCTGCTGCGGCTAGGAAAGGAAATAGAATGTTGGGTATCATTAGGAAAGGGATTGAAAACAAAAATAAGGATATTATTCTGCCATTGTATCGCTCCATGGTGCAACCACACCTCGAGTATTATGTTCAATTCTGGTCACCACACCTCAGAAAAGGCATAGCGGAATTGGAAAAGGTGCAGAGAAAGGCGACAAAGATGATACAGGGGAAGGGACTACTTCCCTATCAAGATAGGCTGAAGAGGCTGGGGATCTTCAGTTTGGAGAAAAGGCGGCTGAGGGAAGATATGATAGAGGTCTATAAGATAATGAGTGGAATGGAACGGGTCGATGTGGAGCGTCTGTTTACGCTTTCCAAAAATACTAGGACAAGGGGGCATGTGATGAAGCTGCAGTGTGGTAAATTTAAAACGAATCGGAAGAAATTTTTCTTCACTCAACGCGTAGTTAAACTCTAGAATTCGCTGCCGGAAAAGGTGGTTATGGTGGTTAACTTAGCGGACTTCAAAAATGGTTTGGACGGCTTCCTGGAGGAAAAAGCCATAGAATGTTATTGAATAGACGAGTGAATAAAGCGGTACTTCTAAGATGGGCGGGACAAATTGCTTGTTCTTTTGGCCGCTGTCGGTGACAGGGTGCTGGGCTCGATGGACCCTTGGTCTGTCCCAGCATGGTGATGCTTATTGTAACCAGGTACCTCTCTTGTGCAGCCAAGGATAGAACAATCTCCTCCAGCCACAGGCTCCCGGTACAATGAAGAAATAGATGTCCACCAGTAACTTCAATCCTAAGGACTTTTATTCCTTGCAGGTTTCTAGTACACAGTTCCAACCACAGCATAGCACATACCAGGATTCAATACATGCTTACAGGTTCCAGTTTGGGCTCTTTATCCAGTGCACAATAAACAGTAATTCAATTCCAAAGACAAACAGTTCTTTCAGTTCATCATCACAGTTCAGTCACCAAGCAGCATTTTCTACCTTCTATCTTCTTTACCTTCAGGAGAGTTCAATATTTTAGGGACTCCTTCTACCCAAGGGTTTTCCCCTGCATCAGCTTCACAGTGAATTCAATACTTTTGGGACTTCCTCTCACCCAAGGAATTTCAGCCCGCTTCAGTACTTTAGGGACCTCCCTGCCCAAGGATTTTCAGCCTGCAACTGCTTCTCTCCTTCTGCTTCTCTCTCCTGAACTGAACTGAACTCCACACTGCTAGGACTCCTTCCCACCTGCCTAATCAATCCCTGGCTTCAGCTACCCCCACCAATCATTCTCCTTCCATTAGCTTCCTCACACCCAAACCAGCTGAGTTAAGCATTAGACTAATGAAACCAATGATGAGCTCCTGCACACAGGGTTTCCTAACTCTCTTTCCGCCCAGTGGCAGCCACTCTACACAACCTGCCAGCTTACACCCATGTCTTCCCCGAGTGCAGCTAGGAGTCCAGTCCGGGTTCTTCATCTCACCCTCTGGCTCCTTGCCTACAGTGCCTTCTGGGACTTGTATTTCAGACTGAAACTGCCTTAACCCAACTATCCTGGAGGTGACTTTATCACATTATGTACTTACGTACTTATTAACTCATTACATGTGGTATCTAATACCTCATATGTATACCTGGTCTTGATTTGTCCTTGCCATTTTCAGGGCATAGACTGTAGAAGTCTGCCCAGCACTGTCCTTATTCTAAAATTTCTGAAGTTAACATTAAAGCCCCTGAAAAGCTCCACTCCAGCCTATCCAAATCTATTCAGCCACGATCAGAGCACAGACTGTAGAAGTCTGCCTGATACTGCCTTTGCTTCCCAATTACTGATTGTTTCAGAATCTCCGTTAAGCTTCTTTGGATTCATTCCTTCTAAACAGGATTCCTTTGTGTTTATCCCACACATTTTTGAATTCTGTTACCGTTTTCTTCTCCACCACCTCCCACAGGAGGGCATTCCAGGTATCTACCACCCTCTCTTTGCAGGATGTTTACTCAGAAGCACAGCAAACATGACAAAATTGCGTAACACTATGCAGAATGGTGCGTATGAAATTCTTTAATACAAACAAGACACAACTCGACACGGGCCATGATTCGGCCGACTAAACCTTCATCAGGCTTCTGATGCCACAAAAAAGGGACAGAATGCCAGTATATTTGCAATGGGCAATGAAACAACATGTACGCCATGATCCCCAATACTGTTACACAATGCCAATAATATTTGGAACTGGTGGCATCCACTTTGGAGCTCTTAATTGGAGTCCACAGTGCTCTATGGGGAAGGAAAATCAATGTTTGCATTGATGCCCAGTGGATAACCCTGATCAGTTTGCTCCACTATTAAGATCATACTGTATTATCTATTTATTTGTATTACTCTTTTTCCCACATTGAAGCAGTCCCCATACATATTTTATATTGCATATGCTAATGAAGTTTATGCCAAGCACATGACACACTCTTTTTTGCCTGCATCACTTTACATACATTAGTTATGTCCAATCATGCCACAGAAAGGCACTATCCCTGGAATTCTATATATCACACTGAGATTTCCATGCAGAAATCGAAGTGTATTCAATAACAATGTGTAGAAGCTAAACTGATTAACAAGCTAATCAGCGCTGACAATTGGGATGTTAACTACCAATTATCAGCACAAGCACTTATTGTCATTACTTAGAATTTACGTGGACTACTTGCTAAGCGAATTCTGTAATGAGGTGCGCGTAAATTATAAGTCACACGTTAAAAAAGGGGCATGGCCATGGGTGTGGAATGGGCAGGTCAGGGCTGTTTCTAAAATCTATGTGCACAGCTTTAGAATACACCTGCTCCGTATCTAATTTAGGTGTTGGAATTCAGGGGGGACAAAATTCCCCAGGCCCGGGCCTCCAAGGTGGGCCCGGTGCCGGGGTCTCTCTCCTTTTCCTGCTCCTAGGCCTCTGGCGCTGCAGTCCCCGGTCTCACCTGCCCTCGGCTCTGTTGACGGCCCCCTTCTGTCTGCCATCGGGCCCCCTGCATTTGGAAAAGGGAGAGTCTCTAGTTGGCAGCGACTCATGTCTTTTTGAGAGCGGCGGATCGCCTTGGGCCTTCCCTCACTGTGTCCCGCCCTCGTCTGATGCAACTTCCTGTTTCCATGAGGGCCCAAAGGGAGGTGATCTGCCTCTTTCACACGTAGGTAAGGCGCTGCCGATTTGATTGCAGGGGGCCCGGTGTCGGATGGAGGGGGGCTGTCGACGGGGCTGGGGGTGGGCGGGTAGAGACTGGGGACTGCGGCGCCAGCAGCCTGAGAGCAGCAGCGGTAGGCAACAGTGGTAGCGACTGGGGGGGGGGGGGGCGGCAGCAGTGACCCCGGGGGCGGCCTTGCCCCGGGCCCGGCTCAGTCTCTCGGCGGCCCTGTTGGCATTTACACCAGATTTTACTTGGCATAATTGGCCGTGACTAAATTTAGCCGTGTGAACTGGCACTCGGCGTATTCTATAAACCACATGGAAATGTAGGCTTATTCTATAAAGTATTCCTAAATTAAGGTATACGTTGCAGAATATGCTTAAGCAAATTTCATTTCAGCACTGGAATTTTAGGCACGATATATACAACCTACTGCTATATGAAGAATCTAATAAAACATAAAGCAATAAGGTAAGATTCTCAATTAAGTATACAATATAATGCCTCAATTGTAGCTAGAAATAGTACCGATTGCTAGTAAAGTCAAATAGGTTCTTCAACACGTCAAATGATATTATACTATCATTTAAAATAGTTGGCAAATGCCTCAAATTTTAATCATAGGCCTAAACTGGCTGATATTCAAAACAATTTAACTGGCTGAAAATGGTTGACAAGCAGTTAAATTGCATATTGGTCAGCAGCACTTAACCATAGTAAACAAAAAACATAGTAGATGACGGCAGAAAAAGACCTGCATGGTCCATCCAGTCTGCCCAACAAGATAAACTCATATGTGCTACTTTTTGTGTATACCTTACCTTGATTTGTATCTGTCCTTTTCAGGGCACAGACCATATAAGTCTGCCCAGCACTATCCCCCCCCCCTCCCAACCACCAGCCCCGCCTCCCACCACCGGCTCTGGCACAGACCGTATAAGTCTGCCCAGCACTATTCCCGCCTCCCAACCACCAGCCCCGCCTATCTTTGCTGAAAACAACTGGTTAGCGCTGCATTCAAAAGCGCTAACTTATGGGCGTAAGTTGGGTTAAGTGTTGATATTCAGCCCCTCACCACATAAGTAAACTGCTTAAATCAAGCCACACTAAAAAGAAGTCTTATCTTTAAGCGGTTTGGTTTATGCAATCATTTTACTTGAATACTGACGTAGCCAGCTATATGTGTGTTGGTTAAAAAACAAAACAAAAAACAAACCTGAATATTCAATGCTGAAGCACAGACTGGACCAGGCATTGGATATCTGGGAATAATGCAGGTGACGGGCTGCAAAACGCTCACCACCACTGACTGAATTTCAGTCCATCGTTCATATTTAGGAACTCTAACAATATTTTCTAAGTTCTTTTTTTTGTTCATTTATCAAAGCTATTTTGAGACAGAAGCAGTCAGCATTAGCAGTGTGTTTGAGGACTGTACTATGAGACAATTTGGACATGAATCACTAACAATTCAAGATGCAGAGTTGGACTGACCCTAGCAATGAATCATGTCGGTGACTGTTCTACGAATCATCTTGCAGCAGCAAAGAAGTTATGTTTTGTGTGACTCATGGAGCAGTACAGGAACACTTAAAATAGAAATACTATTTGAACACCCAAATATGGACAGAGGGATTCTTTATTTATTATTGCATCTATGATTAGAATTTGAGGCAGAGTTTTATTTACTTGGCTGCTGTGATTTATTCTACTCTCCTCTCTATGAAGTTCTTCATATCCAGGGCCGGTCTTAGCAATTGCGGGGCCCTGTGCAGACCAGTTTGGTGGGGCCCCCCAGCTCCTTGCCTAGGCTTCTTGCCTAGCCCTGTCCCCAACTCCTTGCCTAGCCTGCCACCAGCTAGCCATGCCCCTTCTGACAAATCGTTCTTTAAAAAAAAAATTATGTGTATGGGGTGAGGGCCCAAGCCTCAAAGGACTCTGCCCTCTCTCCCTCCTGAGCCTCAAAGTGCCATGCCATGCCCTCCTTCCCCACTTCACCGAGCCTCAGAGTGCCCTTCCTGAACCTAATTTAAAGCTCACAGGTGGTCTAGTGGCTTCTTCAGGGCAGGAATGAACCCCACTCTTTCCTGCCTGCTGCCACTGTGCTTTCTTCAAAATGGCTGCCAAGACTTGAAGCAGCCGCCTTTTGAGACATCCGCGGAAGTCTTGTGAGGCCACCGTTTGAAGTCTCAGCAGCCATTTTGAATAACGCAGCAACGGCAGTGGCATTGGGCAAGGAAGAGTGGGGTTCCTCCCTGCCGTAAAGAAGCCACTAGACCACCTGTGAGCATTAAGTTAGGTTCTGGAAAAGGCCACTAGACCACAAGTGTGATTTGCATTAAGGTGGGTTCAAGGTGGGCGGTAGGGCCCCAGGGAGTGCTAGGCCCTGTGTGACCATTCCTGTCGCCCCTGCCTAAGACCAGCCCTGCTCATATCTACATATATATGTGATCACCCCTCTGTGTTCCGTTGGGTAGGTGCGTAAACCCAAACCCTGATGGTTATAGTCGCGCCAGGTAAGGGTTTTGCACCTCAGAACACAGGGAGTGACACAGGTTCACTAACCTCGCTGTACGCTCTCAAAGAGTGCAAACGGAAAAAAAACTAAAATAGGATTCTGTTTGTGTGAGAAAGACACAAATTCAATTCAATTGATGTAATAAAATTAACATTTATTTTATAAATAGCAGATGGAAAACTTAATTAACATTCTTTTAATAGTAAATAGTTTCCTGTTTGTCTCCTCCCATTACAGGTGCTCCGGAGCTTAATTAATGGAACAATACAGATCAGATAAGTATTTCTCCCAAAATTCTAAACATCAAACTTATCAAACTTTAACTTCAAACTGTAACCACAAGAAAAATGATACTTTGTGTGCACTTTCTATGTCTTGCAGGAACCTCTGAAGAGTGATCACCAGGTAAGTATGTATTTTAATGTTTGTACAAAATAGTCACCCCTCAGTTGCAGCCACCACCTCCGGTTGATTTTATTTGGGATCTGTCTTGCGTTGGGGCCCAAATAGATGTTCTCCAAAAAGAATCTTCCTTCCTGCCGGGTTTCTTCAACCTACACCTCTCCCTTAATTAAATAAAAATAAAGGAAAACCCTATCTCCTTAACCTTGAATCCCTCCCCTTTTACTAGGTGTCATTTAAAATGGGAATCAAATTCACTGGGCTTCCAATAACTAATAAAATGAAAATAATTTTACCTTTTTCTATACACCCCTGCTCTTACTGTAATTTCCCTGAGCTAGAGAGCACACCCCCCCATGCATTCACCAGTATACCTTATCTCACACTGCAGACACTCCCTTTCCAACAAACCCAAAACTCTCCAAACTTCACCTTCACAAGCTTCCACTCTCTCCCCAATATTCCCTACGTCACCAAACCTAGTCAATCAGTCACTTCAATTTCCTCTCACTCAACAAAATCTGCCTTTCAATCCCAGTCACTGCCACAACACAAAAAAACACAACCTCTCACCTCTGCAGTCACCCAGCGCTCTGCCAACTGCCTCACCAGCCGTTACCTGGGAGACGAACGCTTGGCTTGGGATTCCGAACCCAGCCAGCCAATCCCTAGTCCTGCTCAACATTCCGAATCCTCCTGCTGACAAGCGGAATGTTGAGCAGCACTGCTCAATCTCCATTTTAATTGGAAAATCCCCATAGAAATTAATGGGAAATTCTTCAATTAATTTAAAACACCTTTAAATTTCCATCAAATGACCCCAATTTTCCCATGCCCATTAGCACTCCCATCCTCTATAAAACTGTGTTTTTTTAAATTTAAAAATTCCAACATTTAACCCCCGCCACACAACAACCTTCCAAGATTCCCGGTAAAAATTAACCAAAAAAATTAAAATCTATTTCAAAAATTTTAAAATCCCCCTCTGAACCTACCCTATCTAATTTAACTAGTTAACCCTTTCTTAACCCCTTAAAACCAGACCCCTCCCAAAAGACCCCCTTAAAATATTAAAATTCAAAAATTAACATACCACAAAAATCCCAAAACATTCCCCGACCCCAAATCAGCAAACAGAATTAAAAAATCATTAACCGTTTAATTTCTAAAAATCAAAAACCGCATTAGTACAATAAACTGATTTAAATTTCGGGTCAAAAACCCCTTACCTGATCTTCCTCTCACGTGTGGGCTAGTGCTGGTTCCGGCCCCCGACGTCCAAAAACAAAAACGGAAGAGAAAATAAAAAACATCCGAAGCCTGACCCAAAATTTAGGTCCCGGCTTCGGCCTACTCGGAAAAACGCGCGCTGCCGATTTGTGCATGAGGCGCGCCGCCTCATGCACGCGCGTGCACGTCAACTCGTCGCGTTTCCTCTCCTCCTCCTCTTCTCTTTAGCGCAGAGGGCCCGCCGGCCCCAAAATGGACTTCCCGCGTCCCGGCACTAAGTCCTCCAGCCAGGCCCAGCCTTCCCCGGATGGCTCCCGCCTCCTCAAAGCGCCGCAACCCCCCCCCCCAAAGACCGGCCTCAAAACACCCACCCCGGGGACGTGCCCAATCGTCCCCGGGAGTCTAAAAATGACGGCGCTGCTCCCTGCAGCGCTGCCACCTACAGCCTCCTGCAGCGCTCTTCCTCTTCTCTCCCGGAGACGTGCTCAATCGTCTCCGGGAGCCCAGCGCTCCCGACCATACGAACGGGCCCAAAATCGGTGAACCCCAATTCAACATGCTGGACCCGGAGACGTGCCCAACTGTCCCGGGTCTCCCAAAAACAGCACTGCTGCCTCCTACAAGCCTCAGGCCCTGCCAACTTCCCCAGCTTGCCTGCTCCTAAGACCTCCAAAGCCTCAGGTAAGTATTAGTATTTTTTTCCCTTTCCCTTTTAAGCCCTAACCCTATGTTACATATACATACTAATTGAAAATAAAATTTTCAGCTGCTATATCAGTAGCTTTTATTGACATTTTTGTTACTTATTATTTAGGTAGCTCTGCTTATTGCTACTTTGGATCTCATAGTTATAAGACAACTTAAATGTCTATAAACTTTTATAAAATAGGTTTGAACAATGCATAAAGGATCTCACACACATTTATATCTGCTCCAAATTGTGTGCATGTGTTTTATAAGAATAATGTTAAATAGGCCGCCTAGGTTAATTGGGCAGAAAGGCACATATTTTTCACCTATTTGCTAAAGATTCGTAAATGCCCATGTGTCTTTAAAAACTGCTAATAGAAATCCAGTAGATAATAAGAGCATAAGAACATAAGCTTTGCCATACTGGGACAGACCAAAGGTCCATCAAGCTTAGCATCCTGTTTCCAACAGTGGCCAATCCAGGTTACAAGTACCTGGCAAGATCCCAAACCAGTGCAATACATTTTATGCTGCTCATCTTAGAAATAAGCAGTGGGTTTTCCCCAGGTCCATCTTAATAATGGCTTATGGACTTTTCTTTTAGAAAGCTATTCAAACCTATTTTAAACCCCGCTAAGCTAACTGCTTTTACCACATTCTCTGGCAACAAATTCCAGAGTTCAATTATACATGAGTGAATAAATATTTTCTCTGATTTGTCTTAAATTTACTACTTTGTTGTACGTTGCGTGCCCCTAGTCCTAGTAATTTTGGAAAGAGTAAAAAAGCAATTCACGTCTACCCGTTCCACTCCACTCATTATTTGCTTACATTGAAGGTGCTAACACTTATGTCTCAAGGACACCAAAAGCCTGCTTCACCTGCTCCCCTGCAGCAGTGAAAATCTGTTCCTCCTGCTAGCAGCAGTGTGTCCTACAACTCTAGCATATTTTTCTCAGGTTTGGCAGCCCCCCCCTCTCTCAGGCTACCCTCCCCATCTATCTTTCAAGGCAGTTTTCCACTCTGAAGCACCAACAGTATTCCACTTAATGCTACCCCACACCTGCCCCGGCGTCTTCCCTCTGCCATGCCATTACCCCTTTGACATAGCTTCCTGTTGCCATAGGGGTGCAGCAGAGAGAAGACACCAAGGCTGGTGTGGTAGTGTTAGGTGAAATGCTGCTGGTGCTTGGAAGGGGAAAATCATCTATAAAGGTAGACAAGGAGGATGGTCTGAAAAAGAGAGAGGGGCTGTGTGCCAATGGGAAGGGCACCAAACCAAACATTGGTCCAGGGTGGTGAACCAACAGTTGGCTCAGGACATCCCAGACCCTTGAGACAACCTTGATCTTCTGGCTATGTGTAGCAGAAATAACCATTTTACAAATGTCAATGTCTAAACCATCAACAGAAACAACTCAGCAGCATTCAACTCTACCTATCGGTACTTTCTCATGTACGTTGGTCTTTCAGTACCTAGATGTGTTAGTGCTGAGACTTAGGCATGTATGTCTATCATGTTGAAGAAATATCTAAATGCTCCCAATTAGTACAGAGACCACAATCATTCAGCACTATTGATTTTTGGAGAAAACAAACACTGGAAGACTACGGTGTCAACCTTCCTTAATCCCTCCTGTAGTGTTGCTGACACAAATTCTTTTACGAAACCTGTACGTACCAAGGAGCATCAAATGACCATAGACATACATTCTCCTTCTGAAATTGAGAGTACACATGGCCTTTTGGTTCACCCTAGTCTCACCAACACTACGCTCCCTCACCATATGCACACAGTTCAGATTTGCACATGCAAATTCTAGCTTTCTAAAATTGGGTGTTCCATGTATATTCAAGGTGTACATTTAGATTTACATGTGTTGACTGTGAATACGGCCTCTAAATCAAGGGCCAAATTATGTGTGTATTTACTTACAGCAAGTGATCCCTGAGGTAATTATCAGGCTTATTTTCGAAAGAGAAGGATGCCCATCTTTCGATACAAATCGGAAGATGGGCGTCCTTCTCACAGGGTCACCCAAATCGGCATAATCGAAAGCCGATTTTGGGCGCCCCAACTGCTTTCTGTCGTGGGGACTACCAAAGTTCCCGGGGGCGTGTCAGAGGCGTAGCGAAGGCGGGACTTGGGTGTACCTAACACATGGGCGTCCTCGACTCATAATGGAAAACAAAAGGGCATCCCTGACGAGCATGTGGACGACTTTACCTGGTCCAGTTTTTCTTATGACCAAGGCACAAATAGGTGCCTGAACTGACCAGATGACCACCGGAGGGAATCGGGGATAACCTCCCCTTACTCCCCCAGTGGTCATTAAACCCCTCCCACCCTCAAAGAAGAACTTTAAAAATATTTTGTGCCAGCTTCTATGCCAGCCTCAAATATCATACTCAGGTCCATCGCAGCAGTATGCACATCCTGGAGCAGTTTTAGTGGGTGCAGTGCACTTGAGGCAGGCAGACCCAGGCCCATCCCCCCTACCTGTTACACTTGTGGTGGTGAATGTTAGCCCTCCAAAACTCAACACAAATCCACTGTACCTACATCTAGGTGCTCCCCTTCACCAGTAAGGGCTATGGTAGTGGTGTACAGTTGTGGGTTTTGGGAGGCTCAGCACACAAGGTAAGGGAGCTATGTGCCTGGGAGCTTTTTCTGAAGTCCACTGTAGTGCCCTCTAGAGTGCCCGATTGCTGTCCTGGCATGTCAGGAGGACCAGTGCACTACGAATGTTTGCTCCTCCCACAACCAAAGGGCTTGCATTTGGTCATTTCTGAGATGGGCGTCCTTAGTTTCCATTATCGCTGAAAATCAGAAACGACCAAGTCTAAGGACGACCATCTCTAGGGACGACCTAAATGTCAAAATTTGGGCATCCCCGACCGTATTATCGAAAGGAAAGATGGACGCCCATCTTCTTTTGATAATACGGGTTTCCCCACCCCTTCGCCGGGACATCCTGTCAGGACGTCCTCAGGAAAACTTGGGCGCCCCTTTCGATTATGCCCCTCTACGTGGTTTACAATTTCAATTACAGGTACTTTTCACTGTTCCTAATGGGCTCACAATCTAAGTTATATATTGTACCTGGGGCAATGGAGGGCTAAGGGGCCCTTTTACCAAGCCTTGTAAGTGTCTACGCGCTCCCAAATGCGGGCCAAAATGGAGTTACCGTCTGGCTACCATGTGGTTCTTGCAGTAATTTCATTTTTGGCATGCGTCTGACACGCGCATCCGAATTTTTTTTAAATTTTTGGACGCATGTATTGGGTGCGTGCCAAGTGGCATTTAACATGCGTAGGTCATTACCGCCCGGTTACAGCTTGAGACTTTACCGCTAGGTCAATGGCTGACAGTAAAGTCTCAGACCCAAAATGGACGCACAGCAATTTTCATTTTGCCTCAAATCCATTTTCGGCAAAAATTTAAAAAAGGCATTTTTTGCAGGTGCGCTGAAAAATGATTTTGCACACACCCAAAACACACGTCTACACTACCGAAGGCCATTTTTCAGCACACCTTAATAAAAGGACCCCTAAGTGGCTTGCCCAGGGTCACATGGAGCTGCAGAGACAACTCACTGCCCACCATCAGACAGCAACAGGAACTGAACCCTCTTCTCCCGGTCTGCAGCCCCATGCACTAATCATTAGGCCATTCCTCCATGCCACAGTAGCCATAAAATCTAAGTGGGTCACAAGGAAATATATGTAAATTAAGAAAAACAACAACAAAGAAAATGCAAATGCAAAATAATGATACATCTAACTTCAAAACTTTCTATAAAAAACAATAAAAACAAAAAAATTGAAAACTACTTAGGTTAATATGCATATGCTCTATAAAGTCCTGGGCACTGTTCATTATAACAAGATCCATTGCTGCAATTCCCAGGCAGGTTAGTGCAACAGAAAATGGAGAGCAACATTATCCCTCAGAACTCTGCGTGCGCACACAGCGGTCCCGAGGCTACAAATGACTTTAGAAAGTTCTAGCCTTTCGTGGGCTGCGGAATGCAAGAAGACATAAGTGGCCAGAAATGAACAGTAAAATTAAATTGTTGGGAAATAAAAATAATAGATAAGAGCTAAGTAATAGAAATCCGTTTGCTTCTCATACTATACGCATTGTCTAATGAACACTGAAGTCCATACAATTTTCTTTTTTCGCTGAGCTGAAATGATCAATTAAAGGTTCTGGTTTTTTCCCAACAGAAAAAAAGATAAAATTTAGAATGCAGTGTAATGCCAATAATTATCTTTCATGTGAAGTAAACTAAGAGATAAATGGTACATGGATCAATTACCACCTCGGCCTGTGGTCTAGCTGGTTGATTCACAGGTCACTTATCTCTTGTGTACAATCTCCATCAACTATCATTATTACTTAATTATATAACAGCTCAGAGTGAAAATGGACCCCCCCTCCTCCCAACATTCAAAAGTGGTGGGCTTACCTCTGTGAACTATATTGCTAAAACATCCACTTCAGGCACTAAACCATTCTTTTCAGAGTAACTGGCATCAGCAAAGTATTTTTTTTTTAAATAGATAGCACGTTTTCACAGCAGCAATAAAGCATCTGTACAGCTGGGTGTGGTATTATAGTCTTGTCTCTCCATCCCCTCAGGAACTTGGCTGCAACTTCCACCTTACCCAATGAGATGTCTTAGTGTTTTTCTTAGTTTTTTGTAACACGATAGAGACCTCCAACTGTACAGCAAAGTTATCCTACATCAAGCTTATTCCTACACAAATACTGTTTTAGCATTCAAAGCACTGAGGTAAATATATCCTTTCCTTGACAGGTTTCTGAAGCATTCTATCCTGCTTATAATCGAAATAGAAAAACGCCTATATTGTGACCCAAATCGGGAGATAGACGTTTATCTCACAAAAACGAATAAAGCGGTATAATCGAAAGCCGAATTTGGACGTTTTCAACTGCACTCCATCGCGGATGCGGACAAAGTTGATGGGGCGTGTCAAAGGCGTGGTGAAGCCGGAACTGGGGCGTGGTTATCGGCCGATCAGAGATGGGCGCCTTTCGCCGATAATGGAAAAAAAATATGCGTTTGTAGCGAGAATTTAGGGCACTTTTCCTGGACCCTGTTTTTCCACGAATAAGGCCCCAATAAGTGCCCTAAATGACCAAATGACCACTGGAGGGAATCGGGGATGACCTCCCCTGACTCCCCCAGTGGTCACAAACCCCCTCCCACCACAAAATATGCCGTTTCACAACTTTTTATTTTCACCCTCAAATGTCATACCCACCTCCCTGGCAGCAGTATGCAGGTCACTGGAGCAGTTATTAGGGGGTGCAGTGGACTTCAGGCAGGTGGACCCAGGCCCATCCCCCCCCCACCTGTTACACTTGTGCTGGTAAATGGGAGCCCTCCAAACTGCCCCCCCAAACCCACTGTACCCACATGTAGGTGCCCCCCTTCACCCCTTAGGGCTATAGTAATGGTGTAGACTTGTGGGCAGTGGGTTTTGAGGGGGATTTGGGGGGCTCAACACACAAGGGAAGGGTGCTATGCACCTGGGAGCTCTTTTACCTTTTTTTTTGTTTTTGTAGAAGTGCCCCCTAGGGTGCCCGGTTGGTGTCCTGGCATGTGAGGGGGACCAGTGCACTACGAAATCTGGCCCCTCCCACGAATAAATGTCTTGGAGTTATTCGTTTTTGAGCTGGGCGCTTTCATTTTCCGTTATCGCTAAAAAACAAAAATGCCCACCTCACAAATTGTCGAATAAAACATGGACGTCTATTTTTTGCGAAAATACAGTTCGGTCCGCCCCTTCACGGACCCGTTCTCGGAGATAAACGCCCATGGAGATAGACGTTTCCGTTCGATTATGCCACTTCACGTCACCTATTTTACATTTGTATTTATTTATTGCATTTGTATCCCACATTTTCCCACCTATTTGCAGGCTCAATGTGGCTTACAGAGATCTGTTATGGCATCGCCATTCCAGGGTACCAGATACAATTGGTGATGCAAAAAGATTCAGGATGGGAAAAAAGATCTAAGTATATAGATATAGAAAGATGACTTTCAGAACTGGGGTGGATTGTTCAGGTGGATTGGTGAGGTGGTATAGTTAAGCTATGGGTCCTCTTTGTAGGCCTTGTTGAAGAGATACGTCTTCAGAGATCTACGAAAGTTAGATATTTTGTCAATTGTTTTCAGGTCAGTTGGTAGTGCGTTCCATAACTGCGTACTCATGAAGGAGAAGGAAGTTGCATGTATAAGCTTGTATTTTAGTCCTTTACAGCTGGGGAGGTGTAGATTAAGAAATTTTTGGGATGAGCTTTTGGCATTTCTGGGAGGCAGGTCCACGAGGTTTAGCAAGTAGGTCGGGGCGTCTCCGTGGATGATTTTGTGTACAATCGTGCAGATCTTGAACGCGATACGTCCCTTAAGTGGGAACCAGTGAAGTTTCTCTCTTAAGGGTTAATTTATTTTTGCTTCTTTTTCTTTAAATAGAAGATCTGATCTAAAAGCAAGATTTATAGTGGATGCTGCAATACTGACACACACTTAAAACATATGACCAATGTTCCCTCTAAGCTGTGCAGGTGTCCTCCACTTACAGCCTTGCCAGTTGGGGGTGCTGTTTCAGTATCATACTTTCAATAACAAAGGACAGGTAAGTTCGGCAGACTTCATGGAACCTACCTAGCGATTCAAAACACAACAGTGAAGCATCACCCCCTACTGGCAGGAATGCAGTTGGAGGACTCCCGCACAGCTTTGAGGGAACATTGAGTGTGACCCTTCAAACCTGGCACCACTGCTCACAAATTTCTAATTTGTTTAGCTACTTGGCACAAAACAGCAAAGTGTTTCACCATGTAGCAAAATGGTTCAGCTACTGTGGCAGAGAGAAGTACATTTGGGGGGTAATTTTAACAAGTTTCTTTCATGTGAAAAATGCTGATGTATGCACATATGAGTGGAAAAATACTTTTTGTTAAATACTGACTGGTTTAAAAGTATGTTTCTTGTGTGGAAGATTCACACTCTGCTGGTAGACATAGCTAGGGGTGTGGTCTGGGTGGATCACAGCACAACTGGGCCTTCAAGGCTGAGACAAACAGGAGTCCTTTTATTCTGAAGACCATGGGGCCTGGCCATGGGCGAAGCATGGGTATTTCTAAAATCTATGTGTATTATTACAGAATAATCTCCGACTAATTTGGGCATCAGGATTTACGCCAAGTAAAACGTTGCCTAAATGTACATGACCAAATTTGGTCATATGGCAAGCTGCTTGACGTATTCTATATACCTCATGGAAATTTAAGTCTATTCTATAAAATTTAGGCGTAATTTAGAGACTATGCCTAAGCATCATTTTTTTCCATGTGGCTTTTTCAGGTACCATATATACAGGGGTGTGCTGGTAAAATTTTAACAACAGGCTCTCTATCCAGGCATAGCCGGCCCTGAAATTTTGGGGGGGGGGGGGGGGGGGAATACATGCCTCTCTCTCCCCTCCCTTGTGCGGGCACGCTAGGCATACTTTGCTGAGCCTCACCAGCCAATAAATGGACTGCCACCATTCTCTGCTGCTTGTTTCTGGCTCTGAGCAGCATGATGGAACCTTCTTGCGCTTGCATGAAAAGTCCCAGCCTGATGCTCAGAGTCAGAAACAAGGAGCAGAGAGAAACAGCAGTCTATTTACTTGGCTGGTGGGGCCAGCATCACTGCCAGCAAAGTAAAAGAGAATTCAGGAGGGGGCCCAAGCCCACATTTTGGGAGTCAGTTGTTAAAGTAGCCATGGGGAGGCCTACTTTAACAACCAGCTCCCAAAATTCTTAAAAACTTAACAAACGGCTCTCGCGAGCCCATGAGAGCCCGCTCCAGCACACCACTCCATATATAGAATCTGGCCCAATACTCAGTGCGTACTTATGCACACAGGTAAATCTAGTATTCTAAACATTTACAGGTTACAGAATTGCCCTTTTAATGTAGGCTATACAAATACTATTCCCAAGATTCTCTATATGGCACCAATTCAGGGTGTGTGCCTAACTAATCTGGCTAACGAGCTAATTAGTGCCAATGATTGAGTGCTAATTGGCACTAATTTGAATTTGCATGCATATCTTGCTACATGCTATTCTATAACAATCAGCGCCAAAAATCCCATAGCACGCAACTCAAAAGCGGGTATGACCATGGGAAGTGTATGGGTGGGGCAGGATCATTCCTAAAATTTGTACATAGTGCTACAGAATTCCGAGGATGTGCGTCCAAATTAGATGCAATCATTGGCGTAGCTATGTGGGGCCACAGGGGCCTGGGCCCCTGAAGATTTGGCCCTGGAACCCCTGCCGATGACCCTCTCAACCCCCCCTCCCACCGCCAACCCGCCGTCGCCTACCTTTGCTGGTGGGGGACCCCAACCTCCACCAGCCGAGGTCCTCTTCTTCCGGCGCAAGGCTTCGTTCTGTTTCTGAGTCTGATGTCCAGCATGTACATCGTGCAGGACGTCAGACTCAGAAACAGAACAAAGCCTTGTGCCGGAAGAAGAGGACCTCGGCTGGCGGGGGTTGGGGCCCCCGGCAGCAAAGGTAGATGACGGTGGTGGTGGGGGAGGGGGGACGAGAGGGTCATCTGCAGGGGGGGTCAAAGTTGTTGGTGGTGGTGGTGGCAGCGGCGGCAGTCGCCAATGGCAGGGGGGTCAGCGGCGCCGGGGGGGGGGGTTAAAATGTGCCCCCTCACCTCGGGCTCTGGACCCCCCTCCCGCCGAAGTCTGGCTACGCCCCTGGATGCAATGAATTACATCTGGTTTCAGCAGACATAAGTCCTGGTGCCAAAATTTGGGTGCCGAAATTGGCACTCGATGCTATTCGTCAGGGTATGATGACCCTGAAGAAAGCCACACCATGATGACTGAAATGTCAGTTCCACTTACTCAGCTGTGGCAAGTCTCGGAGAACGACAACAATCATGACGCCAACTGTGGAAGCCTAAGAGAACATTATAAAAGATGTTCAACCCCTATTTCTGGAGGACGAATTACTAAAGGAAACATCACCTGCCCCCTCCTCAAATTCTAACCTTACACCAACCACCAACCCTAAAACTCCAAATAGAATCCCAATGAAAAAAATGGCACAAAGCCTTGCAAGACACTGTAAAGCCAATCATGCTAGCAACATATCATAGGACCTTACAGCTTACCCACGTGGGAATGACTTTCAAAATAAAAGCTCACATTCATGCGCCTCTGCAAATGTAGTAGACATGATCCAATGCAAAAAAAAAAATGTGAAGGACGCTACATCAGAGAAACATGCGAAAAACAGAGGACACATTTCATCAATTTTCATAGACATAAACTACTACAGGGAAAAAAAAAGAATGACAGCTCAATAGATGAACATTACTCAAAGGAAGATCCCTTTGACCAATGTTCATCTACAAAAAAACTTTGAGTAATGATTATCAACAAAAAAAACTTCAGGAGCACAGAGGAAAGAAAAACACTTTAATGGTAATTCTATATCATGGCACTTACATTTTTGCACCACTTGAATGCAAAAATGTACAGAATACAGGTACTTTTGTGGGTAAGTTACACTTATGCACATAAGTAGCAGCAGGGGTGGACTGGGGGAGGGGGTGAGCATTTGTTTCTCAGCTCTTTTCTCTCCCTGTCTCTCTTTCCCCCCTCCCTCCACTCATATCATTCTTGGTAGGGATGCCAATGCTCCGCCAGCCAAAAATATTCACCGGCCGAGGCCCTGCTTGTTTTGTCTCAGCAGTGAGGAAACTAACAGGGTGCTTAAGCTACATATGCTGGCACCTCTGCACATGCTCAGCATTGAGTGTGTGCAGAAGTACCATGATAAGCAGCTGAAGCACACTGCTACATAGCTCTCAAGAGGGCCGACCTTCTGAACAAGAGATACAGGGCCTGCGCATTGCCCGCCCATCAGTGGCGTAGGAAGGGGGGGCAGTGGGGCGGTTCGCCCCGGGTGCACGCCGCTGGGGGGGGGGTGTCGGCTCCGCTGGTTCCCTGCTCTCTCTGCCCCGGAACAGGTTACTTCCTGTTCCGGGGCAGAGAGAGCAGGGAACCAGCGGAGCCGACGCAGCTCCCAGCAACATGCACTCGGGACGGAGTGGCCCTGCCACCCATCCCCTTTCCTACGCCAGTGGTAAGAATGCGCTCGGGGGGGTGCGCGCCGAGGAGGGGGGTGCCGTGTTGCACCCGGGGGGGTGTGCGCAGCGGCGACCCGCCCCGAGTGTCGGCCGCCCTCGCTACGGCACTGCCGCCCATAGCTTTGCCTAGTCCTACCCATAGCTCTGCCCTGGCACATGCTGATTCACGTCTAGTGGCACCAGAAGTAGCCTCCCATTCCATGCAGCAGCAGGAGACATAGTTATAAAACGTCATCTCCTGCAGCCACAGGGTCTGCAGAAGCAGAAGATGGCATTTTATTAAGGCATTTCCTGCTGTTGCTGGAAAGGGAGGCTGTTGTGCAGGAGATCCCAGTTCCACGATGGGAGGTCTACTGCTGGCTTCCTTGCTGCTGAGGCAGCATGGGTGGGCACTCAGCCAGCTAATCATTTTGGCCGGCAAGGCTTGGGTATTCCAATCAGCAATTCATCCAATACTGCAATTTTGGAGGGGGCCTTAACTCAAGTCTGGTGGGGGCCAGGCCCCCAAGGCCTACCTGAGACTATGCCACTGGGAGCTTAATTTGCAAAAGTCAGTAGGAGATTAAAAGTGGGGCTGAATAATGAGGTCACATGCAAAAAAAAGAGTCTCTCACTGGTAGGGCTGAGCAAGACATTTGTGTTTGTTTGTATTTAGGTATTTTCTAGAGCTGCAAGCTGTGTGCCCTGGTTTTTGAGTCTCTACTTTGTTTTTTGTTGTAATTATTTCATTTTGGGTTCCAGATGGTTTATCTGTACTTTAGGCAACAATCAGACCTAATTAATATAAAATAATACATCATCCAAGATTAGTATTCTAACAACTAATTTCAAAACGGACAAAATACCTTCACAGGCAGAAAAGGATTTCCTCATCAAAGTCGGAGACACTTCACAAGGCTCACAGAACTGATAGCTTTCAAGCTAATAATTGCTTTGCCAACAAACATGTTCACGAAGACGTCCACTATGACTACAAGAACTTAATTATTTCACCAAAGTTTGAATAAAATACCTTTTGAATAAATATTAGCTTGTTGAAACTGAACGTTTCTGCCCTTATCTTTAAAGTTTCCCCTATGATTTCTGTTGACATCTCAACATTGAAATACGACGGGATGCCATTCTTTCTCTTTTTTCTAATTTGCGATTATAATGGTAAGAAAATGTACTTGTCACAGCAAGATGTGACACAGCATGAAATGCTTACAAAATTAGGATTACTCATCCTCACAATAAATGAGATTTAGGCCACTGGTTCATTTTAAGATTTTGCTTTGGGCCAAAATCATATGTCAAATTTATCAATAAAATTATTCAGTTATTTTCTACAAGAAACATATTGGTGGAAAACAAATGGTTTATTGCAATGGGGGCCTTTTGTTAAATGTCATTGAGGAGGTCTTTTACGAAGTCAAACTAGCATTTTTAGCTAGTTTGATATAGTAGAATTGGAAAAGGTGCAGCGAAGGGCGACTAAAATGATAGTGGGGATGGGGCGACTTCCTTATGAAGAAAGACTAAGGAAGCTAGGGCTTTTCAGCTTGCATAAGAGACAGCTGAGGGAAGACATGATAAAGGCATATAAAATAATGAGTGGGGTGGAACAGTTGGATGTGAAGCGTCTGTTCACGCTTTCCAAAAATACTAGGACTAGGGGGCATGCGATGAAACCACAGTGTAATAAATTTAAAACAAATCTGAGAAAATTTTTCTTCACCCAACACATAATTAAACTCTGGAATTCGTTGCCGGAGAACGTGGTGAAGGCGGTTAGCTTGGCAGAGTTTAAAAAGGGGTTAGACGGTTTCCTAAAGGACAAGTCCATAAACCACTACTAAATGGACTTGGAAAAAAATCCACAATTCCAGGAACAACATGTATAGAATGTTTGTACGTTTGGGAAGCTTGCCAGGTGCCCTTGGCCTGGATTGGCCGCTGTCGTGGACAGGATGCTGGGCTCGATGGACCCTTGGTCTTTTCCCACTGTGGCATTACTTAGATGTCCATATATTCCTTTGGACATCTCTAATGTTTAGCGCACACTAAATATTAGCTCATGCTAAAAACGCTACCGTGCCTTAGTAAAGTGATCCCGCGTTAACTCTCTGCAGGTATTGCACGCTAATGGTAACATTAACGTACAACTTGCAATAAAAAATAGAGAGAATGTCCCTATAGTTTCCCTGTTAAATCTGAGCTTAAAGGAGTGAATTCTATAAATCGTGACTACAAAATCAGTGCTGAAAGAAATGTTTAAGCACTATTCTAAAGTTAGGCACGGTTTATAGAATAGCGCTTAAGTCCCAAGGTCGCACATAAATTTAGGCACGTCCATTTGCACCAATGAAAACATGGTGCAAATGCCTCTACCTAAATTTACGCACCGAGCCCCTCCTATTCTATAATTGCACACATAACCCAAAACCCATGCCCACGATCCACCCTGATACACTCATGACCCTCTCATTTCTGTGCCCCCTTTTTGGGACATGAGTAAAAGTTAGGCACAGATCCTAAATTTATGCACATACATCTTAATTGATTCCAATTAGCACCAATATTAGTTTTTTTAAGCCAATTATAGGCATTAATTGGCTCATTATTCAATTAAATTAAATGTGGAAATTGGGATGTGCGTCCAAATTTTCATGTGCAATTTTTGGTGACTTTTATAGGATTAAGGGGAATATGTGGCAAAATTCTATGTTACAAAGCTCAGATTCCAGCACTTTACATAACATTACAGATGGTCTCATGTTCCACAAATACCGTGAGGTTCAATGTGGATTCCAAAATAAGAAGCCAAGTAATTCTTGGGATAGAACAGACTAGCATTAAATATTTTGACATCTAGCTCTAAATTTATTTACTTTATATTTGTTGCATTTGTACCCCACATTTTCCCACCTATTTGCAGGCTCAATGTGGCTTACATAGTACCGTCAAAGGCGTTTGCCCAGTCGGTGGATAACAAATACAAAGTTGTATAGTGATCGTATGAGGTATAAGTGGAGGGTCGGAACGGATGAAGATTGCGTGATGTCCTGTTCGATCATAGTCATGCTGTGTTGGTAGGTGAAGAAGGTTACGTGGGGTCGTTGGGATAGGCCTTTTTGAAGAGGTTGGTTTTTAATTTTAATTTTAATTTTATTTTATTGCATTTGTATCCCACATTTTCCCACCTATTTGCGGGCTCAGTGTGGCTTACAATACATTGTATTGATGGAAGTACAATTTGTTACAGCTCGATTGTGGTTACATTGTGAGGCATTGAGTTTAAAACAAAGTCTACGTATCGTTAAGAGAATAGTACAATGGAACAGAACAATGGAACAAAAGAAGAACAACGGATACTGATAGGACTAATGATTTCCTGAAGTTCAAGTGGTCGTGGATTGTTTTCACAGCTTTTGGGAGCCCATTCCATAGTTGTGCGCTTATGTAGGAGAAGCCGGCTGCGTAAGTTGTTTTGCATTTCAGTCCTTTGTAATTTGGGTAGTGTAGGTTTAGGTAAGATCTTGACGATCTGACTTTGTTTCTTATTGGTAAGTCTATAAGGTCTGTCATGTATCCTGGGACTACGCCGTACATGATTTTGTGGACTAAGGTGCAGATTTTGAAGATGATCTGTTCTTTGATTGGGAGCCAATGCAACTTTTCTTAAAGAAAGTTATGAGCATCTTTTACTAAGGTGCGCTAATGTTTTTTAGCTGGCACTAAAAATTAGTGTGCGCTAAACGCTAGGACACCAATAGGAATATAATGGGTGTTTTAGCATTTAGCGCATGCTAATTCTTAGCATGCGCTAAAAACGCTAGCGCACGTTAGTAAAAGACCCCCTAAATACCTTTAGCATTTGAAAACTAAACAATTTAAAAATCCGAATTAGAGGAAGTAATTAATTCTTAATAGAGGATGCCTAATATCATGAAATGCCAATACAAATTCCAGATTAAGATAAATAAATACCCCCTAATTCCGTAAAAGCGATCAAAAATTGTGTGAGTAATTTAATTGAATAACAAGCCAATTAGTGCCACACAACTTATAACTTTTTCCCTATAGGTATGATAGAGCTATGAGCATTAAGGAGATAAAAGCAGTAAGGATGCTTCTTTTGATTTTTATTCTACTTAGGAGGTGATTCATATGTCTGAAAGTTCATCCCATTTAGCCAACCTGCCATTTTAGATCCAGGGTTGCTGAGAGAGACAGCCGAGCTCAGGGAAAACACCCCCTCCCGGGCCCACTCTCCTCTCCCGGCAGGCTTGCCCCCGGGCCCCGCCCGCCCTGCCATCGCCCCGCTTACTTGTCCTGCTCGTGTGCATATCATACTTCCCCAGGGCCCGGCGCTAGCACTGCTCTCCTGCTCCTGGGTGTGGCAGTGCCACAGAGCAGAGTCCTTCCTTCCTTCCTGCTGCATCCAAAGAAGATGTTTGGACATGGCAGGAAGGTAGTACTCTGCACTGTGGAGCTGACGCGCACAGGAACAGGTGAGTAATGCTAGCACCAGGTGGGCCCCCCTTGGATGCTGGGTCCTGAGGAATCTTGTCCCCTCTGCTCCCCCCTCTCGGTAGCCCTACTTAGATCTAATTAAATCACAGTAAGGAGCACCTACAGATTTAACCTGTGGGCCAAAGCTGATGGCTAGCAAATTTTTAGAATGGGAGGGGGATTCAAAAGGGTAGTGAGGGAGGAAGGGAATGAAAGTTGGAGAAAAAAAACAGAAGAAGGTAGGAAAGGGGAGGGGGAATGTTGGTTAGGATATGAAGGCTGGTAGGTGTTTGCTAGGGGAAGGATAGAAGTTGGAAGGTTGACCTACAGGTAGGGGATGGGTGGAAAATGATGTAGTATGTGGAGATAAGGGTTGGATGGATGTGATTTCTGGTGGGACAAGGTTGACTGGGTGGTGGTAACAGAAAGGTGAGGAGCGTTGGTGAGTGAGGGCATCACAATTGCTTTTTACCACTGTCCCTTCCTGGTCTTTTAGTTACTTAGTGGGACGGGGGTCCTAGGAGGGGAGTGTGCTTGGAGTTGCTGGAACTTTATAAGGTGGTATGGGAGGGAGTCAGTCTCAGCAGCAGGGAAAGAGGGGCATGATTCCAGGCAGCCAAGTTTGAGGTGAGGGGAAATAACAAGAGAAAAGCACTTGGGACAATGACCTGCTTGTGTGTTATACCACCACAAGTGGGGTGAGGACTTGACATCACTACAAGACTCCCTATCAACTGTTATGGCTATTAAATGTTATGGGGATATATAACAGCTAGGTCATCACCAATTAGCTGAGAGAGCAGCGCTGCGTACGCCTTGTAGCGCTATAGAAATGCTAAATAGTAGTAAATAGTAGTAGTAGAAATGAGAGATGAAATGTTTTATATATGTTAGGGCTGCTTTGGAAGGGGAGAAAATTAAAGATCAATTTTAGTTTAAGTGATTCATTATTATTATATAGTTGAACTAAAGCTGTTTCCAAATGTACTGCCAATTTAAAAAGTATTTTTTGTCATTTGTGAATGGATGAGAATGACAGCGATGCAAGTGCCAGGGTTATGTTGTGTTAGCACTGCACAGAAACCCATTCAGGCATCAGGCTGGTATATTTGGTGGATGATTTCCTAAAGAATTTCTGGGGTAAAAGAATGGTCTATTTGCAGAAATGGGCATTGATAAAATTGTGCATTCAATATAAATCTAAAGTTATGTGAATATGGCTTGTATGCGCAGGATTTTACCTGCATGGAGCAGAGTCACTTCCAGGGTGAGGCTGGAGAGTGGTTTACATTTACGCATACACTTTACACATGTGAGGATATGCAGATAAATTAATTTTAGTTTATTGAGACTTTTTTTTACACTGACTTAAAAAAAAAAATGCAAACAAGGCAGTGTGCAGTAAAGGGCAGGGGCGTATCTGCGTGGGGCCACAGGGGCCTGGGCCCCCGCAGATTTCGCCCTGGACCCCCCTACCGCCGTTAACCCTCCCCCGCCTACCGCCAACCCTTTCCCCGCCTACCGCGGTCACCTACCCCCGAGGTCCGCTCCTGCCGGTTTTTTAAAATATTACTTCAGCTGGCGGGGGACCCCAACCCCCGCCAGCCCAGCCGAGGTCTTTAACTTCTTCATCCTCGTGCTGTTCCTGCAATGCATCCTTCCAGTTGGACGGAGTTCCAACTGGAAGGATGCATTGCAGGAATAGCACGAGGATGAAGAAGTTAAAGACCTCGGCTGGGCTGGCGGGGGTGGGGTCCCCCGCCAGCTGAAGTAATATTTTAAAAAATCGGCAGGAGCGGACCTCGGGGGGTAGGTGACCGCGGTAGGTGGGGAAAGGGTTGGTGGTAGGCGGCGGAGGGTTAACAGCGGTGGGGGAGGGTTAACGGCAGGGGGGGGCGTTATAATGTGCCCCCTCACTCTAGCCCCTGCCCCCCCCTACCGCCGAACCTCAGATACGCCCCTGGTAAAGGGTAAAAGTCAATAACGTAAAATGAAGATGAGGTGGCAGAGGGAAAAGGGAAACTATCCCATGCAAGGGGTAAGGGGAAATAGCAGAGGGAGGGAGCAAATAACAGGGATGATCCAGAGTCAAACCAGTAAGCATCAAGGGGGGAAAGGTCTGCTCAAACAAGTACATTTATTTATCAATGTATTTATACCCCACATTATCCCCACAAACATTCAGGCACAATGTGGCTTACAAAACCAGAGAGAGAGAGAGAGAGAGAGAGAGAGAGAGAGAGAGAGAGAGAGAGAACTCTAGGTGATAGAGACAAATTAGAAATGAAGAGCAAAAGTGCAAGAAAGAAAGGACACTTTACATAGAATGGTACAAAAGAATGGGTCCAACCAGAATCCACGTTTGCATGCTTGCAGGGTTTATAGTGATACATAGGTCTTGTAGAAAATGTTTGTGCAAACAGATGCGTTTTTAGTGCCTTGCGAAAGAGAAGGTAGTCACTCAGACTGGTTACGGTTCTGGGAAGTGCATTCCAGTTTTGCGCACTGATGAATGGAAAGCTTGACGCCTGAATAGAGCCATGCTTACATCCTGATTTGAATTTTGCACGAGAAGGTTTTTTCCTGAGATAATGAGAAATGGAACTGCAAAGGGAAGGTGCTAGTCACGAGAAAGCATAGCGACATGTTTCCACGTGATGGATAACAGAAACAGAAGGTACAACTAAGAGATTATCAGTCTGAGAGCGGAGAGTTGTAGTGGTTAGATTTAGAAACAGCAGATTAGCCAGGTAAAGAAGGGTCTCGGTAAAATATGCCTGTGTGTTAGAATCAGCAAGTTAAAAAGAAATCCATCAAAACAGAAGCCAATATTGAACCTTAAGAAGTGGAGAAACATGATTGAAGCAACAGGTATTATGAACAATTCTAACTGAGTTGAAGACATTTGATGGAAGAAAACCTAACACCATTCAGGAGAGAATTACAGTAATCAAGACAGTTTAAGGTAACAGCATGAATGAGGATAGGAGATAATCTAGGACAGTTCTAAGAAAATAAATCAATGGAGGGAAAAGAGCAGGAATGGATGAGTAAGGAGATACTGGCATGGTATGTCAGTAGGGAGTCAAACTATACCCCCAAAACTTTAACAAAATCACAGAGAAACAGGAGAGCCATTAATCAGTAGATGCACCAGGGGTAATGAAGTTTCCTCACAAATCAAGTTACAACAGACTTTGCTGGATTTATCTGCAAGCAGTTAGGAGTCAACTGTGTTGTAACAGCTTGGCTAAAAGAACAACAAGGTGGCCAGAGTTGAATCTCTTCATGATTAAACACTGGTATACGTGGAGGGGCATAATTGAACGAAAATGTCTATCTCCATGGGCGTTTATCTCCGAGAACGGGTCCGTGAAGGGGCGGACCGAACCGTATGTTCGAAAAAAAATAGACGTCCATGTTTTATTCGACAATTTGTGAGCTGTGCGTTTTTGTTTTTCAGTGATAATGGAAAATGAAAGCGCCCAGCTCAAAAACGAATAAATCCAAGGCATTTGTTCGTGGGAGGGGCCAGGATTCGTAGTGCACTGGTCCCCCTCACATGCCAGGACACCAACCGGGCACCCTAGGGGGCACTTTTACAAAAAAAAAAAAAAGGTAAAAGAGCTCCCAGGTGCATAGCACCCTTCCCTTGTGTGTTGAGCCCCCCAAATCCCCCTCAAAACCCACTGCCCACAAGTCTACAACATTACTATAGCCCTAAGGGGTGAAGGGGGGGGCACCTACATGTGGGTACAGTGGGTTTGGGGGGGTTGGACGACTAAGCATTAAGCAGCACAATTGTAACAGGTAGGGGGGGATGGGCCTGGGTCCACCTGCCTGAAGTCCACTGCACCCCCTAACAACTGCTCCAGGGACCTGCATACTGCTGCCAGGGAGGTGGGTATGACATTTGAGGGTGAAAATAAAAAGTTGTGAAACATTATTTTTTGTGGTGGGAGGGGGTTAGTGACCACTGGGGGAGTCAGGGGAGGTCATCCCCGATTCCCTCTGGGGGTAATCTGGTCATTTAGGGCACTTTTTGGGGCCTTATTCATGGAAAAAACAGGGTCCAGGAAAAGTGCCCTAAATTCTAGCTACAAATTCATACTTTTTTTCCATTATCGGCGAAAGGCATCCATCTCTCCTCGGCTGATAACCACGCCCCAGTTCCACCTTCGCCACGCCTCCGACACGCCCCCGTCAACTTTGTACGCTTCCGCGATGGAGTGCAGTTGAAAACGTCCAAAATCGGCTTTCCATTATACCGATTTATTTGTTTTTGTGAGATAAACGTCTATCTCCCGATTTGGGTCGAAATCTAGGCGTTTTTCTCTTTCAATTATAAGGTGGTTAGGCACTCATCTTCAATGCAGATGGAGGTTTAAAATGACTAAAAATATATATATGAATGGTGCATGAAAAGGTGACCTTGAGAATGAGATAGATGAAAAATAATAGAACAAACAAAATGGTGCTTTCACAAGCTGAGGAGTCATCTAATGGATCAAGCAGTAGAATACAATCCAGAGATGCCAGAATTCAATCCAACTGATGGTTCTTGAGACCTTCGGCAACTCTGACACCTCAGATACAAATTTTTAGTAAGCATTTCTCCATAGAAATGTGTAGGGCAATTCTATAAGAGGGCAACTGTTTTCAGGCGCCAAGAACAGGCCAGTTTAGAGCATGTTCTATTAGGAAAAGTAGACGCCTGCTTTTCTTTATAGAATCCGAACATAACTGTTAAATAAGCAGTTTGTTGTTACAGCAAGCATGTACACCAGCCATATGGGTGGTGAAATGCTCCCATCTAGATTGGGGAAGTATGTGCGAAAATCATAGTATTCTATCATTTATGGGTATAAGTGTATGCCACACACTGGTTTCTTTCAAACTCCACCCATGTTACTGTCCTCCTGGAAAGTATGCATAACTAAAAGATAGGTGCATACTTACAGACTAACACATAGCTCGATTATTGTTATTTAAGCACATGCATATACACATTCACAGGTAAATGACTCAAATATCAACATTTTTATACATGCTTGCTAATGCTAGGTGGACCCTTGTTCCCAAAGAGGGTAATTTTTTTTAAGGAAGCATCTACATTAACCATGAAAGTAGGCATCTACTTTGCTACTATTGTCTAAAGAAAAGTATGACTCTAACGTATGTAGCAAACCCTATGCTGACATTGCAGGCACAAACATTTACACACGCCTTAGATCTATGCAGGGCCGCCAAGAGACAGAGCAGGCTGGGGCAGGGTCGCCACCCCCCAACTCAGGCCACAGCTGCTGCCACTGCCACCGCTGCCCCTGCTCCTCCATTAGAGCTATGTTTATATTTATGTTTATTTATTTATATCCTGCTTTATACCCAACGCGGGTAACAATGCAACACACATAATAGCAAAAGGACAACAATACAAATCACAAATCAGTACAATAACAACAAATCAGCATAAGTACAAGAGCAAGAAAACACCTGAAAGCATCATCGATTAGCATGATGGTCCAGCAGATAACATTTCAGCATTTGCTTAAATGAGGCAGTGTTCTCTTGAATTTTCAAAGAACAAGGCAACTTATTCCATAACTGAGATCCAACCACAGAAAAAGCACCTGTTTGTGCAAGTTGTAATCGCAGACGCCTTAAATCTGGTATTACAAGCAACCCAGCATTATCAGAATGCAACGCCCTCGATGGTACATAATGCTGAAGAGCTGCACACAAATAGAAGGGGGGGGGGTCATTATATAAACCCCGATGGACCAGCAACAACAATTTAAATTGAATTTGCTGTGCCACAGGCAGCCAGCGCAGTTGTCACTACATGGGTGATATATGATCAAGCCATGCAAGGCCAGTCACCAACCAAGCCACCGAGCTATGATTTCAAAACAGCATGCATACATTATAGAATGTATATTCTGCACTCTGTGCTCTGACAATGTGTATACCCAATGGCAAACTGCACACCATTGGTTCTATGCTCAGGGGGACAGAGAGAGAGAGAGAGAAAGAAAGAAAGAAAGAAAGAAAGAAAGAAAGAGAGAGAGTGTAAAAGCCCCATCAAAAAGACAAGTTGTGCCAGAATCATGGAGTAGAGAGAAACTTAAAAAGAAAATATAGCCTTTACACGTCAATTGTGTTATATCTATGCCTATATATATCTATATATAACACCACAATTGCCATGGTGGGACCAAGAACTCCCAAGTCTACAACAAATAAGGTACTTATCACCACCATATACATCAACATAAAAAGTCTGATAAATGTTTTGTTTTCTTGCACAGAACAATAATTTTCTTCCCTCACACTATTCTTTCTGAATCACATCACCACCCACTTCTTACGCAAATTGCCTCCATTCATACAGATTACACTTTCAGAGAAAAAAGCTCTTGTTATCAAAATCATAGACTTTAAGCTTCATATACATTGATTTGTTTTTGCAATTCATTGATAATTAACTTATTGTAAACATGCTGATTCTGAACAAAAGGCAATTTCTAGCAGTTTTGCAATAGTACTAGAATGTCTTGGCCTCATTACTTTCTCATGAAGTTCCATTAGCATTTAAAGTGATTGCTTGAGTCTTTAAACGAAGGCCATCTCTACACTGTGAGCTCTAACAGTAGTTGACAAGAGCAGATGTCTGAAGCCTGGTGTTCAGCTTATGTTCCATCATCTGGTGTGGCATTCATATTCAGCAGGGCTGACTCAAGGGTATGTGATACCCTAGAAGAACCTTCAGCCATACATCCCGCTCTGATAGGGGTGACTCAAGATCCTACACACCATGTCCAGTGTCTCTCCTTCCCTTCCCTATCCCCCATATCCAGTATCACCATTACCCAAGTCTTCCCTTTACTTCCATATATAATAAGAACATAAGAATAGCCATACTAGGTCAGACCAATGGTCCATCTAGCCCAGTATCTTGCTTCCAATAGTGACCAATCCAGATCAAAAGTATGTGGCAGAAACCCAATAGTAGCAACATTCCATGTTATCAATACCGAAGCAAACAGTGGCTTTCCTCAAGTCCATCTCAATAACAGGTTATGGACATTTCCTCCAGGAACATGTCCAAATCTTTTTAAAATCCAAATATGCTAACCGATGTTACCACATCCTCCGGCAACAAGTTCCAGAGTTTAACTATTCTTCGAGTGAAAAAATATTTCCTCCTATTTGTTTTAAAAGTATGTACATGTAATTTCATTGAATCTCCCATGGTCTTTGCATTTTTTGAAAGAGTGAAAAATTGATTCACTTTTACCCATTCTACACCACTCAAGATTTACTAGATCTCAAACCATCTCTTTTCCAAGCTGAAGAGCACTAACCTCTTTAGCCTTTCCTCATGTGGGAGGAGTTCCATCCCCTTTATCATTTTGGTTCCTCTTCTTTGAACCTTTTCTAATTCCACTATATCTTTTGTGAAATAGGACAACCAGAATTGAATGCAATACTCAAGGTGAGGTCCAGTGGCGTTCTGAGGGGCACTGATACCCGGGGCGGATCGCCGATGCGCCCCGCCCCCCGGGTGCAGCGCTCCCCTCCGTGCAGCGCGACACCCCCCCCTGTCGAAGAGACACCCCCCCACCCCGTTGGCAGAACCACCCCCCGAGTGCACGCCGCTGGGGGGGGGGTGCCGCACGCTGGTCAGCATCGTTGGTTTCCATGCTCCCTCTGCCCCAGAATAGGTTACTTCCTGTTCCGGGGCAGAGGGAGCATGGAAACCAATGACGCTGACCGGTGTGCGTCACCCCCCCAGCGGCGTGCACCCGAGGAGGACCGCCCCCACCGCCCCCCCCCCCTTGGTACGCCACTGGTGAGGTCACACCATGGGATACAGAGGCATTATAATATTCTTGATCTTATATTCTTAGCATCCTGTTTGCTTTTTTGACTGCCACTGCACACTGGGCAAAAGATTTCAGCGTATAGTCTACAATGTCACTGTCACAAAATGCTTAGCCACCCACCTGGGATTACCCTGTGGCCATTTAGAGGGTCTATCCCCAGCACAGCTCAGGTCCACCTGCATCTGCCGCTTGTGCTCTACACTAGCATCCTCCTCCCACCTACTCGGTCACAACCGCCTCTAGGCGAGTTTTCTGCTCTCAAATTATCCCCCGTGATTTCTAGATTACTGGAGACCACACTCCCAATGGTCCCACAGTTCCCAGAAAGCACTCACAGACCCAACACACAAACCACCAGAATTATTTCAGTCCAGACAGGAGGAGGCAATAAACTGAAAATTGTTTATTGTCTTAAAAATATTAACAATGAACAGAAAAAGTGCAATCAGCAAAATAATAACAGGTAACTGAAATAAGGATCAATTATAACACTAACTAAACATTTGTTTACTTTCTAAAAAGTACCTTGTGAGATCAGTAAATATGCTGCTCACACATTATCAAATATAACTGATCACAGGGCCTCAGCAAAGGGATCTGTCTCTCTTTTCTCCGGGGCTAAGACTGGGGAAAAAGCCAGTAAAATCCAAATGAAAATGAGGTTCTGGGCCATAGCCCAGAACAACAATGTTTGAAAGTATACCGCAGATTGCCTTTTCAAAAAACTTAAACAAAGAAAAGCAGCCTTGGTTCTGAAGCAGCTTCAAAACACAAATATGCACCACTTGTTGGCCAAACTAGAGAAATACACTTCAGGAAACAATACAAGTTACAGGCTTAAGCCCACTGTTTTATCACAATCACCTACATCTTTTTATTGAGTACTGACTCTTAAAGTGGAGCCTAGCATCAGGTAACTGTGATTCAGATTATTCTTCCCAATGTGCATCACTTTGCATTTGTCCACATTAAATTTCATCTGCCATTTCGATGCCCAGTTTTTCAGTTTCCTAAGGTCTTCCTGCAATTTTTCAAAATCCGCATGTGTTTTTGACAATTTTTAATAGCTTTGTGTCATCTGCAAATTTAATCACCTCACTTGTTGTTCCGATTTCCAGATCATGTATACATATGTTAAATAGCACCAGTCCCAGTACAGATCCCTGCAGCACTCCACTAATCATCCTCCTCCATTGAGAAAAATAGCCATTTAACCCTACCTTCTGTTTTCTGTCTAATAACTAATTCCTAATCTACAGAAGGACATTGCCTCCTATCCCACGACTTTTTAATTTTAAAATTTTGCAAAGTACTATCCACAAGTTATGCTGCTGTTTGTATTGGCCAGCTGCCCCTGGAGCAGTGCTGGAAGGGGTAAATAGCTTAGGAAACAGTGCTGGGATTTAAACTGGCCACCTTGGAATGAGAGGCCAAGCCTTATAACCACTAGAATACCCGCTCCCCTGCCAATCTATGCCTCTTGTAAGAGGGAAGCCTACCTCCCTGGGGAGGAAAGTGCAAACTGCAGGAAAAACAGGAGGACTTCCAGGGGAGGGGGAAGTGCAAAGTGGAAGCAGGTCAGGTAAGCAGCTTTGGGTTTTAGCTGTTAGTGCTGGGATTTGCATCGGCTACTTCGAAATGAGAGGCCAAGACATCTAGCCACTAGGCTACCTGCTTGCATCTCCTCTTTCCTTCCAGAATCTTTTCTTCCTTATCACCAAGGATTCAGCATCTTCCCTTCCTTACCTGACATGTCCAGCATCTCCTCTTCCCTTCTCTTTCCTCCCTCATAGCCAGCATTTCCTTTTCTCTTCCCTACGGTGGACACCCTGTCCAGCATCTCCCCTTCCACTCCCTGTAGCCAGTATCTCTCCCTCCTTGCCTTCCTCTTGGCAGACCTGCATCTTCCCTCGTTTCTGTTTGTACCACTGCTGCCACACAACCTTCACTAGGGCCATACTAAGTTAGACAATGTGGATTAAAGCCTGTAAGTATATGTACGTACTCAAGGCCTGCTGCATCCTGCTCACTCCAATCTTCCTGTATAGAAGGGGCCAGGACATGGCAAGCCTGAGCATGTGCATCAGTGGCGTAGCCACAGGTGGGCCTGGGTGGGCCCAGGGCTCAGGCCCAACTGTAGCACACGTTTAGCGTAGTTGGTGGGGATCCCAAGCTCTGCCAGCTGAAGACTTCCCCTGATGGTAACAAAAACGCTACTCTCCAAGATAACGGCACCTGTGCATGCTCAGTTTTCAGCGCATGCCTTCTGCAGACTGCCAAGGTGGAAAGATGCATTTTCCCGCCAGATGAGATATTATTTTGGTGGCATGGGGGGGGGGGGGGCAGGAGAAGGTGCCCATCCACTTCTTGCCTAGGCCCACCCCAAAACCTGTTGTCTGGCTATGCCCCTGATGTGCATGTGCTCAAAGGCTGCTGTACTGTCTGCACTTGTGCCATTGTTGCTCTGTCACACTGGAGCCGACATCGCCTCAGGGTTGTGCTATCCTGGGCAGATGTTTCATCCATCTAGTTGTAGAGCCAGCCCTGATATTTAGGCAACACTGCCAAATGTCTTTCTCTGTTTACCTGCAAAAGCTAGCCACAATATTTAAATATATAAATAAATAAATACAGTAGGTAGATAGATAGATAGACAGACAGACAGACAAATATACATCTGCAACATGTTTGCTGACCTATCTTTCTATGGAATCAATGTACAACATTGCAAAAAGGAGCGTTGTCAGCATGTTTACTGTGTGGTAAATGTCTGCCCTGTGTGATAATTTCAGAGCAGATTCTGGGCATACCCTCAACAGCTACCACACAGGCTTTGCAGCTACCAAGTTACCGTATATCAATTTTTGCAAGTAATGCATGGTAACTGCAAAATGTTACTGCATGTTAATAAACAGCCGCAAATTTACATCTGCTTCAAGGTAGGTTTAAATGTATTTATGCACTCTGTTCATGTACATGCATATTTTTAAAAAATATATGTGCCTATATTTTATTTGCATATTTGTTAAGACACCTTTCAAAAGAATATCAAGGCAGCGTACAATAAAAATTCTAAAAAGTCAAAACAAAAAAAATCAATAATAAAACCTTACAGTAAAAACTAGAACACCTTTACAATAACAAAAGACAATAAGAGGGAACACATGAAAGACAAGGGAAATGCATAGGACAGAAGCTTAAATCTAACAAGACAAATTCCCCAGACTGCATAAGGGATAGGCACATAAAGCATAGATACTACTACTACTATTTAGCATTTCTATAGCGCTACAAGGCGTACGCAGCGCTGCACAAACATAGAAGAAAGACAGTCCCTGCTCAAAGAGCTTACAATCTAATAGACACTGCATCCATGGTCACCATCATGGACTGCAGGTTTTGCACGTAATCCCGTGTGCATGGGCACGGCGTCCTGAGATGAGAACGAATCTGTCCCTGCAGTTCCCCACCTGAGAGGCCGGCAAGAACACCCAGCGCTGGATCATATCAAAGCGCATCCAAAAATATTCCAGTGTCTAAGAGGGTACCAGATGGCTCTTAGCAAAATTGAAGACCCAGCCAAGAGACTGCAGCAAGTCCACCACCCTGATTCTGTCCTAGTCCTGAAGAATGAAGCATATATCACACAGAAAAAGTCAGGGCACATTTCTTTGCAATGGCATTCTGTGCCTGCTAAATGCATGTCTACTTCTGTCAAGTGGCAGTATTGTCGTTATATTAATATGTATATATGGTGTTAATCACAAAAAAGTAGAGATGGACAGATGGTCTTCCAAAAGAAATCCAGAGTAAACACTTGGAAGTAGATGAAATGATAACTTTTATTAATGGCATCAACTGTGTTTGCACGCAGGGTATAAACAGACTCAACATGGATCCGTGTTTCAGCATCACAGCGCCTTCATCAGAAGTCGTGTGATCTTATGAGAGTCCTGCTTTATCAATAGACATTAAAGAGGATGATAGAATGCAGTGCCGATGACGACACCAAAATGGTACAGATCTTCATCTGAACACAAAACATTATCAGTACCACTGCAGCAATGAAGACTCGAAGAGCAGGAACACATTCAAATCTACTGCTGGGCGCGAGATTTGAACATGTTCCGGCTTCTTGGGTCTTCATTGCTGCAGTGGTAACCAGGAGCGTAGCCACGGGTGGGCCTGGGCGGGCCTGGGCCCACCCATTTTCATCCCAGGCCCACCCAGCAGAAAACCAGCCACTATCCCTCCTCCGTTGTTGCACCTTCAGCAGCGAAATTATCTCCCAGCTGCACACGCCAGCTCAGCAAACAAGTTGCAGCATCCGATTCGGAAGATCCGTGGCAGAGAAAATCAGCTGATTGAATCCCCAAGCACTTTCTTCCGACTGCAGCGCGGGACCAGCCACATGCCCGCGAACAGCTCTGCGCAGTGTTCCGACTCCAAGTCCCGCCCCTTAAGATACAAACTTCCTGTTTCTCTGTATCGGAAACAGGCCGTTTGTGTCTTAAGGGGCGGGACTTGGAGTCGGAACGCTGCGCAGAGCTGTTCGCGGGCATGTGGCTGGTCCCGCGCTGCAGTCGGAAAAAAGTGCTTGGGGATTCAATCAGCTGATTTCCTCTGCCATGGATCTTCGGAATCGGATGCTGCAACTGAGAAATGGATGATGACATCTCCCCACGGAGGCAAGCAGTAATGAAGGTCCAGCAGGGGAAAGGGGCCGCTGCAGTGAAAAGGAAGATTAGAGAGCTGAAGGGGGAGGGGTAGATGGCTTGGCAGGCAGAATTCTGGAAGGTAGAATTCTGGCCACAGGGAGGAGCAGGTTAGGGAGAGGGGGTACTGGGTATGAGGGAAGGAATGGATGAAATCCTTGCCATGGGGAGGGATAGGTCATAGAGAGGGGGAGCTGGGCATGAGGGAAGGAATGCGGGAGATCCTGGCCACACTGGATCATGGGAGAGGGGGCAAGAGGAAAGAGAGAAGTGACAGAAAGTTGCTGGGAGGGGGTGAAGGGTGGGGAGAAGAGAGGGAGCAGATGCTGGGCTAGAAGGGTGGAGGGAAAGAGACACTGGGAAAGGTGGAACCATGTGGGAGAGGCCAAGTGGGTGGCAAGGAAATGAACGGAGGAGAATGTTGATTACAGGGGAAAGAAATATGGTAATGGGGAATAGATTGAAGATGGAAGGGAATGGATTGCAGGGAAAGTAGAGAGATGGGGACTAGGAGAACTAGTGGGTGAAAATGAAATGGAAATCTGACAGGTATCTGAAAAGTAAAACAAAGGAAAAGGGGTTAGGATAAAATTTGGGTGGACAGAGAAAAGAAAAAAAAGAGAGGAAAGAGCTAAAATGGAAAGGTCAATATGTCAATGGCAAGTGAAATGAGGGAATGGAACAAGAAAGGAGAAAAAGACAAATGGACAACAGCTGCTTGAAGGAGAAATAGCAGAAAGATTGGAAAGTTCAAAAGAGAAACTGGGTCAACATGATGGAAAAAGAAAATGACCAGACAACAAAGGTAGAAAAGGCATTTTATTTTGAATCTTAACTGAAATATGATAGCATAGTGGATGTCACTTTCCTCATGAGCTAAAGTGTTTCTATTTCTATTTTGAGTTGGGAGGTGCTGGGGGAGAGGGGGAGGAAGGGGGCGGGACAGAGAGAAACTTTTGTGCCTACCCACTTTGGGCTCAGGCCCACCCAAAATTGGCTGTCTGGCTACGCCACTGGTGGTAACGATGATATTATATACTCAGACGAAGATCTGTGCCATGGGCCAAATTCTATAAATGGCACCTTAAAAACCGGTGATGAAAAACCACACTATTATCGTGATTCTACAAACTACGCCTAAAGTTAGGTGTAGTCTATATAGAATATGCTAATGCATTTTTCTTACGACTAAAATTTAGATGCACCCATTTAGGCCACCTAAAACCAGGCTTAAATACCTGCACCTAAGTTAGGCGCAGATCGGGTGTATTCCATAATAGTATGCATAGTTTTTCGAAAACGCCCACAACCTGCCCATTCCACGCCCATGGCCATACCCCCTTTCCAATTACTCATATTAGAACTTAGGCACACCACATTATAGAATACACCTAGAAAGTTGTGCATGTAAATTCTAATTAAAGTCAATTAGTGCCACTAATTGGTTAAGTACCAATTAGTGACACTGATTGGCTTGTTCATCAATTAAATTCTGCACAATTTGGCCATGCGACCAAATTAGAATGCCCAACTTATAGCACCCTTTATAGAATTTGGGAGCATATGTGTCTACATTGTGTTGCCATCATCGTCACTTCTTTCTAGCATCTTCTTTGATGTCTACTGATAAAGCAGGACTCTCATAAAATCCCTCGACTCCTGACGCAGGCGATGTGGCACCGAAACACTGGTCCAATTCGAGTAAAGTTATCATTTCATCTACTTGCAAGTGTTTCCTCTGGATTTCTGTAGGAGGCCACCTATCCATCTCTATTTTTTCTGCTTTTCATTCTATATGTAGGGTGTTTTGTCCTGCTTTGTTTTTTTATATGCTGTAAATCACCAGGAACAAAAATGTTGGATTTGGTGGGATATAATTATTATTTAATTTATTTATTTGGATTTTGCTCACATCTTTTTTTTCAATAGTAGCTCAAGGTGAGTTATATTCACTACAGTGTAGTAAATTTAAAACAAATCGGAAGAAAACTTTTCTTCACCCAACGCGTAATTAAACTCTGGAATTCGTTGTCGGAGAACGTGGTGAAGGCGGTTAACTTGGCAGAGTTTAAAAGGGGGTTAGACGGTTTCCTAAAGGACAAGTCCATAAACCGCTACTAAATGGACTTGGAAAAATCCACAATTCCTGGAATAACATGTATAGAATGTTTGTACGTTTGGGAAGCTCGCCAGGTGCCCTTGGCATGGATTGGCCGCTGTCGTGGACAGGATGCTGGGCTCGATGGACCCTTGGTCTTTTCCCAGTGTGGCATTACTTATGTACTTAGGTGCTTCATGTAAAAGTATTTGTTGTCTTTCAGTATGCCTTTCTTTACATCTATATAACCCTGTGCAATTTTACAATAACCATTTCATTTTCTACATGTAAACCATACCCAACCCATAGGAACTGCTTTATAAAATCACCCTTAACATGTGGATTTAGTGACGGCGTCAAACGACTGTAAATGTTTCAATTCAGTTTGCAGCAGATGTACTTTGTCTCTCTTAATACTCGATAGCGGATTATCTCTCACACAGTAAATAGTGCTAAAAACCAGGGTTGTGCTTTTGTTGAAAACAAAATAGGAACTGCCAATGACATTTCTGATTTCATTTCAATTTGTTTTGGAAATGAAACAAGGGAAAGACAAATTAAATTTTGTTCTCCATTTTATTTCAATCACGGCTTAATACAAAATAAAACACCAGCCCTAATAAAAAAAAAAATAGACACCACAACGTACGTTCCTATTCCCTGGGCCCCCTTCAAACTGCTCTGCAGTTTACTGAGACTCATTATAGTCAGGATGTAGAAAGGGCTGGGGCAATCCCCATTCTTTCCTGCCTCGCTGTCTTCTTGATCTGAGACTGGCACACTTTTGGAATATACAAAACAAACCAGAGGTGGAATAAGACCAAGTCCAAATGACCAGAACAAGGAGTGAGTAGGAGCTTCAATACCCCCACCTCCGGATCTGCCTTCATTAGTCCAGGGGTCATGACAAAGGAGTTATCCCCAGTTGCTCCTGTGCCTTCTGGCTCTAGGTCTCAAAAGAGAATCAATGTCCCCTACTGGTAGTTTTGTGGTAGTACTACAGTGGGACATTAAACTAATGTGCATTGGGGTAAAATAATGCATGAATTTGTTAACACACATTAAAGTGCCAGAATTATATGTTATTCTTTTAATGCACATAGTAACTAGCTCCCATACTGCCTTCAGAAGACCCATTTTATATACCTTGTTCAAACAGATGATCTATAAAAGTTTCCAAGAGCCTTAAGTGAAGGAAAATATTCTTTTGATCTACCCAGAGAGCAGAAAGGAGGACGTAGAAAGTCCACATGTGTTATGACCCGGTAGTGGTGAGCCCCTGTGCCCCGACTGAGCACGGCAGAGATGGAGTGACACCGCACTCGGTCAGGCAGCCAGACAACCCCAAGCTTCACCTGGGAAGCGACCACCGTTCACCGGGAGTTAAGCCCTCAGCTGCAGGCGGCCACCAGGACTTCAGGAACCGGCGGGGTTGCACAGCCGCTGACCAGGAAAGCAGGAAACAGACACTGTCCAGAACCAGTACTCCAACAGGCCAAGAAATAGTCAAAATCAGTCCAGAGTCAAGGCAGGCAGCAAACAAGCGAAATCCGAAATAACTAGCCAAGGTCTGGTACACAGGAAAAAACAGGAACAGAAGGCGGTCGGTGAACAGCACTCCGACAGCAACCCCTCGGAACAAAAGAGGACGAAGCAATGAAGGCCTGGAGGCAGTGCTTTAAATAGTGAGGAAATCTGAGCAAACCACACTCAGGTGAAGCCAACATGGCTGCCCCCATAGGAGATCCTCCCAAGACCAAATATGGAGTTCCTTCCTGATCTCGTTTACACAAGATGGCCGCCCCCTCCTGAGCTAGCCAAGATGGCCACTGCCTGTGCTCTAAACCGGATGACGGCTGCCAGACTTGGGAAACTGAAACCGACCCATCCTGGAGAAACATCAAAAAGCCGGCTAGCACTGCCGGACCGCACCTCGCCGGTGAATCAGACGCGCAGGCCTGGAATCAGGTGAGGAACGTAACAACATGGGTAAGAAGAGTTAGTTTCAGAAAAGACGACCAACTAGTTTTGATCCAGCTTGTATTTAATTTATTGCTTTGTCTATTTTTTTGTTGTTGTTGCATATCTCAGAGGAATGTTTTACAGTTTTTTTATACTGTACTGGGAGTTTATTTTGCCTGTTATACAATGAAGTCAATTAAGCTTTTGATGCCAAACAATGAACTTGTGGGGCGACATTTTGGAAAAGGTGTTCAACTCTGAATATGAACATTCAAAGTCAGTACATCACAAATGTATTGTTGTTGGCATTCCTTTCTAAACTCCTACTTTTAATTTGTTTTAATACATATCGCTCTTCTACTACATAGAGGTAGAGTGCTATGTTAAATATAATTAACCATACATTTAGGTCAGTAAAAATAATGTCCTAACTTAGGGGCCCTTTTACTAAAGGGTTGCCGTGTGACAACCCGGAACTACTGCCAGCCTAACGTGGCTGAAGGTGGTAGCTCCACCCCCAGCATGCAGCATTTCTAGTACTAATGGAAATATTTTATAAAATATTTCCACGGGGGGTTACCCGGCAGTAATTGGGCAGTGCCGCATGTTGCATGGGCCAGATTAGTGCGGGAGCCCTTACCACCACCTCAAAGAGTGGCGGTTAAGTGCCCCCCTAAAATAGCCAGTTGGCAGGTGTGAACTTACTGCATGGCTATTTCTTTTTTGGCCTTTTGACCTGCTGCAGTAAACGTGGCCCTGGCGCGTGGCAAAAATGGCTGCCGCTGCTAGCACAGGGCCTCTTTTACCACAATTTACCTAAAAGGCTCCTTTAACTACAAACTATATGGATAGTGGCTGAACGTCATTATTGTCTGTAGAACCGGTGCTTCAGAAGACTGACAGATATTAGGCATGGTCATAAGTATTTTTTTCATCAATCCTTTAGGACTCCTTTTGCGAAGCCGAGGCAGTGATTCCTGGCATGGAAAATGCGATGAAGCCCACTCAATTCCTATGGGCTTCATCGCATTTGCCACGCAGGAATCACTACCTCGGCTTTGTAAAAGGAGCCCTTAATTTGTTTTTTGATCATGAAATAACTCCCATTTAATTTTATACATTCGTTTTCATTGTAAGCATTGTTCACATTTGAACAAACTGATCACATTGTTTTTCAGTAGCTACTTAACACACTTACATGCATGTCACTGAAAATCCCTTGTTGAGATCTTTGCAAAGGCAGCCACACAACTGGTATGTGATCGTTTTTATTAGTAAACTAGGAAAAAAGGCCCGTTTCTGACACAAATTAAATGGGCGCTAGCAAGGTTTTCCTCGGAGTGTGTGTGTTTTACAGAGTGTGTGTGAGAGTTTGTGTGTGATAGAGAGAGAGAGTGAATGTGTGTGTGTGACAGAGAGAGTGAGACTGTGTGCGAGAGAGTGTGTGTGTGTGTGTGTAAGAATGACAGTGTGTGCCAGGGGGCCCCTCCCTCCCTCCCTCCCAGTTTCAGGGTCCGCATGGCCCCCCTCCAAGTTCCAGGGTCCGCCCTCCCTCCCACCCACCCAGTTCCAGGGTCGTTGCCCCCCTCTCCCCCTCCCTCCCAGTTTCAGGGTCCGCCTGGTCCCCCTCCAAGGGTCCTACTTTTAACTACAGCATAGGGAGCCAACTTTTCAGAATTATTGGGGGTGCTAAGCCCAATGGAAATAACCCCTCCCTGGACACTTATAAGGAATTCTCTCAATATTGGGGGTGCTCAAGCACCCACAGCACCCATAAAGCCGGCTCCTATGGTACCAGGCCCCTTAAATGTTATGCTTGCAGCAATGTTGCTGCTTTTTAACAGTGGCAGAAAATTCTTGTCTTTGATGTTTCCCAGAGCCTGCTAAATGCCAGACACACTATGCTCCATGTTCTTTCTTTACATGCTCTTCACTCCTTGAAAGACTGATGCATTTATATGCTGTGCAGCCGCAATCGTATAATAGTTTAAACATGTTTTTGAGTTTCTGACATGTCCTCTCATTTATTCATACAACTTTTATCGATTTAAATTACAAGGGGGTCATTTTACAAAGCTGTAGTAAGCACTAACATGTACTTACTGCAGGAAAAACAGCGTACCATGGGGTGCAATGAAGTATTTATTTATTTATTATTACATTTGTACCCCGCACTTTCCCACTTAAAGCAGGTTCAATGCGGCTTACATAGTAATACAGATTACAAAGTATTGATAGAGAAAATATAAGTAAGTATAGCAGAATAATAAAAAAGATAGGTAGGTAGAAATGGGCAAGGGTGAAGGGAGTAGGAGAGGTAGAGGAGGCGGGAGGGGGATGGGACACAGGATAAGCAAATGGAAATTTGGTGGGAGATGTAGTCTAGTTCATTGTCGTTGTTTCCTGGATATGTGTTGGTCTTGCGTTGTTTTATGGCCTTCAGTAGTGCGTTCCATAGTTGCGTGCATATGTAGGAGAAACTGATTGCGTATGTGAATTTATATTGTAGTTCTTTACAGTTGGGGTAGTGGAGATTAAGGAATGTGTGTGCTGATCTTTTTGCATTCCTAGTAGGCAGGTTTATAAGGTCTGACATATACAGTGGGGGAAATAAGTATTTGATCCCTTGCTGATTTTGTAAGTTTGCCCACTGACAAAGACATGAGCAGCCCATAATTGAAGGGTAGGTTATTGGTAACAGTGAGAGATAGCACATCACAAATTAAATCCGGAAAATCACATTGTGGAAAGTATATGAATTTATTTGCATTCTGCAGAGGGAAATAAGTATTTGATCCCCCACCAACCAGTAAGAGATCTGGCCCCTACAGACCAGGTAGATGCTCCAAATCAACTCGTTACCTGCATGACAGACAGCTGTCGGCAATGGTCACCTGTATGAAAGACACCTGTCCACAGACTCAGTGAATCAGTCAGACTCTAACCTCTACAAAATGGCCAAGAGCAAGGAGCTGTCTAAGGATGTCAGGGACAAGATCATACACCTGCACAAGGCTGGAATGGGCTACAAAACCATCAGTAAGACGCTGGGCGAGAAGGAGACAACTGTTGGTGCCATAGTAAGAAAATGGAAGAAGTACAAAATGACTGTCAATCGACAAAGATCTGGGGCTCCACGCAAAATCTCACCTCGTGGGGTATCCTTGATCATGAGGAAGGTTAGAAATCAGCCTACAACTACAAGGGGGGAACTTGTCAATGATCTCAAGGCAGCTGGGACCACTGTCACCACGAAAACCATTGGTAACACATTACGACATAACGGATTGCAATCCTGCAGTGCCCGCAAGGTCCCCCTGCTCCGGAAGGCACATGTGACGGCCCGTCTGAAGTTTGCCAGTGAACACCTGGATGATGCCGAGAGTGATTGGGAGAAGGTGCTGTGGTCAGATGAGACAAAAATTGAGCTCTTTGGCATGAACTCAACTCGCCGTGTTTGGAGGAAGAGAAATGCTGCCTATGACCCAAAGAACACCGTCCCCACTGTCAAGCATGGAGGTGGAAATGTTATGTTTTGGGGGTGTTTCTCTGCTAAGGGCACAGGACTACTTCACCGCATCAATGGGAGAATGGATGGGCCATGTACCGTACAATTCTGAGTGACAACCTCCTTCCCTCCGCCAGGGCCTTAAAAATGGGTCGTGGCTGGGTCTTCCAGCACGACAATGACCCAAAACATACAGCCAAGGCAACAAAGGAGTGGCTCAGGAAGAAGCACATTAGGGTCATGGAGTGGCCTAGCCAGTCACCAGACCTTAATCCCATTGAAAACTTATGGAGGGAGCTGAAGCTGCGAGTTGCCAAGCGACAGCCCAGAACTCTTAATGATTTAGAGATGATCTGCAAAGAGGAGTGGACCAAAATTCCTCCTGACATTTGTGCAAACCTCATCATCAACTACAGAAGACGTCTGACCGCTGTGCTTGCCAACAAGGGTTTTGCCACCAAGTATTAGGTCTTGTTTGCCAGAGGGATCAAATACTTATTTCCCTCTGCAGAATGCAAATAAATTCATATACTTTCCACAATGTGATTTTCCGGATTTAATTTGTGATGTGCTATCTCTCACTGTTACCAATAACCTACCCTTCAATTATGGGCTGCTCATGTCTTTGTCAGTGGGCAAACTTACAAAATCAGCAAGGGATCAAATACTTATTTCCCCCACTGTAGGTCAGAGCTTCCCCGTGAACGATTTTGTGGACCAGGGTGCAAACTTTGAACGCAATTTGTTCTTTTAATGGGAGCCAATGTAGTTTTTCTCTTAGGGGTTTGGCGCTTTCTTATTTCGCTTTCCCAAATATGAATCTGGCTGCTGTGTTTTGAGCGGTTTGAAGCTTCTTAATGATTTGTTCTTCACATCCGGCATAAATGGCATTGCAGTAATCTAGATGGCTTAGCACCATTGATTGTACCAGGCTGCGGAATATTTCCCTTGAGAAGAAAGGTTGATGGGTCGACACTATCATGTTATCTGCCTTCCCTTCAGTTAAGAGAAAGAAGCAATTAGCGATTTTTGAGAGATCATTGGCTTTTCAAGCAGCAAGGCTTTGGAGGGATTTTGTTAAATTTTATTAACTTCCTCAACAGTATCTTACACTTAGAAGGAAGCTCAAAACATGTTTATTTAAGACATTTATTTCACAAGAAGATTAGTAATATCAGGTTAGAGATATTTTATGTAAGGTTTTTGTAATTCCTAGAGATTGTCCTGGCCTCTTGATCTTTTGTGACCAGTTTAGAACCGTTAGGTGATAGCGGGATATAAGTTAGAAATGTAATATAATGGATAATTGCAGAGGACGAGTAAGATGGCACACCAGTATGTAAGGGACTGTTTTACTAAGCGGTAGTAAGCCCAACGCAGGTTTACTGCTCAGAAATCCAGCTCAACTCGGTCGCCAGCAGTAGTTCCACCCCCCCGGTATGTGGCATTTCCAACACTAGCGGAAATATTTGAAAAATATTTCTGCAGGGCATTACCCGGCGGTAATTGGGCAGTGCTGTGGGCTGTTTATTTATTTGTTACATTTGTATCCCACATTTTCCCACCTTTTGCAGGCTCAATGTGGCTTACATATAACCGTTAACGGCGTTAGCCGATTACGGTCTGAACAAATACATGGGATGAATGAATACAAAGTGATATTGTGGTAAAATGAGGTACATGTATGGTAGATACAGTTGGGGGAACTTAGAGAGGGAAAGGGGGAAGAAGAGTCATGTAATGTTCGTTACGGTCTTTGCTTACATTGTGTCACAGGTGACCAGGTATTTTTATGTTGGGTCGGTGGGGTATGCTCTTCTGAACAGGTCTGTCTTTAGTGCTTTCTGAAAATGTAGGTGGTCGAGTGTAGTTTTTACTGCTTTTGGCGATGCGTTCCATAGTTGTGCACTTAGGTAGGAAAAGCTGGCTGCATAGGTGGATTTGTATTTGAGTCCTTTGCTGCTTGGGTAGTGAAGGTTTAGGTATGATCGTGCAGATTTTGTGGTGTTTCTGGTTGGCAGGTCAGTGAGGTCTGTCATGTATCCCGGTGCCTCGCCATAAATAATTTTATGAACAGTCGTGCAGATTTTGAAATTTGAAAGTGATACGTTTTTTGATTGGTAACCAGTGCAATTTTTCTCTGAGTGTTCTGACGCTGTCAAAACGTGTTTTTCCAAATATAAGCCTGGCTGCTGTGTTTTGGGCGGTCTGAAGTTTCTTTATGATTTGATCCTTGCATCCCGCATAGATTCCATTACAGTAATCTGCATGGCTTAGTACCATGGACTGTACCAAGTTACCACCTGGTTAGCGTGGGAGCCCTTACCGCCACCTCAGTGGGTGGAGGTAAGTGCTCCCCCCCCCCCCCGCCTGGCTACATGGTAAGTTCAATCTTACCATATGGCCATTTCTTTTTTCAGCCTTTTTACCCCCCCCCCCCCCCATGGTAAAAAGGGCCTCAATGTGTGGCAAAAATGGCCCCCGCCACTAGTGCAAAGACCTTTTTACCGCAGCTTAGAAAGGGGCTTCTAAGACTTTACAGGCAAAGGTGGTAATGGAGAAGAAGAGGAGTGACATGACTATTTGTGTGCCTGATATAGGGGTCCTTTGACTAAGGTACACTGAAAAAAGGCTTGCAGTCGTGTAGGCGCGGATTCTGGGCATGTACAGAATCATTTTCAGCGCACCTGTAAAAAATACGTTTTTTAAGTTTTTGCCAAAAATGGACGTGTGGCAAAATCAAAATTGCCGCGCGTACATTTTGGGCCTGCAACCTTACCGCCAGCCACTGACCTAGCGGTGAAGTCTCATGCGGTAACCGGGCAGTAATGCCAATTGCCACTTGGTGCATGTCTGTTACGCGCGGCTGAAAATAAAAATTATTTTTCGACCGCACGCCAAAAATGAAATTACGGCAACAGCCACGTGGTAGCCGGGTGGTAACTCCATTTTGGCGCACATTAGGCATGAGTAGAGCCTTATGCGGCTTCGTAAAAGGGCCCCATAGATATCTGACTGCTGTTTTTGTTGAACAGCTTGAAGATACTTAGGGGTCCTTTTACTAAAGCTTGGTGCGTGCTAAATTCCACACATCCTATTTTGTAAATATGGGCAATATGCACTAATATCTATTAGTGTGCACTAAGCTTTAGTAATAGAGCCCCTTAATCTCTGTGGAACTGACACCAGCATAAACAATGAGTTTAAAAAGGGGTTAGACGGTTTCCTAAAGGACAAGTCCATAAACCACTATTAAATGAACTTGGGAAAAATCCACAATTCCAGGAATAACATGTATAGAATGTTTGTACGTTTGGGAAGCTCACCAGGTGCCCTTGGCCTGGATTGGCCGCTGTCGTGGACAAGATGCTGGGCTCTATGGACCCTTGGTCTTTTCCCAATGTGGCATTACTTATGTACTTATCCTATATAATAATTCTCACCTCCAACGTTCCATGCTTGGGACCGTGGGTCCCTGGCTGCAAGTGGTCTGCGAGGCAGACACGCAGGACGTCACTGACGTCAACACAGCTGATTGCAAGGCAAGGGGAGGAGTAGGGAAACACGCGCTCGTGTTTCCCTACTCCTCCTACTGCTTCGGAATCAGCTGTCACTCCCCCCCCCCGCGCTATGGCCCCCTCGAAACCCACCCCCTCCCGTGAAACTGTCGATCCCCCCCCCGCCGGAACGCCGAAAACTGCCGCCGCCGTTGTTGTGCTACCTTCCCTTCCCTTCCCGTAGGTTGTTCAATCATCTTCTTAGAAAGTTTAACTCCGTGCGTCTGACGTCAGACGCACGGAGTTAAACTTTCTAAGATGATTGAACAACCTACGGGAAGGGAAGGGAAGGTAGCACAACAACGGAGGCGATGGTGGCGGCAGTTTTTGGCGTTCCGGGGTGGGGGGGATCGACAGGTTCGCGGGAGGGGGTGGGTTCGAGGGGGCCGTAGCACAGGGGGGGGGGGGATTGCCTGCCTAAGGCCCGTTTCCTTGCCTACAGAAACGGGCCTTTTTTACTAGTGTACTAATATTGCAATTGTTCAGACATGAAGTAATGAGAGCATGGATCAAAATATATCAGGAGCCATCATCAATGTAGCTTTCTAAGGCACAGGATTGCTTACTTCTTGATTTCTTCAATTCTGCCACTGTTTTACTCTTTTTCAGGTGGAAAGCTTTTCCATGCATTCATCATCTTTTCCGTGAAGAAATGTTTTCTAACATTATTACTCTGTGTATCAGTGGCGTAGCCCCACAGGTGGGCCTGGGTGGGCCAGGGCCCATCCACTTAGGGCTCAGGCCCACCCAACAGTAGCACATGTTTAGTGGTAGCTGGTGGAGATCCCAAGCTCTACCAGCTGAAGACTTCCCCCTGATAGTAACAAAAACGCTATTCTCCATGATACCGGCACCTGCGCATGTTCAGTTTTCAGCTCATGCCTGCTACAGACTGCCAAGGTGGAAGGAAGCATTTTCCTGCCAGCCGAGATATCGTTTGGTGGTGGTGGGGGGAGAACATTTGGTGCCCACCCACTTCTTGCCTAGGCCCACCCAAAATCTGTTGTCTGGCTACGCGCCCCTGCTGCGTATCCCTTCTCTTTTCTCTCTTCAAAGCTAGTCATATTTTGCTTCCTTCAACATTTTACTCAATATTTTCAATTTTTTCCAACCAGCAATCTTTTTCACGTTACATGGTTGTCCTCTGACAACATTCTAGAAATTGCATTTTATTGGAAATTAATGCAGTCTTTTTTTTTTTCCATCTTAATGCATCTCAACATTACTATCTTTTTGGGAAGCCCATGAGCAAGGACTGAGCAGGCATTATCTAATGGTTAAAGAAAGAAGCTAAGCATAAGTGCTGTTTGAATTCAAATCCTGCCTTTCCATTTCCTCTTTGTGTAAAATTAGGTCAGTCCCATTAGTTTCTAAGCTACAATTAGATAATTCTCTTTTGCCCTTTGGAAATCTTCAAGCAGATCTGGCATAACAATATAAATCAGAATTATTGCGGCCACTATGATAACTATTAAATAATCTTAATAATCTAAACTAAAAATTTGGTTTAATAATGTAAGATAAGATAAAAGCATCTCCAAAATAATGTACAAATAAGGCAGGCGTATCCTTTATCTCTCCTACTGAGCCCTTCGCAATTCCTGTTTGTTCCTCTCCCAGTATGAATAATGTTTATTAGGCAAATCAGTTCAAAAATATTCTCTATGGGTTGATGATATCATGCAGCGTTTCTCCTCTTCCTTCACTGTTTCTGAATCTGAACTTTTGGACTTCTCTAATTTTGGTGATGCTTCTGAGTTTCGAGAGAGTCTGGAGTTCAAAAAACACGGTGTGATGCAAAGCTTTTATGGATTTTAATACATTTCTTAGCGATTTTGAACTTCTATGGCCTTTTCAGTCTTATGGACCCTGGAGTCATTGGGGCCGGCATTCAGACTGCGGGAGTTAGCTGGGCTGCTTTCCACAATTGGCTAAAAACCTGGAAATCAATGCCAGGCCATATCTAAGCATTAAATTTCCTTTTTTTATTTAAACCTCTATGCACATAGCCAGTTAAGACGATATTCATCAGCTGACCGACTAAGTTATAGCAGCCAAAGATAGACCTGCTATTTATGCAGGTCTATCTGGCTGCTATAAATTAGCTATTCAGCCAACGAATATTGGCTTAACCTGCTATGTCGGGCTAGCCGCTAACCCCTAGATTCTATATATATCATGCCTACAGATCCGTGCCAAAATCAGCATGGATTCTATAACAATGCAAATAATTTAAGAAGCTTAACAAGCTAATGAGCACTCTCTTATCATCTCTCGTCTTGATTATTGTAACCTGCTTCTCACCAGCCTCCCTCTTAGCCATCTCTCTCCTCTTCAATCAATCCAAAACTCTGCTGCACGGCTCATTTTCCGCCAGGGTCACTATGCTCACATTGGCCCTCTCCTTAAGTCACTTCACTGGCTCCCTATCCGTTTCCGTATTCAGTTCAAGCTTCTCTTATTCACCTATAAGTGCATTCACGCTGCCGCTCCCCAGTACCTCTCCATTCTCGTCTCCCTATGCCCCCCACTTGAGTACTCCGTTCTGTAGAAAAATCTCTCTTATCCGTCCCCTTCTCCTCTACTGCTAATTCTAGACTCTGTTCCTTTTATCTTGCTGCACCTCACGCCTGGAATAGACTTCCCGAGCCTGTACGTCTAGTCCCATCTTTGGCCGTTTTCAAGTCCAGAATTTTAGCTCACCTCTTTACCACTGCTTTTGACTCCTAACCCCTATTCACTTGCCCTGTCCTTTTATCCTCACCTCTTTATTCCCTTACCCTTATTGTTCTGTCTGTTTACCTGTCTTATCTAGATTGTAAGCTCTTTGAGCAGGGACTGTCTTTTTGTGTATGGTGTACAGCGCTGCGTATGCCTTGTAGCGCTATAGAAATGATAAATAGTAGTAGTAGTGATACCAGCACTTAAAAAGCAATAATGAGCACTAACTGGCACTGAATGGATCCTAAGGAGCTTAGCTGAGATTGGGTGGCAGAGCCGGTGGCGGAAGGCAGGGATGGTGCTGGGCAGACTTATACGGTCTGTGCCAGAGCCGGTGGTGGGAGGCGGGACTGGTGGTTGGGAGGCGGGGATAGTGCTGGGCAGACTTATACGGTCTGTGCCAGAACTGGTGGTGGGAGGCGGGGCTGGTGGTTGGGAGGCGGGGATAGTGCTGGGCAGACTTATACGGTCTGTGCCAGAACCGGTGGTGGGAGGCGGGGCTGGTGGTTGGGAGGCGGGGATAGTGCTGGGCAGACTTATACGGTCTGTGACAGAACCGATGGTGGGAGGTGGGGCTGGTGGTTGGGAGGGGGGGATAGTGCTGGGCAGACTTATACGGTCTGTGACAGAACCGGTGGTGGGAGGCGGGGCTGGTGGTTGGGAGGCGGGGATAGTGCTGGGCAGACTTATACGGTCTGTGCCCTGAAAAGGACAGGTACAAATCAAGGTAAGGTATACACAAAAAGTAGCACGTATGAGTTTATCTTGTTGGGCAGACTGGATGGACCGTGCAGGTCTTTTTCTGCCGTCATCTACTATGTTACTATGAATAGAATTTAGGCACATAAGTATGGGTGTTCCAAAATTTACATGCTTAGTTATAGAATATGGCCCAGTGCACCTAAATCTACGTTTTTGGATTTATGCCACATATTTCTTCGTGTAAATGGATGTGCATAGATTTAGGCGCTGAAATATCAACTACATGTATTCTATAATTGGTGCCTAAATCTAGGCGCCAATTATAGAATATGCTTAGTTGGCATTGATTTAAGCGCCAATTTTTAGGCACCCTATATAGAATCTCCCCCTAAGCGCTAATATTCAGCTGAGATAGCAGGCTATCTCACACTGAATATTAGCCCTTAGCCAGTTTAAGGCTATATAACTGGCCAGGAGCTGTTGCTGGCCAGTTAAATAATTCTGAATATTTGCAGATTATGAATACACTAGGAAAACTAAAACTAACTTTAAACTTTGATTAAAATAAATCTTGGGAGTCACAATAGATCGTTTCCTCATCCTTGAAAACCAAGTCTCTAAGTTGACCTCGAGTGTCTTTCACTCACTTTGGAAGCTAAAGAGATTAAGGCCATTTTTTTTTCTAAATCTGTCTTTTGTACTTTGATTCAATCCCTTGTCTTCACCAAATTCGACTATTGCAATTCCATCTATGCTGGTCTTAAAGGTGGTTGTCTCAAAAAATTACAAACAGCTCAAGATACTGCTGATCGTCTTATATATAGATCTCCTTGCTTCGCTAAAGCCACTCCTCTTTTACATAAGCTGTATTGGTTACCAATAAGAGATAGAATATCTTTCAAATTATGCAAATTCTGTTTGGTCAAGCCCCATCATATATGAATAATCGTATTGAATTACCCCCTCGTAATGCTGTTTCATCATCTAGAGAATATCTTTATTATTATTATTTTATTATTATTTTGGATTTTGCTCACACCTTTTTCAGTAGTAGCTCAAGGTGAGTTACATTCAGGTACACTGGATATTTCTCTGTCCCAGGAGGGCTCACAATCTAAGTTTGTACCTGAGGCAATGGAGGGTTAAGTGACTTGCCCAAGATCACAAGGAGTAGCAGTGGGATTTAAACCAGCCACGTCTGGATTTCAAGACTGGTGGTCTAACCACTAGGCCACTCCTCCACTCCCACTAGGCCACTCCTCCACCCCACTCCACTTACATTTCCCTATCTGTAAGAATGTGATATATAAAACAATTCACTCTGCTCATTTTTCCTATCAAGGCACCAAAATTTGGAATTCTGTTTGTAAATCAATCAAGTTTACACATTTCTTCAGCCTGGCCTTTCTGAATATAAAAAAATCTATTTGAATTTTATCCACAACATTTTCTTAATCTCATTTCCCATCTAGTTCTGCCTAATTATGCTCTCACCTATCCACCCTTAATTATTTGTTTGTCCTTGAGATAAGTGTGTAGCCTAAATCTTCCAACTTCAGAAGAAGTAAAACCCCTGTATCCAGCTGATACGATTCTTTAAAAGCTAAGTAAAAGATATTATACTAGTTCATTATGGATATAGAGATTTGAAAAGTATGAAAGAAATACTATTAGCTGTATAGATAGAAAAAATACATATACTATGACCTATTCTCTTACAAATCTTGTTATAATTTTATACTTCAAGACAAGAACCCTATTACCATACACAAACAGTGCTATAGTGACTAAGAATTGAATTTGGGTCTAACTCTGATGGTCTGAAGAAGAATCTAAACACAGTAATCATTTATTGAGTTGTGCATTTCTACCAAAAACTTGATGCCAAAACAATTGAGTGCTAGGTGCTACAGGAGTGTGCCCTTTATAAAATAAAATTCAGTACAGATCCACTGCCTAAATTTGGGAGCTGTATTCTATAAACCTGCTAAAAGAAGGTTAAAATGCCAGCATCCAACTTAGGCATGCTTCGGACAAATTCTGCAATTTCACACTCAAATTTTCTTAAATGCCCACAAATTAGCATGTGCTTATTCATGGCCTAAGCCTTTACCGCCAGCCATTGACCTTGAAGTAAGAATTCATGCACCACCTGCGCGGTAACCATGCAGCCAACGTGGTTGTGCTGCCAATTACCTCCAGGAATGTCCCTGTGGTAGAAAATAGAAAAATATTTTCTACCGCAGGATTCGGCGCATACCAAACTCTGAATTACTGCTGGGTGCACATGTTACACCAACGGTAGTGCCGATTTGGCATATGCTGCCCGCAAGTTTGCCCTCCCGTGGTTTTGTAAAAGGGCCCCTAAAATGGTATGGTTGGGGGCACATTTTGAGTGCCGTCCCACCGCCCCCATCACCACCACCACACCCCTCCTTGCCCCACCCCCACCGCCTCGCCTCACTCCCTAACAAATACTTTTGCTGGAGGGGGTCCCAAACCCCTGCCAACCAAATCAGGGGCCTGGATGAAATTTGCAGGGGCCCACACCCCTGTGGCCTCCCATATCTACGTCCCTGCTTACAACTATCAGCCAGATAAATCAATTAATATTAGAGCCACTATTCCTGTTTGGAAAACAAACTATGGCCTATCAATGCAATGGCTGCAAAAATTGCTAAATATTCTCTTACAAATCTTGTTATAATTTTATTCTTCAACTATTTTATCTCACCCTCTCCAGAGTGTAATGTCTGTCTGAGAAAATAAGACATAACATAAAATAATAAATGGATTTAGCCTGGAGTCATTCACTAGTGGGTTTATATTTTCTGTCAATGAACCACAATCTTATTTTATAAGATTGGATAAAAGACAGTTTTATAAATCACCTGCCAAGCTTTAAAATCTGACTCCTATTATCTGAAGGTAGGTGATTCTTTAGTCTCGTACTTGATTTGCTTTAAGATTCTGCAAACACCAAGGTGGCTAATTTTTAGAATTCTTATTCAGGACCTCATGAACTATCCATTTAAGTGCCACCAATACCCCTGTACAGCACAACAGAAGTAATTTAAAATGTTTTGACTACCCCTTAGAAGCAGATTTTAGAAAGCACATGGAGAGCAAAATTCACATGTCCAAGTCCAGATTCAAAGAATTCCCAAAGCAGTTTACAAGAGACTCTGTAAAATAGGTGCAGAACCACATCCATATGTCTCTCCATGTGCTGCAGGAGCAAACATTTTGAAAAGCCACAAATGGAGGGAAACCCATGGAAATACCCCCCCCCCCCCCCCATACACACACTTTTGTTGCTTCCTCATAGCCCTAGCCAAGAATGCTGTTTTTCCTTGAACATCCCCACCCCCCACCTTGACTACTGTTCCACCCCCTGATCTCCTGAAGCATCTGATCCTCCCACCTACAACCCCTAAAGCATCTGACAATCCCTGGTCCCTGGCAAGAAAACCTCTCCACTCAGCCCCCTCCCCCTGCAGTAAAAAGAACACATCTCAAGGGCCCCTCTACAAGACCTCTCCATCTCCATGTCACCCTAGCAGAACCCTTGCCCCAGTGCCTATTCACAGCCTTACCAGCTTCCCTGGAGGTTTCACAATGGCCACCACAATGCAATGCCTAGGAAAAATGTTGTGAATAGTGTACATTTTGGCTCACTAGTCACACTACCGAGCCACAGTGAGCACTATTCTTCGATAGTGTGATATTGAAAACTAGTGTGTATTATGGCTCAGTAGTGTGTGCTATCCGCCAATAGAGTACACTATTGAACGGCAGAGAACACAATTGACATGGAAAAAAAATTCAGGTCGAAAAATTTAGGAAACAATGAGACTTGTTGTTGTAATTCCCCTTTTCAATCCATCAAAATTACATATGCTTTCGATCAGGGGCGTAGCTACGTGGGGCCACGGGGCCAGGACGTCAGACTCACAGAAACAGAAGCCTTGCAGATCAGCAACGCGGCCACACCAGAGAAGAGGACTTCGGCTGGCAGGGGTTGGGGACCCCTGCCAGCAAAGGTACTCGATGGTGGCGGGGGAGGGTTGGCGGCGGTGGGAAGGTGGGTCGAAAGGGTTGGCGCCGGGGGGGGGGGGTGAAAGGTGGTGGTGGTGGCGCCGGGGGGGGGGGAGAGAAAATGGCGGGGGTGGTCGGCAGCACCGGGGGGGCTAAAATGTGCCCCCTCACCTCAGGCTCTGGACCCCCCCCTCCCGTCGAAGTCTGGCTACGCCCCTGCTTTCAATGGGTTAAGAATGTATGTATATTGGCATATTTGTTGAAGAATAAAGAATTTAAAGGAGCCTTGGACTTCACATTTTTTTCAGTCTAATCTCCTGGAACATTACTCTTCCACTTCTTTTGGATTGTTTTGAGTACTGTGGGAGTTTGCTGTTCCCTTCTTTGCTGTTGTATGTCTCACCTCCTTCCACACTCCCTCCCCAAAGGACATGCAGAGGGGTGTAGAGGGAGACAGAGAGAGAATGGTCTGGGGGGGGGGGGGGGCATAAAGACACTGGATCAAGGGAGAGAGGGAGGGAAAAGACACCCAGACCCAGAGGAGGGGGGGCATGCTAAATCAAGTTGCCTCAGGGTGCCACAATCTCTTGTGCTGGCCCTGTCTGGTACAAACCTATTCTATAAAGGAAAACAGTCGCCTAATTTCCTTTGTAGAATGTTAGCAAAACTGTTTAACCTGCCAGGCACACAGGCATAACTTAGAGTATTCTAAGTGACATGTGCTACTTGTGAGTCCCACCTAAGCTCCACCCATTGGTGCACCCCCTGCAAATACATGAGAAGAGAATTAAGCACGTATTTACAGAATATCACTTACAAGAAATTTTGGCAGTTAAGTACTTAAATGTCATTATTCTAAACATTTAGGGGCCCTTTTACTGAACTGCATTAAGCATTAGCACAAGCTTAGTGTGGGGAAAAAAAGGCTTACTAATCACACATTATTATTTATTTGTAATTGTTTTCAGGAGGTAGCATGTCATGCGTGTGGAATGGACATGGAAGTATTATCCAGCTAGTGCATTCACAGTAATATGCACTGAGAAGCAGGGGCGTATCCAGACACTCAATTTTGGGTGGGCCTGGGCCCAAGATGGGTGGGCAGAACTCTGCCTTGTTCCACAAGTGATTTGGACTCTCCCTCTCTCGCCTGCATGCCATATGGTCTCTCAAACATCCCCCCTCCCCTGCATAGATTTTAAATAGCAGATTTTCACTGGCAGCGAGAAGCAACTCCTGCTCATGTTGGCCTCACAGCCTTCCCTCTGATGCAACTTCCTGTTTCCAGGAATACATCAGAGGAAAGGCTCTGGGGCCGGTGCAAGCAGTATGTATCAGTCGCTGCAGGCAAAGATCTGCTATTGACAATTGTTGGGAGTTTTCAGCTGGTGGGGTTTGGGGATACCTGCCAGCCACATCATAGGTATGTTGCTACTGCGTGGGCCTGAGCCCAAAGTGGGTGGGCCTCGGCCCACCCGGGCCCACCCTTGGCTATGCCACTGCTGAGGAGTAGCTTAGTGGTTAGTGCAACAGCCTTTGATCCTGGGGTACTGGGTTTGATTCCCCACTGCAGCTCCTTGTGACTCTGGGCAAGTCACTTAATCCTCTATTGTCCCAGGTACAAATAAGTACCTGTATATACTTTGTAAACTGCTTTAAATGTAGTTGTTCTTCTGGGACTAACACCAGCCCAATGTGGCTGCCGGCAGTAGTCCTGCCCTGATCGCACACCATTTCCAGGGGAAAAAGATAGCCCATGGAAATGGCTTGCACGGCAATAATCTGGCAGTAATCAGGCATTGCTGTGTGCTGCCGGGTTAAAGCAGGAGCCCTTATCGCCACCTCAATGGGTGGTAGTAAGGGCTCCCCACTGCGTGGCCACGTGGTAAGTTATCTCACTGAGTGGCCATTTTTCAGCTTTTACCAGCAGCAGGAAAAATAGCCCTGGCACATAGGAAAAATGGCCCTCGCAGCTAGTGCAGGGCCCTTTTTCCCACAGCTTGGTAAAAGGACCCCTGAATTTGGAATAAACTTGATATGTAGAAACAGTTATTTGGAGGGCGATTTAAATGCATCTGATAAAGTGAACTCTGGTCATCGAAAGCTGATGCTTCAAAAAACTGGTTAGTCTATAAGGAGCCATCTGCTTCTGTCAATTTTGTCAAGGCATATTTTTCTATAAATTATGTACCTGAGGTTCTAAACAGTACTAGAACATTGATTCTCCACATAGTCCTCAATGCACCCTAACACATTTGGTTTTCCAGACTATCCATAATGATTATGCACAAGGTATACTCTTATACACTGCTTGCCAAATGTATTATTCAAACACATCACATACATAATTCATTATGCATAGACCAAAAATCAGAATCATTCAGGGGCCCTGATTAAGCTAAAAATCACTGGGCTGGAGATCAAGGATGTTGCTGAGTTGAAATATGATGCTCTATATTCTGAAACCTGGCATGTTACCACTGTAATTTAATGAAATTTTAAAATGCTATCAATGAATACAGAAATCCAAGCTTAAGTAGAAAGAAAGAAAGAAACCGTTGACTGAAGAACAATGGCGAATGTGAATCATTACATTTACCAAATGTGAAGAACTATAGTCAAGCTATTCTCCTAGGGTCACGTCTTTAACAAGGTCTAATTGCATTTTTCTTTTATTTATAGTGGTTTCCTTTTCCTTTCTTTATATTAGCACTGCTGTCACCATCAATAAATGCCAGATATCTTTTAGAATATTATACATTCAGTTTCTGTATTTGATTCTCCATTGCGCTCTGAAACAAACCTTAGTGGCATTTCCAGCTCAGTGCTGGAATTCTATAACTGGGTGCTATAGTTACACACCCATAGGACACCTGGTCAACTTGACCAGGTGAGGCACTAGCTCAGGGCACCTGCTATAAAGGGCACCAAAATCCCCAGCCTCCGGCATCACCCTTTCTAATGGTTAAGCCTTTTCTTCTCCCCACCTACTTATGGGTCTGGCATCTCTCCCTCCCTACTACCTCCCTCCATTGATGCAGTGTCTCTCCCCTTCTCTTCCCAAACCCCACCCCCCCTAGCTTATGTTTCTCACCCTCCACACAAACCAAAAGGAATAGGAGACCAGGCTGAAAAAAATGTGAAGTCCAAGGCTTCTTTAAATTCTTCAACAAACGCTCCAATATACATAGTCTACACAATGCCTAATCCTCTCATCCCAACACTCTTCACTCCTCCCAACTACTCTTAGTACTCCTGACGTCACAATCCTCATATCCAACGACCTGAAAATTCTTGGAGTGACACTAGAGAAGCATCTATCATTTGAAACTCACGCAAAATCCATTACGAAGAAAATGTTCAACATGATGTGGATACTGAAACGTGTAAAACCATATCTCCCCCTGAAAACATTCCGCAACTTGGTACAATCCATGGTACTTACCTATGTGGACTACTGCAATAGCATTTTCATAGGCTGTAAGGCCCAAATCCTAAAAAATCTTCAGACTGCCCAAAACACAGCAGCCAGACTCATTTTTCGTAAATCACGATTTGAGAATGCATTACCCCTTCGTGAAAAGTTTCATTGGCTCCCTATTAGAGAACGAATAAACTTCAAGGTCCATACACTGATTCACAAGAATATCCATGGAGAATCTCCGAGCTGCATGACCAACTTGATCAACCTACCCACCAGAAACACTTCGAAATCCTCTCAAAATTACCTCAACCTGCACTACCCCAACTGCAAAGGACTCAAGTATAAATCCTTGTATGAATCCAACTTCTCCTTCAAAGGCAGTCAACTCTGGAACGCCTTACCCAGACCCATTCGTTCTATAAAAGACTACCTACCCTTCAGAAAATCACTGAAAACCCATCTATTCAAGGAAGCTTATCCAAATGCCACAATCTAACCCTACGAACCCACCTATTCATCACCTGATCCTGTGACAACGGCAATGACTCAGACCACGCCTCCTCTAACTTTTCCCTATGCTTACCCTGACCCTATCCCCTGATTATCTTAATCTAGCCTAAAACTAGCACCTCCTCCTATCTCCTTTACCCCTCTCGCTTATATATTACCTATCTACACATCCCCATTACTCTGCCAAGCTTAGCCTGCTCTCTCTGTACTATACTTTGTAATCCTACTACTATGTAAGCCGTATTGAACCTGCTATGAGTGGGAAAGCGCGGGGTACAAATGTAACAAATAAATAAATAATAAATAATAAATCGTCTTAGCCCATCAAAACTGTATGAAATCTTGACCCTACACGGGCCGTGTTTTGGCATAAAAAGCCTTCATCATAGGTCTTCCATAGGCGCTTCAAAGGAAAACGGTGCTGCTAGCACCAATCATAAAACTGTCCAGTGCAAAAAAGCTGCTGCTCCTGACAAGTGCATCAATGGTACGCAGCACAAATCGTAAGAAGAGTCTGAAGGGCTTAGGATGCCAACTGTATTTATTTCCTATGAAGTGCCTATGGAAGACCCCTGATGAAGACTTTTTATGCCGAAACACGGCCCGTGTGGGGTCAAAATTCCATACGCTTTTGATGGGCTAAGAATGCATGTATATTGGAGTACTTGTTGAGGAATAAAGAATTTAAAGAAGCCTTGGACTTCACATTTTTTCAGTCTGATATCCTGGAACATTACTCTTACACTTCCTTTGGTTTGTTTTGAGTACTGTGGGAGTTTGCTGTTGTGTTTCTCAACCCCCCCCCCACTCCCTCCCCAAAGGACCTGCAGAAGGGTGTAGAGAGAGAGAGAGAGATTGGACTGGGGAGGGGGGTGAGGGTGGGGAAAGATACTGGACCAAGGGAGGGAGGGAGGGAAAGATACCAGACCCAAAGGAGGGGGAGGGGGCATGCTAAATCAAGTTGTCTCAGGGTGCCACAGTCTCTTGTGCTGGCCCTGTCTGGTACGCACCTATTCTATAAAGGAAAGCATCACCTGTGTGCTATTTCCGTGACAATTGTTCAGCATGGAAAATTTTATAATGGAGGCAAGGTGCCGCAATGGCCCCAAAATGGTAGATCTGCACGAAACTACACTTATGCACCCTGTTATAGAATCAGGCCTAAGTGTTTCTGTGCGGATCTGAAAAGGAGCATGGACAGGACAAGGGTGTTCCCTTAAAATGCGCACAGTGTTGTAGAATTTGGGGAATCTGCGCTAGGACTGACACCTGGTTTCAGCTGGCGCAAATGTTGGCACCCAAAATTGAACGCGGATTCTGGCGCTATGCGCTATTCTATAAAGGGTGCCCATCCCAGAGCTCGCTTTATAGAATAACGCTCAATGTTGTTTCTTTTGGTGACATATATTGAATCCAGCCAGAAGCAGAGCCAGGTTGAAGGCACAGGGAGGAGCGGAGAGCGGACGTCCGCCGGCACCGGTGCATGTTTTAAATGCAACAGATTGTGTAAGAAGTAGGCGCCAGCAGAAGCCCATTTGGGGGAGCGGCTGGTCCCCTGGCACCCGCTCACCCCTAGTTACGCCTCTGAATCTAGCCCTTGGTACTTACATTTTGGCAACCTTTTATAAAACTGCCTCCTTTATGCATATTACTTCCTTTTTGGCTTCCTGTTTACTTAAAGTAGGAAGGGAAAAATCTATGGCCATCACTGTGTTCCCACAGCATTTGCAAGAGTCTTTTCACAAGCAATTATAGTAGTTGGAAACAAATTAGCAGGGGGTGTGCTGAACAGCATGGGATTCATTTTCCAGAAGTTAGCAGGCTCCAACTCAGTGCCATATGCTATGATCTACGCTGCCTTGGGCGAATCGCTTCATAAAGGCTGTTAATAAATCCCAACAAATAAATACACGCACAATACTTTAAATACTGGTCACCATATATGAAGGAAAATACTACACACGTTATTATAGATTTTGACTTAATCAGCACTGCAGATGGCTTATGGTGAAGCTGTTTATTAGTCTTGGGTAAAAGTGGAAAGGGACACAGCTGGTTAATTTACAATGGCACACTTTCCGGTGTCTTATAGAAGAATTGTAACCCTACTTCACTATCACTTTGAGTACCTCAGAAAAGGGCTTCAAGACAACAAAAGACAAAACAACTAACAGTAACGATCATTAAAAAAAAAAAAAGACAACCTTGGAAATTCTATACATTCTAGCTGCTAAAATGCAGTATTTCCTCACATTTCACTGCAGGGCATGTTCAATCCTTCTAGAAAAAAAAATCACAGTTGTTAAAAGCATGCCTACTGGGTCCATGACAATTATTTCGACTGAACATAGTTCCTGTTTAATACTGCATTTTCTTTGTAGTAATCTAATGATATGTTACTAAAAATGCTGTCATCAAGCCTCCGCTGTCTAGTTTCCTAAAGCATATTAACTATTGACTATTTTAACATAACAATATAAGATGGATTATTAGAGAGAGTAGAGGTGATAGAAAAATGAGACGGGGGTATAGGCAATGCACCAGACAGAGCACAACAGATTTTTTTTTTTTTTTAGAGAATTAGACTCAGCACAATATAAAAAAATAAGCTTCGGCTTCAGCATGTTCTGCATTACCAAGAAAACTGGAGTTCCCATGAAGCAATGCTTTGTTGCCATGGCAACTGTGGAAGGTAGCACAAAAGGGCTCATCTTTATGCAAAATCGTTTTATCTGTCATCCTGAATATGACAGTGTGCACCATCTTTTTGTTCTGTTGTGACATCCCAGCAGATAAAACTTATTAAATATAACCAAGAACTTTCATATAATCAGTCATAAAAGTTAATCATTAAATGCAAAGGTTAAAAAAGAAAATAAACATTTTAATTAGTAAAGCACCGAGAAAACTATATTTTCAGCAGGTATATAACTTTTCAGCTTCACTGCTTGCAAAATATAATTTAAATATAATTAATGTGTATTTGCTCACTTTCAGATATGACACATGACCTTAAGACAAAAGGAATCAACGTAATATGGCCTTGCTATCGTGTAGCTTCCTATAATAAATCCCTTTGGTCGCATAAAGCTGAAAAACTGCACTAGTAAATGATAATCTCAAGAGCAACTCTCCCATAAGGCTTAAGTATGAAACCCACTGCAATCAGGAGAGTGCATCATTAACAATACTCAAGGCACAACCTTGACTAAATAAAATAGAATTTATTACGCATACAGCATGCATTCATAGGAGGGTTACCAGGAAATGTGCACCAAGTGGCAAAGCCTAATTAGATTCATGTTCTTTTTCACAGGATGTCAACTTCTGAATGACTCTTCTTATTGACCTGTTCTAGGATACCTTACGATGATGTCAATATAAAATATATTGAAAAAGAAATTAACATGAGAAGAGATAGATAGATAGATAGATAGATAGATAGATAGATATTATCTATCTGTATATATTTATCCAAAAAGAAAGGGACTCTTTGCTCTCAACGCGTGAAATAACTACTTCTTAGAGTAGATGGAATTTTTCTTCTTCATTTCATGAGGAAGAAGTTTGTGTTGATACACACGGTATTCATTTCATATTAGCTCATATTTTACACCTGACGCAGGTGTTGGGTCCATATTGGATAATCATTTTTAAAATTAAAGGAACTGTGTCCCGTTTCTGAAGGCTCTTGATGCTTTTTGCTGTATTTTAGACTTTGTTCTGTACTTTGGACCCTCTCTCTGTTGTTGCAGATAGGTATATCTCTCTTTGTTAAATTGTACAGCGCTGCGTAACCCTAGTAGCGCTCTAGAAATGTTAAGTAGTAGTAGTAGTATATATTAACAGCATTGTAAGGCTTTGATCCTAGAACAGGTCGACATGAAGGCTGATACACATGATAATGAGAAAAGCATGTGTATATATACGTTTTCTCTTTCAGGGCCGGTCTTAGGAAGGAGCAACAGGGGCAGTCAAACAGGGTCTCGCAAGTCTAGGGGCCCCGCATCCCTGGCACGTCTGTCCCCTTGTCTTGGAACATCTCCTTGCTCCATGACTTAATGTGCATCCGCATTTCATTAGAGCGTGGCAGGCAGTGGCAGCAATTTTCATATCCCATCGGCCACTGAACCGAGGACCTCTTGCTGCTGCATTCCGCCCTTGCGGAAGCAGGAAGTGACATCAAAGGGGGTGGAATGCAGCAGCAAGGAGGCTCTGGGTTCAGCGGCAAATGGGATATGAAAATTGCTGCCACTGCCTGCCACTCTCTACTGAAAAGAAGTGGATGCATTTTAAGGTATGGCGTGAGTGGATTTATTTTTTATAAATTAAAAAAAAAGTCTTAATAGGGACGGGACTAAGTAAGGTAGGGGCTATGTGGGGGGGGGGGGCAGGGCAGGGTGGTGGCAGGCAGCAGAAGAGGGCCCCATTGAAGTAGTCTGCTTAGGACCCCGCAATTGCTAAGGCCGGCCCTGCGCTTTCATATACATTTACAAGAAGCCATGCATATTAAATGGGGAAATAAAACCCGACCTGCCAAGGGCCAAGGTTGGACACCCCTGTGCTAGTCTGATGGAACCTAAAAGAAAATACAAAATATTTTGTATTTTCTTGTAATCTATTTGAATCACAGTCTGCTTAGCTTTAAAGCAGAATAGAAATGGCAAACGAATAAATAAATGATTTAAAAATGTTGCTAAACTCTGTACTGTTCTATTATATTGAATTATTTACAGAATTTCTATTGTACTAAAACCAAGGCTTGGACTTCTTGACTGGATACCTGTATTTTCCTTGCTCTCTGAACATATAATTGGTCAACCCTGTAGTCTTCCATCTAGAATTTTGTAGATATTCAGTGTTCTGATACGCAAGGGTTAACCTGAAAATGCTAGCCAGGCCTAGCATGGCATTAGATTTATCATCCTACCACTAGTCATGCTGATGCTAGCACTCAGTTGTGCTGTGCTGCACTGGCACAAATAATTTATTACTATCTGAAGCTTGCATCAGGTACTAAAGCAATGAAGCCTGAGGTGATTCAAGTGCTATTTAAAATAAGAAGGTGAAAGGCCGGTGCTGTAACAGCACCGACAATGGAACAGGGGTGAGAACATGGGTTTCCCCACAGAAGAGCATAGGCAGACAGGGAAACAAATTTATGCCACATGGAGAATTTTACAAGATGAGCATCAATATAGTAACATACATAGTAGATGACGGCAGAAAAAGACCTGCCAGGTGCATCCAGTCTGCCCAACAAGACAACTCAGATGTGCTACTTTTTGTGTATACCCTACTTTGATTTGTACCTGTGCTCTTCAGGGCACAGACCATATAAGTCTGCCCAGCACTATCCCCGCCTCCCAACCACCAGCCCTGCCTCCCACCACCAGCTCTGGCACAGACCGTATAAGTCTGCCCAGCACTATCCCTGCCTCCCACCACCGGCTCTGGCACAGACCATATAAGTCTGCCCAGCACTATCCCTGCCTCCCAACCACCAGTCCCGCCTCCCACCACCGGCTCTGGCACAGACCATATAAGTCTGGCCAGCACTATCCCCGCCTCCCAACCACCACCCCGAACAATTTCTAGATTTTGAATAAGCTCTTTAAAGTCACTGTAAACTATATTTCTTCTGTTTTGTTGCAGTAGTAAACCTGAAATGTAAAAAAGGAGACTTCTGCAGCATCAAAAATGCCATGAATGCCATTATGCACAATTCAATACTTGTTCTTACATGGCAGCTTTACGCTTAGCAGTTGTGCACAAGTACCATTTTGAACCTAGTGCTGGCAGGGTGTGTCATTACAATAATAATAATAATAGTAATAATAATAATAGGGCAAGTATTTAGCAGGCTTTATCAGGGGAGGAGCCAATCCTACATATCCTCTGGGTAAGTCCAACTTGCTGGATTTCCAGCAACATTATCTGAATAATGCTGCTGAAACTCCAGACTGACCATGTCAACACAATCTGGTTAGTGCTGGGACAGTGTGGGAGTGGAGCCTAGGTGGAGTTTCCACCTATCCTGGGGTCCTTTTACAAAGGCGCGTTGAAAAATGGCCTGCGGTAGTGTAGGCGCGGGTTTTGGGCGCACGCAGAATCATTTTTCAGCGCACCTGTAAAAAAAGGCCTCTTCCCCCCCTCCCCCCAAAATGGACGTGTGGCAAAATCAAAATTGCCGTGCATCCATTTTGGGTCTCAGACCTTACCGCCAGCCATAGACCCAGTGGTAAAGAATTTGGGCAGTAATGACCTATGCATGTCAGATGCCACTTGGCGCTTGTCCGCTACGCGTGCCAGAAAATAAAAAAATATTTTTTTCAGACGCACGTATCGGACGCGCGCCAAAAATGAAATTATCGCAAGAGCCACACAGTAGTTGGGCGGTAAGTCCATTTTGGCTCGCGTTGGGCACGTGTAGGCGCCTACGCGGCTTAGTAAAAGGGCCCCCCCCCTGTTAGCAATGATATTCGGTCTGCGGACCAGGTAACTGCCCAAATAAAGTTACGACAGGACAAAGGTTGTCCTACCTTCATCCAGTTAGTTACTCAGGTACCGGTCTCAATATCGCTTAAAACCAGAGAAATAGCAGTAGCCAAATTATATTTGGATATAAAAATCTGTGTTGGTTGGCAATTAAATTAAATCCAGACCACTGCAGCTGAATATGAATTCACTCTGCAGCTCCTCAGTACCTCTCCACTCTCATCTCTCCCTACATTCCTCCCCGGGAACTCCATTCACTGGGTAAATCTCTCTTATCTGCACCCTTCTCCTCCACTGCTAACTCCAGACTCTGTTCCTTTTATCTTGCTGCACCCATATGCCTGGAATAGACTTCCTGAGCCGGTACGTCAAGCTCCATCTCTGGCCGTCTTCAAATCTAAGGTAAAAGCTCACCTTTTTGATGCTGCTTTTAACTCCTAACCCTTGTTCACTTGTTCAGAACCCTTATTTTACCATCCTCACTTTAATATTCCCTTATCTCTTGTTTGTCCTGTTTGTCCTAATTAGATTGTAAGCTCTTTGAGCAGGGACTGGGGGAAGAGAGGTTGGTGGTTGGGAGGCGAGGATAGTGGAGGGCAGACTTATACGGTCCGTGCCAGAGCCGGTGATGGGAGGCAGGACTGCTGGTTGGGATGCGGGAAATACTGCTGGGCAGACTTGTACGGTCTGTGCCCTGAAAAAGGCAGGTACAAATCAAGGTAAGGTATACACATATGAGTTTATCTTGTTGGGCAGACTGGATGGACCATGCAGGTCTTTTTCTGCCATCATCTACTATGTTACTATGTTACTATGTTCTATGTTTGTGCAGCACTGCATACGCCTTGTAGCGCTATAGAAATGCTAAATAGTAGTAGTAGTAGTTTGTCTGTCCTAATTAGATTGTAAGCTCTGTCGAGCAGGGTCTGTCTCTTCATGTTCAAGTGTACAGCGCTGCGTACGTCTAGTAGCGCTATAGAAATGATAAGTAGTAGTAGTAGTCTTTGGGATTCTGGAATCTTGCTACTCTTTGGGATTCCGGAATCTTGCTACTCTTTGTCCTTATCCCTTATTTGCCCTGTTTGTCTGTCCTAATTAGATTGTAAGCTCTGTCGAGCAGGGTCTGTCTCTTCATGTTCAAGTGTACAGCGCTGCGTACGTCTAGTAGCGCTATAGAAATGATAAGTAGTAGTAGTAGTCTTTGGGATTCCGGAATCTTTGCTACTCTTTGTCCTTATCCCTTATTTGTCCTGTTTGTCTGTCCTAATTAGATTGTAAGCTCTGTCGAGCAGGGTCTGTCTCTTCATGTTCAAGTGTACAGCGCTGCGTACGTCTAGTAGCGCTATAGAAATGATAAGTAGTAGTAGTAGTCTTTGGGATTCCGGAATCTTTGCTACTCTTTGTCCTTATCCCTTATTTGTCCTGTTTGTCTGTCCTAATTAGATTGTAAGCTCTGTCGAGCAGGGTCTGTCTCTTCATGTTCAAGTGTACAGCGCTGCGTACGTCTAGTAGCGCTATAGAAATGATAAGTAGTAGTAGTAGTCTTTGGGATTCTGGAATCTTGCTACTCTTTGGGATTCCGGAATCTTGCTACTCTTTGTCCTTATCCCTTATTTGTCCTGTTTGTCTGTCCTAATTAGATTGTAAGCTCTGTCGAGCAGGGTCTGTCTCTTCATGTTCAAGTGTACAGCGCTGCGTACGTCTAGTAGCGCTATAGAAATGATAAGTAGTAGTAGTAGTCTTTGGGATTCCGGAATCTTTGCTACTCTTTGTCCTTATCCCTTATTTGTCCTGTTTGTCTGTCCTAATTAGATTGTAAGCTCTGTCGAGCAGGGTCTGTCTCTTCATGTTCAAGTGTACAGCGCTGCGTACGTCTAGTAGCGCTATAGAAATGATAAGTAGTAGTAGTAGTCTTTGGGATTCTGGAATCTTGCTACTCTTTGGGATTCCGGAATCTTGCTACTCTTTGTCCTTATCCCTTATTTGTCCTGTTTGTCTGTCCTAATTAGATTGTAAGCTCTGTCCAGCAGGGACTGTCTCTTCATGTTCAAGTGTACAGCGCTGCGTACGTCTAGTAGCGCTATAGAAATGATAAGTAGTAGTAGTAGTCTTTGGGATTCTGGAATCTTGCTACTCTTTGGGATTCCGGAATCTTGCTACTCTTTGTCCTTATCCCTTATTTGTCCTGTTTGTCTGTCCTAATTAGATTGTAAGCTCTGTCCAGCAGGGACTGTCTCTTCATGTTCAAGTGTACAGCGCTGCGTACGTCTAGTAGCGCTATAGAAATGATAAGTAGTAGTAGTAGTCTTTGGGATTCTGGAATCTTGCTACTCTTTGGGATTCCGGAATCTTGCTACTCTTTGTCCTTATCCCTTATTTGTCCTGTTTGTCTGTCCTAATTAGATTGTAAGCTCTGTCCAGCAGGGACTGTCTCTTCATGTTCAAGTGTACAGCGCTGCGTACGTCTAGTAGCGCTATAGAAATGATAAGTAGTAGTAGTAGTCTTTGGGATTCTGGAATCTTGCTACTCTTTGGGATTCCGGAATCTTGCTACTCTTTGTCCTTATCCCTTATTTGTCCTGTTTGTCTGTCCTAATTAGATTGTAAGCTCTGTCCAGCAGGGACTGTCTCTTCATGTTCAAGTGTACAGCGCTGCGTACGTCTAGTAGCGCTATAGAAATGATAAGTAGTAGTAGTAGGATAGTAATACATTTTCAGCCTTAGCGAGACAATACGTAGGGGCACATAATACACTATACAGCAGCACTTGGAACAAAATGTAGCAAAGTTGATTAAAAGGAACCACATCTGTTTGTGCACATTTGGTAGAGCTGAATAGCAACCTGTGCTTATTTCTCACAATGAACAACAGTTTTTCTAAAGACAGTAGAATGAACAAGTGGCTGTACTCAGTCTTCATGCTCCAGATGTCTGCATTCCTTGGACAAATACAGGATTAGAGAGTTTTTTTTTTTTTTATTGTGGGGATAAGAACATAAGAAAGCCACACTGGCCCAGACCAATGGCCCGTCTAGCCCAGTATCTTGCTTCCAACAGTGGCCAATCCAGGTCTCAAGTACCTGTCAGAAACCCAAATAGTAGCAAGATCCATGCTACCAATCCCAGGGACAGCAGTGGCTTTCCCCATTTCTATCTGAATAGCAGACTATGGATTTTTTTCTCCAGGAACTTGTCCAAACCTTTTTTAAACCCAGATATGCTAACCGCTGTTACCACATCCTCTGGCAATGAGTTCCAGAGCTTAACTATGTATTACGTGAAAAACAAACAAACATTTCTTCCTATTCATTTTAAAAGTGTTATCATGTACCTTCAAAGACTGTACCCTAGTCTTAGTACTTTTTGTAACCCCTGCTGTTTGCTCCCCTCCCAAGATGTTCTTTAATCTCTGTTCTGACCTTGAATTTGTATGATGTACTTTTTTATAACTGTTGTTAGCCACATAGAGCCCGCCATGGTGGGAATCTGTGGGATATAAATGTTCTCAATAAATAAATAAATAAATAAATAAACAAACAATTAATTACTTTTACCCATTCTACACCAGTCAGGATTTTGTAGATTTCTATCATATTCCCGCTCGGCTGTCTCTTTTCCAAACATGGATACTGAGCAGGTGAATTGGAGGTTAAGAATTAAAAGCTGTGCATCAGAAAGACAACTGTAATAGGGTGCACGCACCCAATGGTTTACAGCTTTCCAGATCCATGACATGAGCAGCACATAAAAAAGTAGGCCTCTTGCATGAGCATGGGTGGTGGGCATGCCCTATAGGGAGTTCTGAAATAATGCAGCCTTTGAGGGGGAGGGGGGAATGAGGCTGCATTCCTCACAGTTGTTACCCTGGATATTTGTATTGAGATAGTTAATAGGTGAGTTATAAAGCTATGAAAGCCATGCAAAGATTGATTATTGAATATGTTGAATTAAAAAGGTCTCCTATTTACTAAAAATGCATGCAAATGCATGACCGTACACATTAGTGTTGTGATGGGCTCTTCAGCATCCAGACCACAATGCTCCTCAGGTGACTCTTCAACCCCCCACAGGAGCCACCATTTATGTCATGGGTGGTAGCTCTGGTGGTGCAAACCTCTGTGTTCCCCGACACAAGTTCAAAACAGACCCGAGAGTCCACAACTCTTTAAAGCAATTAATAACCTTTATTATCATCAGGCACAGGACCCTATTAAAATAGAGCAACTTTTGCTTCCTTTAACATAGGAGCACAACACTTATTAAGGTATTTTAAGAACAAGCTAATCTCCCCCTTTCCAAACCTACATGCTGTTGAGGGCTTCACAGGTGGACAGACTAACTAGACAGACAGCATCCCTGTTCTCTGTTGTCTGTTTGTTTGCTTCCTACCAGCACACTCTAAGTGCAATACTCAGACCTAGTTTACATGGGCTGAGCTCCTGGATTCCTAGGCCCTAGCTCTTTCCACCCCAGTTTGTTTTAACAACCTAGAAACTGTGTGGCCTTCCACCAATTAGCCTCCAAACCATATCTACTACTACTACTACTACTACTACTATTTAACATTTCTAAAACGCTACCAGGGTTGCGCAGCGCTGTACAATTAACAAAGAAGGCCAGTCCCTGCTCAAAGGAGCTTACCATCTAAAGGACAAAAAGTGCAGTCAATCAAGATTGAGTCAGTCTAGATTTCCTGGATAGAGGTACAATGGTTAGGTGCTGAAAGCGACATTGAAGAGGTGGGCTTTGAGCAAGGATTTGAAGATGGGTAGGGAGGGAGCTTGGCGTATGGGCTCAGGGAGTTTATTCCAAGCATAGGGTGAGGTGAGGCAGAAAGGGCAGAGTCTGGAGTTGGCGGTAGTGGAGAAGGGTACTGAGAGGAGGCATTTGTCCTGCGAGCGGAGGTTACGGGTAGGTTGTAGTAGTAGTAGTAGTAGTAGTACCTCTCCTGTGAAGGGATGACACTTTTCAAAGCCCTACTCCAAGCACAGCTGCACAGCTCCCTTTCCCACCATGCCTTACCAGACTCCTGGGGGGAAAGGATGTGGGTCCACACTCCAGCCCAGATAACAGGGACTACTATTCCCTTTCACTGTCACTACCAGCCTCTACCTCTTCTTGGATTCCACCTACTTCAGGCCTCTCTGTCTCATACAGCTCCCTGGGGGGAAACCTCTTTTCCTTTGGACAGACTGGAGGTTGTGGCTTCCTCCCAGGAAAACCCCTTTTCTTCCCTTTTGTCTCTGGGAACTAGCCCTCCTTTCCAATGGGCTCCTGTCTTCCCTCTGGCTTCTAGGGAATCCAACCCTTCCTTTCCCCTGGTCCTCTATTCTATGCTGGAGTTTTACTTTTAACTGTGCTCTCCAGCCACACACACACACCAAGGCTGCCTTGATTAGAAGACTGACAAACCCTGAGGGAATTCCCCTCACCCTGCTCAGCTTGTGCCACTAATGATAACTTAAGGTAGGCCTCAGAGATGGGGGTCTTCAGGGGTTCTTTGTCTAGGATTCGGGGGGGGGGGGCATGGGGTGGGGTGTGGGTAAAGGCTGGACTAGGAATGAGCATCTGTAATGTATCTTCGAGGGAGTGGGGTGTCTGGTAGGTCAAGGAGATTTTCGGGGGAGGGGGGACCCAGGAATCCAAAACTACAAATATATTTTAATCATGATGGCCACTTTAAGACATGTTCCTAGGAAGCAGAATAATCAGCTTGCGAGGGTGATTTCAACTGCATTATTTCTTTACTGCAGGAATCATTAACCTGCCCTGCCAGAGGTTAGTGACTCCTGTAATAAACTAAGCCGCAGCTTAGTAATTCACCTCACCCCCTATCTATTTTGTGACTTAGTACTGATGCATACAGACTATTGTTTTCCTTATAATTGGTTATATATAATTTCTTAAAATTATGTCTTGGAAGTGTATTCCCCCCGCAGATAAATAGGCTGTTCCTATAATAATTACGTCTGATTACCATTACATAATTTTGCATTCAGCCCAGAATACCTAACTTGTTTATAACTCATAAGAGAAATTCCTCCGCAAAACAGTCTATTAGCATAAGCACTACTGCTTAAGCATTATTTCTTTCATGACACTTTTTTTTTCCTCCCCATCATTTTCCAAACCAGATTCTGTTTGAGATCTCATCAACTGCAAAATTACCATCTGGAATTTAAACACTGATACAGGTGCTCAGAAGAAACACAAACGGGTGTTACTGGGCAAAGAATAAAAGCGTATTTTCTTCAGTAAACTCACACCTGGTCTATTCTCCAGTTAAAAAATACAGTGAGAAATCAACCCTGATGAAAACCCAAGAAGCTTGCCAAATTTTTTTGGACTATGTGCCCTTTTGTTAAGTGCACTAAGCAGTTAGCACTTTTTTTTTTGTACACGCTCCAACAGATTCTAAATATAGCGACTAGAGTTCTGCATGCAAATCGGCACACGTAGCTGATTTTTGCGTGGAACTTAATTAGGTAAGAAGCCAATAAGCGCCAATAATTGGATGTGCAAGCTTATCAGTACAACCTGGCACTAATTAGGATTTATGCGTTGTTTTATGGAATGTTCTTAGCGTATTCTATAAAACAATGAACGTAAATCGGAATGCGCAGATCTCAAAAGGAGGTTTGACCATGGAAGGGGCCTGGGTGGGTCGTGGGCATTCCTAAAATATATTCACAGTATTGCAGAATATGCCTGATCCATGCCTAAATTAGTTGTGCACTTTCATACCAGGGTTTTAGTTGGAGTACATGGCCGCAACTAAATTTCGTTGCAGGAATGGGCATTACACGTACTCTAGAAACTGAGCCTAAATTTAGGCGAAGTTTATAGAACAGAGCTAAACACGTTTTTTTCAGTGCCAATTTTTTTAGGCACCATATACAGAATTCCTCTTATCTGTTACAGCATATTAGAATTATCATGTGCCTTTTGGTTTGTCAGCATTTGGGGCTTTTGTATAGGCTCAGGAATGTGGAGGAGGGTGTAGCTGGATTGCTAATACCGTATGGCCATGCTTCTGTGGCACACTGCATGGCTCTGAAGTTGCTATAACCAGGTTTTTAGTATTGGCCAATCACAGGCATTGGTGCTAAAATGCCAAATGATGGGTGCCTCCACTTTTGGAGCGGGGATAGCCAATGACCTGATCGAGTGCAGCAGCCATATTTTGATTCTGGGTCACTGTTTTTTTGTGGATGTTTTTGTCCATTTGAGCAACATTTTCATACAATGGCAGCGGGATCTTTTTTGTGGAGGCTCTAATGGGATGTATTTGGGGAAGAGAACAATTAGGGCTGGTCTATTATTGTATGACAGTTGCATTCTACAATGTCAATCATGTTGAGCATTATATAATCTTTGTGCTTGAGTTTATGCTGCTGTCATAATAAACCATAATGATTTCTCAGAATTAATATCATATAGTGTGATTCTTACTGGCTTGATAGTGGTGTACAATAAAAGAATATGGGAGAGGGATGGAATACTGACTGCCCCAGTAGATGAGATATGGTATAGAAAAGGGAAGCCATTCCTAAATTCCTGAGCCGGAGAACTCATCTTCAGGGACCAGCTTGTGAAGAGGAATGAATTAACCCTTTGTACATATACTTGCTGGTATGATTGCCAATTATGCATTTTATAATATACATAATTTTATAAGAACCTTAAGCTACTCCACCCATTCTCTGCTCCAGAAAATACCTATGACTGACCATGTAGAGAGGGGGGTGGGCAACCTTTATGCATAGAGGGCTGCATGAATGCCAGCACCATCCATAGTGGGCTGCAACATTATGTAAAGTTGGAACAGGAAATGCACAAAGCTCCATAGACCTTCTAGGATAAATAAATTGGTAAATAGTTTATAGATTATTAAAATTTGCTATAAATAGTTAATTAAAAAGGATAGAAACAAACTGCTAGAGTGGCTATTCTGAAAATATAGGCAAAATACAGTATCTAAAACCACTAAAACTCTGATGTAGAGCCTGTAACATATTACAATTATTTTCTAACTCTATTCGCTATTTGATATTGTATTTCCTTTTTTGTTTTTAATATACTACTAGCCGTTAAGCCCGTTAAAATTGGCAAGATTTCCAGCAACCCTCCTGGCCACCGCTCCCTCCCCCCTCTGTGCCGGGCCCCCTGCACTGACCTGATAGCGCCTCTCACCTCCGTGTGAAAGCGCTGCAGGCAGCAGCAGATCGCTCTGCTGCTGCCTGCAGCACTTCCACACGGAGGTGAGAGGCGCTGTCAGGTCAGTGCAAGGGGCCTGATATGGAGGAAGGCGGGAGTGGCGGCGGGGATGGGGGGAGGGTGGAGGTTGGTGCGCGCGATGGTTGTTTCCAGGCGGCAGCGTCCGACAGTGACTCCGACTCCGTTTCACTCTCTGTTCCGCCCTCTGATGTCATCACGTCTTGACACGAGGGCGGGACAGAGAGGGAAGTCTCTACTGCACATTTGCAGGTGAGTCGGTCACTTGCCGTTTATATGTTTGATGATTGTTTGTAAACCAGTATGACAGGCTACCAAACAGCAGCATATCAAATCTCAAATAAATGTAAACCTTATATATTGTACAAAATTAGCCACTAAACTTTCTATAGACCAAGATATCTATTTGCACATGCAGAGCACTGTCTGCATGCTTGAGTTGCTAATAAAATTACCCCATAGGGGTAAACAGTGTGTCTATTCTAAACAGAAAGTAAGCATTTTTATGCAATTAACTGGCATGTAAATTTATGCAGACATGTGCCAGTATTCTAAATATATATGTGCATAATTGACATGTAAATGTTAGCACTACTAAACTCCCTATCAACCTCACTCCTCAAAGGATATTATAAAGCAGTCATATATGTGCCTGGGGTTAGGTATGAGCGCTGACATCAACCATAGAGCTGATATAAATGTATTCGCCTAAAGGAAAGTAGGTGCCTGCTTTTCCGTCTGGAATATGTGTCAATCAGTACCCTCTGGACATCTATTTGTCACTGCACAGTTATAGAATTACCCCTAATTCTGCCAGATATTAGTACTGCCTACATCTTGATATAGATTCATTTTATCTCAGCAGCAATATTTTATTGCGATACTTTATAGTATGTTAAATTTAGTTTAATACAGTTTTTATAAACTGTATTATACTCCTACAAGATCTAGATAGCGTACAATAAAAACTAGCCATCATAAAAAACACATAAAAAATAAATCAAAAACAATCAATTTTGATCGTAATAAAATAAAATCTCAGGACCATATTTATACTAGTTTAAAACTACCTTCAATACAATTAATGCCCTCTCATTTGAGCAACAAGAAAATAATAAATAAATAAAAATGATAAACCTTTCCTCTCTTCTAATATCACATAATATCCAGCCATTATCCAAAATACCATTCATTCCCATTGAACTGTTGAGGCTTATCTGATGAAGCAAAGGAAACAGTGGATACAAAAAAATCCTCTCTCAAGTGGTGTCTTCTTAAACAAGTTCTTTATTGCAAAACAATTAAAACAACGACCCGACACGAATCGTGTTTCGGCCGTTGTTTTAATTGTTTTGCAATAAAGAACTTGTTTAAGAAGACACCACTTGAGAGAGGATTTTTTTGTATCCACTGTTTCCTTTGCTTCGTTGTTCTTCTGTGGAGAGAACACCTTCTGTGTGAGTTGAGGCTTATCTGATAACATTTCCAGTAACTGTACAATAACCTTTCTTTTTAATTTTATGTTATTTATTTATTTATTTGAAACACAAAATAAGATGATTCTATTTTAAGCTGTATAGGAACATTTTTTGAAGAAAATGGTGCTGCTCCTAACAATGTTTCATTCCTAGTCTTCACTGATTTTATCTCCTGATTAGAAGGAATAGCCAGCGTACACTCAGTCTATGAGTGAAGGGCTCTCCAAGGAGCATATCAGCAGTTTTGCAATAAATTGACATATAGGAAACAGAGTTCAATTTATCAAAGATGCTTCCCTATGAGCATACGTGTGAAATGTTTAATAAATCACGCCTGCAGAATTTTATAGCAAATGTTCACAGTGGTGGCCCAATTAATTTCTTTCAGTTTGGTACACATTTCCCACATAAAGAAGATTTATGACCAAAATAAAAGGTTAAAATGACCAACTCAGCCTTTTCTGGTGCACATTTCTCCTTCGAAGAGTGAATATATGATTTTAAAGTCTGCTAAGAACATGGGCCAATACATTTAAATATTCTAAGAATATCTATATACATAGCAGTGGTTGGGGAATGCAAAGTTTTGTCGTTCCCTGGGAGATGTGCACATATCACCCTGTCATCTCCTCCCTGGTCATGCCAATGGCCTGATGGAGTGATCCTAAAAATCCAGAGAGCCACTGGGTTCCACTGTGGTGCTTCTCCTGTGGGGATTGCATGATACAACCAAAGAGCAGTGCCATTAAAACAGAAAACATAATGTTGCTGTGAAAAATTTGGTCACAACCCCCTCCCCCCCCCCCCCCCCCCCCCCCGGTTACTAAGTTCAAAGTGAATGAGCTGTGTCGGCATTGCTGTGTGACTTAGTAAACAGGGGGAATAAGAGCTGTGGGGTCCTAATGAACCCTGCTGGTAGGCAGAGCTGCAGAACATGGAAGACTCCAGCTGCTGGGAAGAGTCATAGCATCAGGTTTATCACAGATGCTGGGAAGTTAAGAAGAGGATGCGAGGGAATGAGACACAGTGAGAGAGAGTGCCTGGAGGAAAGATGAGAAGACAAGGGAGAAAGAGAGAAAGAGCTTTGGCGAGGGTAGGGAGAAGGGAAGGAGTAGGGAGGGTGCTTGGGGGAAAGAAGATACAAAGAAAGCATCTTGGAGATGCAGAAGAAAAGAAAGAGGCAGGATAGATAGAGAGAAAAGGAGACGGCATGGAATATGTGTGTGTAAGTAGGAAAGGGAGGAGAGGGAAGTTGGGATAGCAGACAGAAAGAGATGGTGTCTTGGGGAACAGAAGCGAGGGGAGGGAGTGTCTTGAGAGAGAGAAAAAAGAGTCCCACAAGGGGAGAAAGTGCTGGTAGGGGGAGGAAGAAGGAGGGAGGGACAGAGAAAGGGGTACTGCCAGGGGCAGGGAGTGATGGTGAGAAAGGGAGTGTGCTGGGGGAAGGAAAGAGGCATGTGGCATATGTTGTTGGGGAGGATAAAGAAAACACCTGGGTGGACTTATGTTAGGAAGTAGGGTGAATTGAGAGGCCACCACAAATAGTGGGTTTCTGAGGTACATATTATTAACTAGTAAGGAAGGCCCGTTTCAAATCGCAATGAAACGGGTGCTAGCAAGGCTCCCCTCCGTCCCTTTGTGTTTACGTGTGTCGCCGTCCCCCCTGCAGCCTCCGTGCGAATGTGTGACCCTGGCCCTTTTGGCACGCCCCCCGTGTGCTCCGCCCTCGACGTCATCGCGTTTTGACGCGAGGGCAGAGCAGAGGTACAGTGCAGTACAACGTTGGAGCTGAGAATGTGCTCTGCCCTCAACGTCATAACGTTTGACGCGAGGGCGGGGCCCACAGACTGTGATTTTCTGTGGCTTCAGAGCTTCGAACTTACGAACCTGGCTTCAGTGACGTCAGTGCAAATAGAACGTTGAGGGTGAGTTTTTTATATATAGATAACTTTGAAATCTGTATTAGAAAATAACTAGCAACCTTATTTTAAGGTTTTATAAAATAAAATCTGGTTGGTATTTGGGTTGCCTATAGTAAAGCAGTAAGGGGCCCTTTTACAGAGCGGAAGTCAGCCCAATGCGGGCTTACCGCTCGCTCTTCCGTGACTACCGCTAGCCCAACGCAGCCGCCGGCGGCAGTCTCCCCCAGAGTGTGTGCCATCCCTGGGAGAAAAAGAAAACCCATGGAAATGGCTTGCACAACTATAACCAGGTGGTAATTGGGCATCGCAGCGGGCTGCCCAGTTACCAGCTGGTTAGTGCAGGACCCCTTATTGCCACCGCAATGCGTGGCAATAAGGATTCCCAGCCGCATGGCCATGCAGTAAGAGTTCTCGTACATTATGGTCATGTGTGTCTGGGGTTTTTTTACCCACCGCTAGTGCAGGGTCCTTTTTCCCACAGCTTGGTAAAAGGACCCCTCAATTCTCTGGGCTCAGTCTTCAGAGGCAGCCACAACTGGATATAAATTCAGCATCACTGTAGGTATACGTGAGTGGCACTGAAAATGCATTTTGAGGACAATATTCAAAGAGCACTAGGAAGGAATCTATAGGACATGGTCACTTTCCCTCAAGGACACTCCTCACTGAATCAGAACCACCTTAAAAGTTATAGTCCCAACCATGGGGGGCGTGACAGGGGAGAACTGGCGGCAGGAGGGCATGGTGTAAGAGGTATAAAAGCTCAGGGCTAGGAGACCCAGAGAATCAGCGAAAACCCACTACATATGCCTCTACCCCATGTCTGTGAACTGCAGCCGCAACAGCCAGGTAGGATAAATTTAATTTTGGACCTTGAAGAAATGTATTCTTGACTCAGTTGGAGGCAGGCTGTTAACATCAGATTGTAGTGTATGCCATGTCCTACAGTAGAAGAACCATGGGAGGACTTTGCTGTGTATGACTCTTGCCTATAATGCTAACAGGACCCCTCATTCCTGGCACTTTTAATAAAGTATTGTTTTCTGTTCCTCTGAACCCACCGTGTGACTTCACTTTGTCCGGGCTCTGGATCCACCCTCACTCAAGTTGCCACAAGCAGTTAGGACATTTTGAACAGTGTTAAATGTATAACTGTTTTGTGTGTGTGTGTGTTTTTATATCCAGGGGCCTTATACATTTGGATGGTCATTAGATAAACCCTGTTAATATTTTGGATATGCACAAATACTGATTTGTAAAAAACAAACAAACAAGATATAGATGTCCACAACGTGAATATGTGCATCTATGGCAAAGAGGCATGGTTTGGGCATGTTGTGAGTGGAACTAAAGTGGGACTAAAAGATATTTGCCCAGTTCAGAATGGGAATGCAAGGAGTGGAGGAGTGGCCTAATGGTTAGTACAGCAGGGTTTTGATCCTGGCAACAAGGGTTCAGTTCCCATTGCAGCTCATTTTGTCCATGGGCAAGTCACTTAGGGGGTCTTTTACTAAAGCTTAGCCTGAGTTATCTGTAGCACAGCCCACAGGAATAAAATGGACCCTGCTGTAGATAACTTGAGCTAAGCTTTAGTAAAAGACCCCCTTAATCCTCCATTGTCCCAGGTACAAAAACTTAGATTGGGATCCCTCTAGGGACAGAGAAAGTACCTGCATATAATGTGTACAGTGAACTAAAGGCACTATAGAAATGATTAGTAGTAGGTCAGAAAAGTTGCTGTTGTAGTGCAGTGCCCCATTAGACAGATTACGGTCAGTGGTGTGCTGGAGCAGGCTCTCACAGGCTCACAAGAGCCAGTTGTTAAGTTTTTAAGAATTTTGGGAGCCGGTTGTTAAAGTAGGGCCCTCCATGGCTACTTTAACAACTGGCTCCCAAAATGTGGGCTTGGGCCCCCTGTTGAATTCTCTTTTACTTTGCTGGTGGGGATGCTGAGCCCTGCCAGCCAAGTAAATAGACTGCTGCTGCTCCCCACTCCTTGTTTCCAGCTCTGAGCAGCAGGCTGGGACTTCTCTAGCATGTGTGAGAAGTTTCAGCATGGTGCTCAGAGCAAGGCGTTGGAAGTGGTGGCAGTCCATTTATTGGCTGCCAGCAAAGGTATGCCTAGCGTGCCTGCACGAAGGGAGGGAGGAGAGGCAAGTGTTGCTCCCCCCACCCCGGCCACCACTAGCCCTTCCAACTGCAGAGCTGGCTATGTCCGGAGAAAGAGCCTGTTGTTAAAAATGTACCAACACACCCCTGATTAGGGCTATCAACCCCTTAATCCCCCAGTGGTTCCTCCCGATCTCCCACCAAAAGTGGTACTGGCAAAGGGTATTAGGTGCTGTGACAGCATCAGAAAACTCAGGCGTGTATGTTTTTAAAATGGTTGACATACACATAAGGCTCCTATATGTTTGCAGTGCCATGTTGACCCCAATGATATTTTAGACACTGATGTATGTAAAGTGGGTGCTCCCGTCACACATAACCGGTGCATAAAAGTCTATTCTTGGATCTATTTAAAACAGGCTCTACATCGACAAATCCTGTTCTAAAATAATAGCAGCATAGGAACCAGCTCTGCGGGTTCCAGTGAGTGCTGGGCATCCCCAATATTGAGCAAACTTCTTCTCTGTGTCCAGGGAGGGGTAATCTGTATTGTGTTTGGCACCCCCAATCACTTATAAATGTTGATGCTTCTGACTTGACACATTCTGACCTGGATATCTCAATTCTAATTATGACATTTTATCTAAAAATGTGCCTCATGGTGTTATCCATATAAATTTGCTATAAACAGAGCAAAAGAAGTGTGCTGAACTGATTCAAGCTGGGGTCACAATTATATATAAACTATGGCCCTCATTTTACAAGGCCTATTCCCATTTGATAGATGTATGAAGTGAACTGGCAAATATTTATCTTGCATAAACATCTTAAGTCCCCATTTTACAAAGCCAGGATATGTATATATCAAACCTGGGGGGGCATGGTCTGGGTATATTTTGGCAAAGTTCATAGATGGGGACTAAATTTATTTATTTATTTATTTATTATTTATTTATTTATTTATTGCATTTGTATCCCACATGTTCCCACCTCTTTGCAGGCTCAATGTGGCCTACAATAGTCATGAATAGTGGACATATATTAGAAAATATACAATTAGTGTTACAGAAGGATTTTGGGAACGTGAAAAAGATAAAGCACGATAGTAGAGAACAAGCAGATATTTTGAGATAGTTCTGAATATATGTGGAGGAGTTATGTATATTCAGATTGGTAGATCTTTGTGGTATGCCTTGTTGAAGAGATGGGTCTTCAGTAGTTTGCGGAAGTTCATTAATTCGTAAGTTGTTTTTAAGTTACGCGGCAATGCGTTCCATATCTCTGTGCTCAAGTAGGTGAAGTTTGAGGCATGTGTTAATTTATATTTCAGACCTTTGCAGTTAGGGAGTGCAGATTAAGGCATGTGCAGGATGATCTTTTGGCATTCGTGGGTGGTAAACATCTATGACCTAAAATATCAATTGGAAGTTACATCTGCTACCAAGAATGTTTGGGATTTAGCAAACAGCTACAATTGAGCAGCACTCCACTGGAGGGATTAGAAGGGTTGCCCCACTGGTGTTTGATCCCTCCTGCCTATGGCCCACCCATGCTCTGTCCATATGAATGCCCCCTACAATTATGCAATATGATTTTTGAGCGTGTAATTATAGAATAGTGTTCTTGATGTTGCCATAAAGTATTCTATAAATTTACATTCACAATGGTCCCAAATTCTATATATCGTGCCAAGATTTCCACTCAGAAATCGAAGTGTATTCTATAACAGTGCACGTAACCTAATTGGTTAACAAGCCAATCAGCTCTGATACATAGTAAATGACAGCAGAAAAAGAACTGTACGGTCCATCCAGTCTGCCCAACAAGATAACTCATATGGGCAACTGAGAGAGTAAAAACAGTACAACAGGTGTGGACGCTGTTCAAAAATACCATCCTGGAGGCCCAGGCCATACATATTCCGTGAATTAGAAAAGAAAGAAGGAAGTTCAAAAGACATCCGGCCTGGTTGAAAAGTGAGGTGAAGGAAGCTATTAGGGCTAAAAGAAACGCCTTCAGAAAATGGAAGAAGGAACCGTCTGAAAATAACAAGAAGCAGCATAAGGAGTGTCAAAGCAAATGCAAGGCGCAGATAAAGAAGGCCAAGAGGGATTACGAAAAAAAGATAGCATTAGAGGCAAAAAAACATAGTAAAATTTTTTTTCGGTATATTAAAAGCAGGAAGCCGGCAAAAGAATCGGTTGGGCCGCTGGATGACCGAGGGGTAAAAGGAGCGATCAAGGAAGACAAAGACGTAGCGGAGAGACTGAATGAATTCTTTGCTTCGGTCTTCACCGAGGAAGATTTGGGTGGGATACCGGTGTCGGAAATGGTATTTCAAGCGGACGAGTCGGAGAAACTTACTGACTTCACGGTAAACCTGGAGGACGTAATGGGGCAGTTCAGCAAACTGAAGAGTAGCAAATCTCCTGGACCGGATGGTATTCATCCTAGAGTACTGATAGAACTGAAAAATGAGCTTGCAGAGCTACTGCTAGTGATATGCAACTTATCCTTAAAATCGAGCGGAAGATTGGAGGATGGCCAATGTAACGCCCATTTTTAAAAAAGGCTCCAGGGGAGATCCAGGAAATTATAGACCGGTGAGTCTGACGTCGGTGCCGGGGAAAATGGTAGAGGCTATTATTAAAAACAAAATTACAGAGCATATCCGAGGACATGGATTACTGAGACCAAGTCAGCACGGCTTTTGTGTGGGGAAATCTTGCCTGACCAATTTACTTCAATTCTTTGAAGGAGTAAACAAACATGTGGACAAAGAGGAACTGGTTGATATTGTGTATCTGGATTTTCAAAAGATGTTTGACAAGGTACCTCATGAAAGGCTACAGAGGAAATTGGAGGGTCATGGGATAGGAGGAAATGTCCTATTGTGGATTAAAAACTGGTTGAAGGATAGGAAACAGAGTGTGGGGTTAAATGAGCAGTATTCACAATGGAGAAGGGTAGTTAGTGGGGTTCATCAGGGGTCTGTGCTAGGACCGCTGCTTTTTAATATATTTATAAATGATTTAGAGATGGGAGTAACTAGCGAGGTAATTAAATTTGCTGATGACACAAAGTTATTCAAAGTTGTTAAATCGCGACAGGATTGTGAAAAATTACAAGAGGACCTTACGAGACTGGGAGACTGGGCGGCTAAATGGCAGATGACGTTTAATGTGAGCAACTGCAAGGTGATGCATGTGGGAAAAAAGAACCCGAATTATAGCTACGTCATGCAAGGTTCCACGTTAGGAGTTACGGACCAAGAAAGGGATCTGGATGTCGTCGCCGATAATACACTGCCTTGTGCAGTTTTACGATAATTTTGGTTGTGACTATTTTCTTGTATGCCTGTGTTTTGTCCTGTTTTTAATGGCACTCTTCTGTCTTTCCTTTTAAATGACTTATTATTGTAATTTTGTAAATCACTTAGATATGGGTTTCTTATATGACTTAATGGTCCATCAAGTCATGAATAAACATAAACAAATATAAACATATAACTATCACACTTTGATGCCCACCACTCAACCAATTTATAAGTTCTTTTGTTTTTTTCAGCGGGCCTAAACTGAACTTAGAATTTATCCAGATATTGGATGAATATTGCTACTATCTGGATAATTTGAGAGCTCATTCTCTCTTCACCCTGCTTCTAAGGGCCAAAAATACACAGATAGGGAAGTACAAATATCAGCCTGATGAACTGCTGGGTTAGAATATGAATAATCAGAATGGAGTAAGAATTCAAATGACTCGTTAAGGCTTCTTGGTTGTTTACAGAAGCTATAGCTGTTTGGTTTGGAATCTGCTTGATGACAGTCCAGCTGGTATTTCTGTTAGAGGGATTGGTGAATCATAGTAGAACATGTTCCAAACTATTTTTAGAGTCAACAAATAAAACAAAATCTGAGGAAAAAAAAGATTTGGCACTTTAAACAGCATTAGAACAAGAGATGTTTGAATTAATCTGCAGGAAACTATTCAGTATGCATTTGTTTGAGTTTCAGTTCATTAAAAATATTATTTAAAAAAACTTTATAAATACTTTCTAACTTATCCCACTCATATTTTAACAAGCTTTTCAAATGTGCATGAAGATATTACTTGTCTTGTTCTGATAAATTACCTTTGCTCATTAATGGGTCCTTTTACTAAGCTGCACTAAGAAATGGGCTTAAGGCATCCTTATGTGGGTCTTTCTCACACACTAAGCCCATTTCTAGCGTGGCCATAAATTTAGAGGCACTAAGGGCGCCCACATTGGACCAAATTCTATAAATGGTGCCTACAAAATTGGTGTAAAAAAGCGCTTAGTATATTCTATAAACTTTGTCTAAAGGTAGGTGCAGTTTATAGAACATGTGTAGTGCCAGTCCCCATGACTAAAATTTAGGCACAACCATTTACACCAACTAAAACCTGGTGTAAATGCCCGCACTTAATTTAGGAGCAGATTGGGCGTATTCTATAATAATGCATATAATTTTCAGGAATGCCAATGACCTGCCCGTGTTCCTCCCATGGCCATGCTCCTTTTTGTGATCTGCGCATTAGAATTTACGTGCACCACTTTACAGAATACACTAAGAAAGTTGTGCACATATATTCTAATTAGTGCCAATTAGTGCTAATTGTTTATCAGTGGTCAATTATCAGTGGCTGTTTTGAATGTTCCTCCCAACTACTGGAAAAGACTTCCACATCATCCAAGTAAGCCTGGGCATATGCTTGATTCGATCTCAGTATCTGGTTCATAATTCTTTGAAATGTAGCAGGAGCTCCATGGAGCCCAAAGGGAAGTACCTTAAAATGATACAGGCATTGCTGGGTAATAAACACAGTCTCTTCTCTGGATTTTCCTTCTAAGGAAATCTGCCTGTACCCCTTCATAAGGTCAATAGTGGACAGAAACTGAGCTCCCCGAAATTGTTGTACTAAATCATCTACCCGGGGCATGGAATAGGCATCAAATTGGGATACACTATCAGGTTTTGGGACCATGACAATGGGACTAACCTGACTCCTCAATTATCCCCAACCTCAACATTTCGGTCCACTTCTCTGTTTTTGGTCTTGGGGAGTCTCTATGGTTTTTGCCTAATCTCTTTTACTGGTATGGTTTCTATCTTATGGGTCCCCACATGGGTATCACCTGGCACAGGGAAGAACACATTTTGAAACTGATTTATTAAAGCCCGTAGCTGCAGTTTCTGCTGGGGATCTAAAGATGCCCTGATTTTAATGGCATGCTCATCCCCTACTTCCCCTATGTCTGGGCCCAATTCCCCACCTTCTTCCTCCATGACTTCTCCAACCAACCCTTTTTGCTCTACCCAGGGTTTTAAGAGATTCACATGGTATACCTGAGGTTTCCCCCTACCCTGGTTGATTTTATAGGCAGTGGCGTTCCTAGGGGGGGGGCTGACACTGGGGGCGGATCGCCGATGCGCCCCACCCCCTGGGTGCAGCACCCCCCCGGATGCAGCACAACCCCCCCTGGCGAAAGGACACCCCCCGCAAAAGAACCCCCCGGGTGCACACCGCTGGGGGTGTGCCGCACGCGCCTGTTCTCCGTTCGTTCCATGCTTCTTCTCTGCATGGAATGAACGGAGGACAGGCGCGCGCGGCAGCCCCCCCAGCGGCGTGCACCGCACCCACCGCCCCCCCTCTAGGAACGTCACTGTTTATAGGTCACTGGACCTAATCATCGGATCACTAGAAAAGGGCATTTCCATTTAGCTAATAGCTTATTAGCTGAGGTAAATATCAATACTAGTATTTTGTCCTAGGGTTGAAACCCCCTCTCTCTAGTCTTTTGATCATAATATGTCTTCTGACAGTCTTGGGCCTTTTATAGATTCCCCCTGGCTGCTTCCCATATCTTCACTAATATCTTTCTTAGTTCTTGAACATGCTCAGGAACCAAGGTAACTTCCTTTTCTTCCCCCACCCAAGCTTACTTTACTACCTGTAACACATTTTTCAGTTGCCACCCAAACATGAGCTCAAAGGGGGAGAATCCCAGAGACACATGGGGTACCTCACAGTAAGTGAAGAGGGGATAGCTATATCCCAGTTACTGCTAGTTTCCCTTACACATTTTTTAATCATATGAACCAGGCTTCGGTTAAATTGTTTCACAAGCCCATCTGTCTGGGAATGGTAAGCTGCAGTTTTATTCCAAACAATTTAAATACTCTCTTTAGGGTCTAGGTCAGGAAATTGGTCCCCCATCCAAACTTTCCAAGGGAATCCCACCTGGAAGAAGATCACCAGCAATTCTCAGGCTATATTGTGGGCCAAAGTTTTTCTCATTGGCACTGCCCAAGGTTATTAGGTGGCATAATCCACCATAACCAAAATGTATTGATTTCCATGGGAACTTCGGTCCAAATGTCCTACCATATCTATAGCTACCCTATCTAGGGGGGTCACTCCATAATGGGTAAAGGAATTAGAGGACACCTTTCAGGCACCATCTGGGGGACATTTTTACATGAGCGGCAGTACTCCCCAGCATTTTGAAATATTCGTGGCCAGAAGAATCGAGCAACAAGTCTTTCTATGGTTCCTGCCTCTGCCAAGTGTCCTGCTAATGGATGGGAATGTGCCAGTGTCAACAAGGGTTTCTGAAAAATCTCTGGGACCATGACCTGGTTTTGTTCACCGTTAGCAATGTTCTCAACTATCCGGTATAAAATATTCTTTCCTATATATCGGAGTGCTGCTTTCCTCCTTAGTCAGTGAACCATCTGCTTTTTCCCAATAAACCTTGAAGTGAGGGGTTCTCTTCTCTGTTCCTGTGGAAATTGGTGGAAGTTACTCATTACCTTCTCTCCTACTGCTTCTATCTGTCCTGAGGGAACCAGCCCCTTCCACTTATCCAATCTCTTTAGAGCTTTAAGCCTCCTAGTCTTTCTCTGGTCTCCTATCACCCCTTGATCTGCAAAGGGGAATATGTCCCCAAGTTGGAACTTTTTATCTTCCTCTGTGAGGTAGTCCTTTGCCCAGGTGGATACCCATCCTTTCTTAGGGGTTAATGATTCCTGCATCCCCACCCAGTAATGACCTAATATTAAAGAAAAAGGATTTGGAGTTACTCTTCTGTAAGGCATACGCAGTGGGGAAGAAATGCATACTCAGGCACTGGATACAGGCGGAACCACCGTCAGTGTGGTTCTGGAGGCCAGATCGGCCTTTAGCAGCCCAAAGAGAAGAAAGAATTTTATTACTATATGGAATCCATACTTGCAAAATATATCTCTTAAAGCAAGAAGTGCGGTACTTAATACTTTGCGAAAACCCTAACTTGCGGAGAATCCAGTAGACATATGCTCCTTGTGTTAAATAGGTAAAGTCTGGAGTTAGATTTTGAAGGAACGATACCATGAAGTAAGAAGTTCAGTGTAGAGGTTATGGGAGGGGGTGGTTGAGGGGGAGTTAATGGAATAAAATTGATGATACAGTTAAGATGTACATAAATGCATAAGATGTATTACTATGATTATAGAATGTTTGTATTTTATAATTCTGTTCCAAATGTTTGATCATCAATAAAAATTGTTTAAATTTAAAAAAAAAAAGGTAGCCTCTCCACTACTACTACTTTAGGGGTTGTGTCTTTCCCTCCCAGGTGATCTCAGTTTCAAAGGTGGGCTCTTGTTTGATGCCAAGAACACATCAGACTTGCACTGCCCCAGTAAATGTCCCCTTCTTTCTACCAATGCCTATCCTTTTGTCAAGGGGCCCTGACATCAGTGACTAGTTGCTACCTGTGTCCAATAGGGCTACCCTCACTCCTTGCTTTAAGGCCTGGTCCCACTCTCATTCAGTTCATGAGGAGTCAATGCTCATAACAGAGAATAAACATTCCATTAATGGACACGCTCTCTTAGAATGGCCTTCTTCCCCACATCTTAAAGGGGGTCGGATTTTTTGACGCGAGCCACTACCCGAGGGTTCCCACTGACCCTTTCCTATATGCCCAGGAGGTACCCCTCACTTCCGTTCTGGGGGTTTCCCCTTCTCCTCCTTGGACAATTTTCACGAATCCTGAAGTTTTACAAGGGGAAAAACTTTCCTTGAGAAGGGTTCTCCTTGTTTCCCATTCCCTATCCCTTCAGCTTCTAAATAATGTCGGCAAAGGTCATGGCTTCCTTTACTGTCTTTGGTCCTTGCTACACGATCCTCATCTTGGCTGGGGAAGGTAAGACAGTCAAAAAGTGTTTCAAAACAAACCATCTTCACTATATTCTGTATAGAGCAAAAATGACATCAAGCGAGGAAACAGGACTTAAAGACAGCAGAAATCCAATGGTCAAAGTGAAGCTGTTGGCCCAGGTAAACCCTCCATTGTCCCAGGCACCAAAACAAAACGTATTTAGGGGTCTATTTACTAAGCCACACTTGCGGCTTCCATGCAACATTGCTGACACAGCCCATTCAAAGTGATTGGGCTGTGTCGGCACTAGCGAACAGCCAGCCGCTTTATCTTACCACAATATCACTTTGTATTTGTTTACACCGGAGTCTGCAAATGCCTCTCTGGTACTATGTAAGCCACACTGAGCCTACAAATAGGTGGGGGAAATGTGGGATACAAATGTAACAAATAAATAAAATATCCCCCACAGTTTGCTGCTCAGGTTCTAACCACCGGGTGGCCCAATCCATAAGATTTTGAACTACTGCCCTTGACCCTTCCCCCTTCTGAAATTCTCTCCTCCTAAACTTTTTCCTGTATTGCTCAGAGAAGATTCTTAATCGGTCCTGGATTGCAGCCCATACTTGTTTATAATCCAGGGCTTTGTTGGCATCCAACACCCTATATGCTACCTGGGTTTCACCCTGTTAAATATGAGGCCAGTCTGATAGCCCACTGCTCCACTGGCCATCTGTGGCAATTCTTTCAAAAGTAGTCAGGTAGGCCTCTGGGTCATACCCCTATTGTAACTTGATCATGACCAATCCCTTCATCCAATCCATAGGGTTTTGTCCAGGGACCCACTAATCCAGCCCACCTCAGAGTCCTGTCAAGTCACCGTCTTTTGTAGTCAATTGGCCAGGCATTGTAGCTCCTTTATTTGCACTTCCATCAGTTGCAGCATGGGTTGCTGTTGCTGCCACTGGCGCTCCATAGCCTGGAAAAAAACGGCATTCCACTGCCTCTTGGTGTGCCTGCATCCGCTCCACCATCCACTTGAGCGCTGCTTCTGACACAATGGTCCTGCGAAATAGTAAAAAACAAAACCCAAGTGTGGATTACCTTTCCAGGAACCCCTCATTCCACTATATTACAAGAGAAACCCCTCAAGCACACTCCCCCCCCCCCCCCAGCCAAGGTACTCTTTACCTGGTTTTCCTGGGTAGGAGTGCCTTCCCTGGGTAGGAGTGCCTTCCTTGAGGAGACTTATTGCGGATGCTTTCCAGGCAGTTTCATCCAATCTCACCATTGTCACTAAATTTTCAACTGTTGTCCTCTGGCTTTGCTCCTTCTGGTCAGGAATCAGTAAACGATCTGCTATAGCAGTCCAGAAATAACAGTCCATAATCCACTGTAACAATCCAATGTAGTTCTCCAGCAGTCAATCGCAGCAGAATCATCCCTCACCTTCAAGAAGGGAGCAATCAGTCCCTAACTTTATAGTCTCACCAGCAGCAGGGTCTTTACTTAGGTCCCTCCAGCTAAGGTCAGTCCAAGGTCCTCAGAAATCAATGACCTTTTGGTCCTTAAAGTCCTGGTATAAATAGATATCTTCTCCTCCTGCCATCTTTAGGGGCCTAACAGGGTCCTTTTCTCCCTTCCCAGGTTTTATCACTAGAAGATGTCTACTGTTTATTTATTTACGCAAATCATATGCTAATTGTCTTTTACTGCAGTTGCTGGGTATTCCTCTTACTCCCAGTGCTCAGGGAATTGTGTCACTAGACTCCAGAAGGGTTAGACCCTCTGCCACCACTTCTCATGTAGCCTTCCTGTGATGGGACATACACCCAGACACACACAAACATACACAATCTGCGCACCTTAGTAAAAGGATGTAATGGAAGATGTAAAGGATTACTTTTCAACCCTGCTTTCTCTGATAATACACTCTGAAATCTTCTGTCTTTGACTGAAAGTAACTTTCCTTGTAAATACAAAAACAAGTTGGAATGTGGAAAATAAGGCATGTCTCTGATCAATTCAGTTTGTGCAGGTGGGAAACAGCATATGCTTGGAGTTCAGGAGATGAGCCACCTGGCCAGTGGTTTACTTGGGCTGGAAGCATGTGACTGAATCCTGATGTACATTCTTGTAATTTTCCTTAGCTCTGAACATGAGTTCTAAGCCTAATAAATAGGGGAGTTTATTTCAGTAAAATTAGGAGCTCATCTATGAGTAACATACGAACTGCACAGAGAACCTTATTCCTGATCAAAGAAGCTCCTGGCTCTCGCTGTGAACTGGGCCACACCCCCCCCCAGCTGATGTTAAGAGCCTAGATGATGTAAGGACCAGTGATGTTGTATGTATAGTGTATTATTGCTTCTTTTCCTGGTCTAAGAACTCTTAGCATTGCTTATATGTAGAGACCAGTGATGTAATGATTGTTTATATAGCTAATCATTGTGTGTATATAGCTAATCATTGTATATATCTTAATCATTGTAGATTTTGGCACCGCTAATAAAGGTCTCATTTAACTAATACGCATCCAAAAGAATCCACAGTATTTATTGAGTAGTCTGTGTCAGTGAGACAGGCTATAACTCCATAGCAGTACAAAGGACCCCTTAATTCTAGTTTCTATTCAGTTTTTAGTTCTTATTCCAGTTACGATTCATGACAAATAATTTCAGTTTGTGCTTATTTCTTTTTTTATTGAATGCAAAACAGACACAATAATTCCAGTTTTTATTCAGTCGTCTTCTGGGAAACAGGAGAAGGAACATTGCTATATGACTTGAGGTTTTACACCAGCTGGTAATTTTGCCCCCCCACCCCCCGTGCAGTTGGATTTTGGCAAAACATGGCCATGTTGGGCAACTGTGTTTGAATTCCTGGGAGCCTTTATATATTAATAAAGACAGTTTGATCTTCACAAGGTTTGCTTCTCTTTTGTATCTACTATTTAAGTGACCCATTTTGACCACTAAACTGAATATCTGCACCTAACCGGCTCCATCACGCGATATTCAGTGTGAGATAACTGGTTATCTACTAGAATATCTGTGGTTACATGCTTAAATGCTATTTAACCAGCCTGGAGCCATTCCTGGATGGCTAAATAGTTTTAAATATTGGGGGGGGGGGGGGGGGGGGGGAATAGTGGCTATAGAACTAACCAGTGCTTTTTTTGTAGAAAAAAAGGTGCGGGTACTCATTATGGGTGGGGTTACCACATATGGCTCCACCCTATAACCACACCCACATTAGCCACACCTCTTACACCAGCCATGGGCTGGCGCATATAAACAGACATCATTGAAAATATTATACTAGGAGAAAAAAATAACGTGATTTTTTTTCATTATAAATCATTTCTGTAAGCTGTTACAACTCCAGTATACCCAGTGCAAAATAAGACAGCAGATGTAAATTCTCAAATTGGGCATATTCCAAACACTAAAATGAAAATAAAATGATTTTTTTTCAACCTTTGTTGTCTGGTGACTTTGTTTTTCTATCTATATTGGTCCCAGTCTCTGATTCTGCTGCTCTCTGTTCTTTTGACTCCATTTCCAGGGCTTCCTTTCCATTTATTTCTTTACTTTCCTAATTTCTTCTTTATTTCTTGCCTTACATCCATAAGTAAAAGCTGTGTCCTCCTCTGTGGAATTGACTGGAGGAAGTATAACGTGGATCCAGCTTTTGCCTATTTTCTCCATCCATGTGTAGTTTTTCTCCTCTCTTTCCTTTCCCTCATCTCCATTCATGTGCAGTTTTTCTCCTCTCTTCCCTTTCCCTCATCTCCATCCATGTGCATCTTCTTCTTTTTTCTTTCCTCCCCTCCATCCATGTCCAGTACTTCTCCTCTCTGCACCCCTCCATCCATATCCAGCATGTCTCCTCTCTACCCTCCCCTGTATTCATATAAAGCAATAATTCTCCCTCCCCTCTCCTCCATCCAAGTCCAGCATTTCTCCTCTCTCCCCCCAAACACCTCCATCCATCCATGTCCAGCAATTCTCCTCTATATCCTGCTCTCCTCTCCATCCATTTCCAGTATTTATCCTCTCTTCCATGCCCTCCCCTCCCATCCATGTGCATCTCCTTCCTGTCTTCCCTCCCCTCCCATCCATGTCCAGCGATTCTCCTCTCTCCCCTTCCCTCCCCTCTCATCCATTTCCAACGATTCTCCTCTCTCCTGCCCTCCCCTTCCATCCACGTCCAGAAAATCTCTCTTCCCTGACCTCCCCTCCCATTCATGTCCAGTATGTCTCCTCTCTCCCCTGCCCTCCCCTTCCATCCATGTCCAGAAAATCTCTCTTCCCTGACCTCCCCTCCCATTCATGTCCAGTATGTCTCCTCTCTCCCCTGCCCTCCCCTCCCATCCATGTCCCGTGATTCTTCTCTGCCCCATGTCCTCCCCTGCCATCCATGTCCAGCAATTCTCCTCTCTCCTCTGCCCTCCCCTCCCATCCATGTCCAGCAATTATCCTCCCCCCTCCCATCCATGTCCAGCGATTATCCTCTTCCCCCTCCCATCCTTGTCAGCAATTCTCATCTCTCCCCTGCCCTCCTATCCATGTCCAGTGATTCTCCTCTCTTCCCTGCCCTCCCCTCCAATCCATGTCCAGCAATTCTCTCTTCCCTGCCCTCCCCATCGATGTCCAATGATTCTCCTCTCTCCCCTGCCCTCCCCTCCCATCCATGTCGTGATTCTCATCTCTCCTCTTCTCTCCCCTCCCATCCATGTCCAGCGATTCTCCTCTCTCCCCTGCCCTCCCCTCCCATCCATGCCCAGCGATTCACCTCTCTCCCCTGCCCTCCCCTCCCATCCATGTCCAGCGATTCTCTCTTCCCTGCCCTCCCCTTACATCAATGTCCAGCGATTCTCCTCTCTCCCCTGCCTTGCCCTCCCCCCCATGTCCAGTGATTCTCTTCTCTCCCCTGCCCTCCCCTCTCATCCATGTCCAGCGATTCTCCTCTCTCCTCTGCCCTCCCCTTACATCGATGTCCAGCGATTCTCCTCTCTCCCCTGCCCTCCCCTTACATCGATGTCCAGTGATTCTCCTCTCTCCCCTGCCCTCCCCTTCTATCGATTCTTCTTTCCCCAGCCCATCCTCCTTCTCCACCGCCTGCCTGATATGAAGCAATAAAGAAAGGCTGCCAGCGTCGGACTCAGCAGTGCGAATGGTGCAGGCAGTGATTGAGAGAGGCTGACAGCGTCGGAGCTTCCCTCTGCAAGTCCCGCCTACTTTGTTTCAACTTCCTGTTTCCGCATAGGTGGGACTCGCAGAGGGAAGCTCCGACGCTGCCAGCCTCTCTTAATTTCTGCCTGCACTGTTCGCGCTGCCGAGTCCTAGAAAAAAAAAACAGTAAGTAGGGGAGTGAGAGAAAAGGTGCCAGTATGCCGTACTGGTGCGTACTAGCCTAAAAAAAGCCCTGGAACCAATGGACATGAAATGAAGCTGCAAGGGAAAAAGGAAAAGCCACATTAAGAAATACTTCACAGAGAAGGTGGTGGAGTCTCAGAATGCTCTTCTGCAGGAGATGGAGGGGCTGAAAAGGGTGAGGAATTCAAAAAGGGGTGGGATATACACAAGGAATCTCTATATAGGTAACAGATGGGGGAAAAAAAGTATAAGTATTTTCATTCAAAGTAAAACATAAATGATGCACACAAATAAATGTAAGAGTAATTGTGAGAGAGAGAGCATACAAACTGGATGGGCCATGCTGGCATTTATTATGTTACTAGGTTAATGTACTAATAATTGTGTGGGATGTCTGTAACAGTTGCTGGATAGAAATTCTAGGGATAGCAAACTGTATGGGACCCATCTCAAAAGCCAATTCAGGCAATGTTGTACTGGCTCAGATTTTCCCTTAAATTTAAGCCAGCTTGGATTGATGTCTGAATTCCCTTCGCCATCTGGCATTTACTCAGGAATTCCTGTGAATATCACTGAAAGGCTAAAGCGGCTAGGGCTCTTCAGCTTGGAGAAAAGGTGGCTGAGGGAAGATATGATAGAAATCTATAAAATAATGAGTGGGGTTGAACGGATAGATGTGAAGTATCTGTTTACCCTTTCCAAAAATACTAGGACCAGGGGGCATGCGATGAAGCTACAATGTAGTAAATTTAAAACGAATCAGAGAACATTTTTCTTCACTCAACGTGTAATTAAACTCTGAATATGAATCTTCAATGCTGGACACTCTTCAGGTACTGGTGCTGAATATCTGGATTTTATTCAGCCATGATGGCCAATTCTTTAATAAAATACTGACTGCCCTGGTTGAATACAGGGTGGGAGATTGTCACCTTGTGATGTATTAGCACCCAAAGAAAGAAAGAGATTAATTTTGTATGAGATTCTTTCCTGGTTAAAAATAATAAATACATAAATAAAACATACTGCTTCAGTGTTTATAACCTACTAGATTCAAGATACTCCATAATCATTTCTCTTAGTACTGGCAGCTCTAGTGCGTCATGTAAGTTCTATACAAATGATAAGAAGTGAAGACTCCATTAATTTAGTCACCACAAAGGCCAGACTGAGTGAAACAGAAAAGGAAATACATTTCAGATTCCTCCATATTTCCATTGGGGTTGGCACCTGCCTGTCTCCAGCCCTCTAAAACAATTCATACTTCCAAGGAGATTAGGATTGTTGCCAAAGCCTATTGAAACTGAAGTGTATCTCATCCGGTCCAACTGAATTCTTCGCTTTTTGGTTTGCTAGTTGAATACATTCTATTTGTAGTCCACAGGGCATAGAGAAGGGAAGCAGAAAATATCCAGGGGATGGAAAAACACTTATATGAAGAAGTACTCAACAAATTCAGATCCGATCGGTACTTCCATTTCATTTAGATTGTCCACTGTCGGAACCAGATCCTGGACTTGTTGAACCATTGTTCTGAACTTCTTTGGTACTTCTTAATATTCATACTTGTCTGGTAAGTTTGCCTCTTTGTGGATGATACCAACATCTTGTATGGTGTGGATACCATGAGGAGGGACCTAGCAAAGCTTTGATAATTTGGTAGCGACAGCGAAACGGGGACTCCCTGTTGGGTTATGATTGGTGCTATTGAATGAGAGCGCAACAGCACAGACATTGTGTCAAGATAAGTAGTTGGCAGTATAAATATATTATAAGACTGCAAAGTAATGCACAGGCTAGATATTCTGTGATCTTTGGAATTAGGAATTAACCTAGTATTTGATCACCTATTTAGCTTAATTGAAATACTGTGGAGTTTTTTTTTAGCTAGATGATGTTGCGCTGGGCCCACGCCTTATAGTCTGATGATCTCAGTCTGGCTGGGTGGCGTTACTGAAGCTTTTATCACCACGTATATTAATACTGATTAAAGTCAGTAGAGTGACGTTTTTTTTCCCTACGTCCACTGGTCTACACAGCAGGTGTGAAGCTGTGTTTTTGATTTTCTAATTAACTAAGATTTAATGCCATGTTTTTTCTTGTTGCCTTCTGCTCATTCAGGGGCCCTTTTACTAAGTCGCGTAGGCACCTACGCACTTCCTATGCATGTCAGTTTTGAACTACTGCCCGGCTACTGTATGGCCCGGGTGGTAATTTCATTTTTTAGACGCATTCCACTAAGCGTGGTGCTAACCTGACGGTAAGCAGCATTCAACACTCATAGACCATTACCACCCAGTTAACGGGTGGCGGTAAGGTCTCAGGCCCAAAATGGGCGCGCGATAATTTTAATTTTGCCGCATGTCCATTTTCGGCCCAAAAAAAGGCATTTTTTGCAGGTGCACTGAAAAATGGACCTGTGAGCGTCCAATACTGTACATGGATCTACACCAGCACAGGCCACTTTTTGGTGCACCTTAGTAAAAGGACCCCTCATAATTTTTAATCTCTGTATTAAAATCCTCCTCGGAGCACATCATCTTTTCCCCAAGTTATCTCAAAAAAGGTTTTGTCAGTTTGCTTTATTTTTTTAGCGTTTCAAGTTATATTTCTTTGTCCCACTTTTCTGAAACCACGTTTTAACTTTCAAAAGTTACTTCCTTTTGATGTTACTTTTTCAGCCATTTGTTTAAAATCTCTTTGTTCTCGTTTTCTTCCTTAATCATATGTAACTTTCCTGAAATAAAGCTTCTTGCTCTTGCAATGGTTCCTTCTAGATAAGTCCCCAGTTCATCTTTAATTAGATCTCGCCACTCTGAGTTTGCCTCCTTAAGATACTCCTTTTTTTAACAAAGGAGAGAAAACCCTGAATGTCAGAATAAAGAGACCGACTAGCACCCCACTGAATCTAGTTACTTTGTTTTCTTATAATTAAAGGACCTTATTTAATAAAGATTTTTTATAAACACAATGAATGGGAAGAACTAAATTTTCAATAGGTTCCAAAACCCTGTATTATTCTTTCTATTTGCTTTATTCAAATGTCATTTACAGATACTGGTAGGAAATACAACTAGGACCATAACGATTTTATCTAAAGAACATTAAAACACATCTTAAACTCTAAATTCAAAACCTCTATCAATTCCAGTCCAGAATAAGGAGTGGCAATAGTCAGAAAAGATAATTAAATGAAAATAGAAATAAACTGAAGCGGAACGTGTACAAAGAATTGAAAAAAAAACATGCTAAGCATAGCATGGCAAATCCTGACTGATAATTCAAGGTAAGTTATTAACACTGGTTCCCCCCCCCCCTGTTCTATGAAGGTGTAAACAGTGATTTTAAAAGCCAATATTCATACATGTAGAACTATACCACTAATGGGGGCATGGCTTGGGTGCCCCAAAAGTCTAGACATGCATTCCCTATCTTACAAGGGAAATACGCATGCTGATCTAAAAGCTTCCATGTTGGCATTTACACCTGCCCTGAGGCATACACGAGTGCAAGCTTAATGGAGCAGTTGCAAAGGCCAATCGCATACCCCCAAAAGCATGTAACCCCCCTCTCCTGAACTCATTCTCCAAGCAGTAAAGACACTCCTCTCAAACCCACTCAATAAGCAGTGAACCCCCTTCCATGTTGGCATTTACACCTGCCCTGAGGCATACACAAGTGCAAGCTTAATGGAGCAGTTGCAAAGGCCAATCGCATACCCCCAAAAGCATGTAACCCCCCTCTCCTGAACTCATTCTCTAAGCAGTAAAGACACTCCTCTCAAACCCACTCAATAAGCAGTGAACCCCCTTCCATGTTGGCATTTACACCTGCCCTGAGGCATACACAAGTGCAAGCTTAATGGAGCAGTTGCAAAGGCCAATCGCATACCCCCAAAAGCATGTAAACCCCCTCTCCTGAACTCATTCTCCAAGCAGTAAAGACACTCCTCTCAAACCCACTCAATAAGCAGTGAACCCCCTTCCATGTTGGCATTTACACCTGCCCTGAGGCATACACAAGTGCAAGCTTAATGGAGCAGTTGCAAAGGCCAATCGCATACCCCCAAAAGCATGTAAACCCCCTCTCCTGAACTCATTCTCCAAGCAGTAAAGACACTCCTCTCAAACCCACTCAATAAGCAGTGATTCCCCCCCCCCCAAACCCCACACTCAAAGCAGTCATGACTCTCCAAACCAACAAACAAAACTATATGGACCATACAGGTCTTTATCCATCATCATCATCTATTATATTTAAGATCCCCTGAAAGACCCCTGACAGTGAAGACCACACTTCTAGCAGTGAAGATTCCCCACGCCCATCCAACCTCTAGCACCTACTGGCTGTCTCTAGTGGTTGAAAGGGAGGTAGGAGTAATGTCCAGTTGCTCCTGCTCTGTCCTGTACTTAGGCTCAAAATAACACCTATGACCCTTAGTGTTGTCTCATGGCAATATCCGGGGGGGGGGGGGGGGGATTCATCAAGTAGCTTTACAGCCTCATGTGACCCTTAATGTGACTTAAATGGCCCTAACCCCACTAGACATAAAATACCACAGTGATATATGTCATCATGGGTAAGGTAGTAATGAGATGCAAAACACCTTGATGAATTCCCCACCTAGGAGTAACGCTACTAAATAAGGATGACAAAAGTCCAAGCAAACAACAGAGGAGTAAGTTATAGGACTTCACTCAAAACCTTAGCCTTATGGCTTACTCCTCCATTGTCTGCTTGGACCTTCAGCTGGGCTGCCAGTGGAATGGATGTTCAGCAGCACTACTGTAAGCACCAAGACCCTGAAGGTGGCTTAGGAATGTACTCATGATGGACTAATGATGGAAGAGAACCGTTTGATGCTGAACCCCCAGCCTTGAAATGGTTTGAGCTGTATTATGTGACACTGAGACCCCTGAAACAGGCATCTGTGCCGAAACACAGATTTCTGTCGGGGTTCATCTGCTCATTTGTGCTAGCTTCTGCTGGGCATTGTAACTTAGGTCCATCTGTAATTGTGCTATCCTCTGATGGACATTGTTATGTGCAAATTGTTAGGCCTCTGGTCTTTTTACAGTGATCGATTTTATTAAACGCGTATTGACCTTTTATTCTCTGCTTCCTCTCTTGTGGAAAGCCCTTGGTACATGCTTACTAATGATGTTTGCTAATGGACTTTTGATGCGATGTTTTTTATCTCCTTTGTTGTGTATGTTTATTAACAACTGCCCATTCCTACTTAGTTCAGGTTAATTTTACAATATTTTCATATGGTTTTCTTGATTGCAATTATTTTGTGTCTCAGTACACCAATGTCGTTTGGAATGGCAAAGATTTTACAGAATGGTCTTCTGCTATTTCAGTTTCTCCTTGATATTCATGCCCTGTAGAAGTCTCAACTTTGCTTTGGCATTTTACTGTGACAGTAAAAGACAATTATCTTGCCACAGGCTGCCAGTTCATTGACATTATTCCTTGATTAACCACATTTCCTACATGCTAATCACCGTTCTGTGATTGGAGAAGGGCCTCTATCTGCTAACATACAGCAGAAGCACATATGAATTATTCAAAGAACACTGTAAGAGGCTGCATTTATTTTCAGCATCTTGGAATATTGTACAATCGATACACAATTCTAGTGCCGTTTTCACATAAAAGACCAAAGTGATAAAAAAAAATCAGAACTACTACATTTTTTCTACCTATTTGTAGCTGTGAAGATTTCAACACTGACGTTTAATGGAAGAATTAACTAACTTGTTAGTCTCACTCACACACACACACACACACAAGGATTGACTCGGGCTACACATACTGCAGCGGGACATGTTTATCCACACCTACCCTAGCTGAGATAATATTTAACCATCTCTCTGACCTCACATGCAACTTTCTTCAAATCAATCACCTTTCTTTCTAATTCTTCCTACTTTCTTACTCATCTATATGTTACAACTTTGCCTTACCCCTCGCTACCAATTAAAATGTTCTAGTACACATTCCAGCTCATTTTCGAACGAGAAGACCGGCCATCTTCTGACACAAATCGGGAGATGGCCGACCATCTCCCAAACCCGAAAGCTGATTTTGGCCGGCTTCAACTGCTTTCCGTCGCGGAGCCGGTGAAAGTTCAATGGGGTGTGTCGGCAGTGTACCGAGGGCGGGATGGGGGTGTGGTTAAGAGATGGCTGGCTTCAGCTGACAATGGAAAAAAGAAGGCTGGCTCTGATGAGCACTTGGCTTCACTTGGTCCATTTATTTTTAGGACCAAGCCTCCAAAAAGTGCCCCAAAAGACCAGAGGACCACCGGAGGGAATCGGGGATCACCTCACCTTACTCCCCCAGTGGTCACCATCCCCCTCCCACCCCAAAAAATTATTTTTATTCCAGCCTCTAAGCCAGCCTGAAATGTCACACCTAGCTCCATGACAGCAGTATGCAGGTCCCTAGAGCAGTTTTTAGTGGGTGCAGTGCACTTCAGGCAGGTGGACCCAGGCCCATCCCCCCTACATGTTACACTTGTGGTGGTAAATGGGAGCCCTCCAACCCCCCCCCCCCAAAATCCCACTGTACCCACATGTAGGTGCCCCCCTTCACCCATAAGGACTATGGTAATGGTGTACAGATATGGGGAGTGGGTTTTGGGGGGGGGGTTGGGGAGCTCAGCACACAAGGTAAGGGAGGTATGCACCTGGGAGCAATTTGTCAAGTCCACTGCAGTGCCCCCTAGGGTGCCCGGTTGGTGTCCTGGCATGTGAGAGGGACCAGTGGACTACAAATGCTGACTCATCCCATGACCAAATGCCTTGGATTTGGCTGGGTTTGAGATGTCCAGCATCGGTTTCCATTATCGGTGAAAACCGATGCCTGCCATCTCAAACCCAGCCATCTCTGACATCTGGCCGGCCCCAGCCATATTATCGAAACGAAAGATGGCTGGCCATCTTTTTCAATAATACGGTTCGGGACCTCTCTTTGCGGTGCCGGCCATATAAATGGCCGCCCATGTAGATGGCTGGCGCCATTCGATTATGCCCCTCTTTGTGTTTATTTATTTATTTATTGTTTGCATTTGTATCACACATTTTCGTCATTGCAAGTAGTACACCATAAATATAGAACAGGGAATTTCAAACCGTCTCAACTCAAATTCTTTGTATTGTTGTTCAAATATTTTTACTGCTCTAATTGCCTACTGCTCATGTTTGATCTATTCTTACTGTACACTGCCTTGAGTGAATTCCTTCCAAAAGGCGGTAAATAAATCCAAATAAATAAATAAATAAATAAACGTCAACACATGTTGGGGAAATTGAAGTCTATTCTTTGTGCAGTTACTTAGGGCTAATTTTATAAGGGGGGCACCTAATTACAAAAATTCTCAGGTGTTCTTTTACTAAGCTGCAACTTAAAAGGGCTTACCACAGGACACGCTCAGGTAACCTGCTGTGAGTTCCAAATGTACAAGCGCTACCTATGTGCTAAAAAATACATTTGATCTTCTGGCTGAGGGGATGTGTCAGGGTGGAGAGTAAGCATTTCTGCACTAATCAATTAATGTAGCTACATCGCCATGTGTTATTAATGCAGGATTAACACATGAGCCCTTATCACCACAAAATAGGTGTAAGAAGGGCTCATGTGTTAATTTTTAGTAATGGCCGCATGCTAACGGCAACATTAATGCATGACCATTAATTCATAAAATGGAAAACTGACTGTTTTCTGGCTGCAATAGAAATGGCCTTAGCACGCAGGAAAAATCCACAGGAAATGTCCTTTTTTTATAGGCTTGGACGTTTCTTCCCATTCATTTTTTTACACTGGAGGTCCTAATTTTGGGTCATCTCAAGTCCCGCTCAAAACACACCCAGAACATGGCCCCTTGCCATTTAGAAGAACTGCAGTGTAGGACATCCAAATTCTGCCGTTGCAAAATCATAATTTAGACATTTTGGGCTGATTTTGCCGTTTTGGGACATCCATGTGCTTCAAAAATGAGCACCTTAGTTGACTACTGGGACAATCTGCCCTGGAGGGCACATTTTGAAGGCAAGTAGTGGAACATTTTGGCTTATTATTTATTGGGCACTTAAGAGAGTAAATGCCCCCTGTTGAATGCATAATCTGTCTTCAATTTGTAGTCCAACCATCTATCAGCAGGGCTTTACCCACCCCTTTTTTGTATAAGAGAATCAAAAAAAGATCCAGGGGATGGAACAACACTTAGATGTTGAAGTATTCAAAAAAATTGCATGTGCTACCTCTATTCTATGCAGATCTATCTCATGCATATTCATTATGGATATCCTGAAAACCTGACTGGTTAGGTGTGTCCCTATGACTGGGCTGAGAACCCCTGCTACAAATCAATCCAGAGGGGAAGAGAGCTGATCTGTAACAGCATTAAAATTTATATTTAGACCTCTTAGTTACAAACTACAATTAAGAGAAGGTGAAGAAAATGAGGGAACTCTTCTATTTGGTGAAACCATCCCCCAAACACCTCCTTATGATTTGGATACACTGCAGAGAATAACATCTCAACTGTGAGTTTCAAAAATCACTTAAGTATTGCCATACTGGGACAGAACAAAGGTCCATCAAGTTCAGTATCCTGTTTCCAACAGTGGCCAATCCAGGTCACAAATACCTGGCAAGATCCCAAAAAAAGTTCAAAACATTTTATGCTGCTTATCCCAGAAATAAGCAGTGGATTTTCCCCAAGTCCATTTTAATAATGGTCTACAGACGTTTCCTTTAGGAAGCCGTCCAAATCTTTTTAAAACCCTGCTAAGCTAACCGCCTTTACCACTTCATGCCACTTTTCTCTTTTGAAAACGAGCCCCATAGGCTGTTAAACCCTTAGAGGATAGGAGGGAAATGTTTCACCTGAAGACCTAATTGGTCATCTTCATCAGCAACAAAAACAGAGTCCTAGCTAAAAACCTGACATGCGGACAATGTTTCCAATTCCTTGTGCACTTTTCTGGCATATTAAATTGTTTTATGCTTCAGTTTTTTTTAAGTAGCTCAATATACAATTACTGTGTCATTGGCATGCAGCAAGTTTCTGCTTCTCAAGGGACTAGAATTTAACCATGGAAGTTTAGTTTATTATTATTATTTTCAAATAAATGTATTTTTTATAATACCTGGTTTTGAAAAATATGTTTACAAATAAATGCAGATGGATTTTCTGTTTTAAATTTTCATTGATCTACTCATAGGCTTTCAAATCCTGCTTAGAAATATTCTCCTACATTATTTTAATCAATGTGCTCTTAATGAAAACATCTGTTTTATTCTCTGAGAGTAAAATGGGCAATCTGTTCCCAGAAAATAAATTTAACTACTACTGCTAATCGTGATATTTTTCTCTTGACAATGTTTTGATACGTTAGGGTTTGATAGTATAAAAGGTTTTGCTTCGTGCTTCAAAACCCACCAAGATATTTACCAATATCATACAATCTGACATGTTTTACAACACAATTACTGCTATTACATATATAAAACTGTATAAAAGCCACACATTATCATTGTAAATTTTTATCTGATAATAGATCCATGTTTTACTACATATTCCTCCAAACTTAATTCTGGTAATATTAAATATTTTAGGGTAAATGTTGCTTGATTGACCAGTAAAAAATATTTTTGGTCAAAACATTAATCATTTTCCAGGAACTGTCCACTAATGTGCTGCACACATGTGAATGCATAGCTATTATGGTTAATACAGCATGGGGGTGATTCTCTACACTGGGATGATATGCGCTAAGGACTGGATTCTATAAATGGCCCTCAAAATTAGGCACTGGAAAATTTGCTGCTAAGGGGGGGGGGGGGGGGGGGCTATATATGGTGCATAAAGAATTCACATGGAGAACGTAGATTTTTGCCTAGGCGTAATATATAAGCAGGGTCTAGGTGTAGGCATGGTATATAGAATATGCTTAGTTAATATCCCAGCCCCTAAAACTACGTGTAACCATTTACACCAATGAAAACATGGCATAAATCCCAGCCATATTATATAACTACATGTATAAATGCAGGAATGCCCACGAAACACCCATTTCCCTGCCCATAAACATGCTGATTTTGTCTGCATGCGTTAGAAGTTAGGCGCAGTGAATAACAAAATATACTTAGCCAGTTGTGTGTGTAAATTCTAATTATTGCCAATTAGTGCTGATTATTGCTTGTTAAGTGCTGTTAACAAAGTACATACCACCAAATCAGAGTACGTTTTTCTGCTAAGTGGCATTCTATACGAGGTCATTTACTTGAGCAAAATGGCCATTTATGTACAGAAATACCACCATTTATTCATCTTCCTGTTGCCTAAAATTAGGAAGCTTCTTATAGAATTACCCATTAAACCTTGGATTCTATATATGGCACCAAAAAATCGGCACTGAATAAAAACACGCTTAGCGCTATTCTATAAACCTCGCCTAAAGTTAGGCACGATTTATAGCATATGCATAATGCCAGCTCCCATGACTGAAATTTAGGCTCAACCATTTTTTGTCAACTAAAACTTGGTGTAAATGCCCACGCCTAACTGAGGCACGGATCAGGTACATTCTATAACAGAGCATGATATTTTTTAGGAATGCCCATGACCTGCCTATGCCCCTCCCATGACCATGCTCCCTTTTGAGATCCGCACATAAGAATTACATGTACTACTTTACAGAATATACTTAAATAGTTGCGTGCGTAAACTCTAATTAATCCAAATCAGTGCTGACAATTGCTTATTAGTGAACAACTATCACTGCTGATGGGCTTGTTAAACAATTATGTTACGCATACAACTTCAGTCACCATACATAGAATCTGGGGGTAAGAGGGCAATTCTACAGCTAGGGTGCCTCCACTTAGGTTCCCTGAGACTAAGCAGTAGGAGCCTTTCCTAGAATGGAACCTGGACAGCCAGTTTCTATTACAGAATACTAACATAATCCAGTATTGGTGCATCCAACATTTAGGAGCCTACATGCGCCATGGAGCTGGCATAAGTGTGAATACCTAAATGTGGAAGTGGTGCGAGTAACTTGCAAAATTCTATGTCATCCCCCACATTCTATATAGTGTGACTTAAGTTATGCGCACACTAATTGGCATTAATTAGTATTTACATGCATAACTGTCTAAGGGGGTCTTTTACAAAGGTGTGGTATTGTTTTAAATGCTAGAGATGCCCATAGGAATATATGGGTGGCTCTTAGTGTATTCTATAAAGCGATGCGTATAAATTCTAAGATGCAAATCTGCAAAGGGGGTACGGCCGTGGGAGAGGCAAGGGTAGGTCATGGGCATTCCTTGAATTTATGTGCAGTGTTATAGAATATGCTCGTTCTGCTCATAATTTGAGCATCAGCATTTACACCAGGTTTTCATTGGCGCAAATGGCTGTGACTAAATATAGTCACAGAAAATGGGCACTGGGCATATCCTATTAACTACACCTAGATTTAGGCATATTCTATAAACTGAGACTAACTTTAGGTGTAGTTTATAGAATACACCTTTGACGTGAGATATAGAATCTACCCCTGCTGGATTATATATAGCGTGCCTAGAGTTTCCTGCCGAAATCGAAGCGTAATCTTAATTGGCTTAACAAGATAATCAGCGTTGATAATACTTAACAAGCAATAATAAGCACTTATTGGCAATAATTAGAATTTATGCACATAGGGCCCCTTTTACTAAGCCGCATAAGCATCTACGCGCACCCAATGCGTGCCAAAATAGAGTTATGGCCCAACTACTGTGTGGCTCTTGAGGTAATTTCATTTTTCATGTGCGTATTGGACGCACTTCTGAAAAATATTTTTTTATTTTCGGACGTGCGTAATGGACACGCGCCAAGTGGCATTTGACACATACAGACCATTACCTCCCAGATTCTTTACTGCTAGGTCAATTGCTGGCAGTAAGGTGTCAGACCGAAAATGGACGCACAGTGATTTTGATTTTGCCACACGCCCATTTTCGGTGGAAAAAAAGAGGCCTTTTTTACAGGCATGCTGAAAAATGGATTCACACACACCCCAAAACCCATGCCTACACTACTGGAAGCCATTTTTCAGCTCAGTTTTGTAAAAGGACCCCATAACTTGCTAAGCATATTCAGTAATGTACTGCACCTAAATTCTAATTCGCACAGTTCAAAAAGAGCATGGTCATGGGCGTTTCATGGCCGTTCCAAAATGTGCAAGCTGGCACCTTCTTAGTCATGTAAACACATAAAGGACAATTCAATAACAGGGTGCCATAATTTAGATGCCCAACTAATGTGGTTAGTGAGCCTGTAGGTTACTGGCACCCCTGCCACATGCATTAGTGTTATTTTAGAATGCAATCTTAAGTTGTAGGGGCACTCATTTATGCCAGCTCTATGGCATGTGCCTAAAATGAATAACTTACAGAATTCTGTATGTTACATGCGTAAGTGGCAGCCCAGTCTATGGCCCATCCATGCTTCTCACCTGTGAATGTCCCTTTGCATTTACACACCAACCCCTGGTTCCGGTATAGGTCACCCAAATTTGGCCATGGATCCCAGATCTGCGCGTAAACTAATTAGTCAGTTAGGTAATAATAATCAATTACCGGCGTCACAAGCACTTAATTGGCAGTAATTAGGAGTTATGTGTGGATCTGCCCTAAGACCTATTGTATAACATGTGCGCCTAAATTTCATAGTGTGCAACTCCAAAGCGGGCGTGGCCATGGGAGGGACAAGAGGGCAGGAGCATTCCCAGGATGGAAATGGGGTCAGGGTCATTCCTGGAAATTAGGTGCAATGTTTTTAGAAAATACCTCTATTTGCACACCTAACTTCCATGAGCTAGGCACGAGCATCTACATACACCAGCCTTTGGCAGGTATACATACTCATGGCCAAAGACAGGCGTGGAATGCACATTCATCTGTTATTCTATAAAGGACACTCAGTGCAGAGCACCCTAGCACCCACTAGCTTAGCACGGACCATCCTGGTGTATAATTTTGGCCACCATTTAGTGAATTTCATCCTAAGCCCTTTATAGGAAAGGGATGCTAAATAAGACCAGTAATATTATAATGGCTTTGTATCACTGTATGGTGTGACCTCACCTTGAGTACTGCGAGCAAGTTTTGTCACTGTATCAAAAAAGATATAGTGGAATTCAAAAATGTTCAAAGAAGGGCGAACAAAATGATAAAGGGGATGAAACTGCTCCCACATGAGGAAAGGCTAAAGAGGTTAGGGCTCTTCAACTTGAAAAAGAGACGGATGAGGGGGGATATGATTGAGGTCTATAAAATTCTGAGTGGTGTAGAATAGGTAAAAGTGAATCAATTTTTCACTCTTTCAAAAAGTACAACGATCAGGGCAAACTCAATGAAATTACATTCAAATACTTTTAAAACAAATAGAAGGAAATATATTTTCAATCAAAGAATAGTTAAGTAGTGCTTAGCGTATCTGGGTTTAAAGAAGGTTTGGACAAGTTCCTGGAAGAATTGTCCATAGTCTGTTATTGAGTATGGAATGTCGCTACGAATTAAGTTTCTGTCAGGAAGTTGTGCCCTGGATTGGCCACTGTTGGTAACTGGGCTAGAAGGACCACTGGTCTGACCCAGAATGGCTATTCTTATGTTCTTATGTAGTGCTAAGCACTGAGCTATCAGTTACATGTACAAGTGTACAAGTTTATAAATGTAAGCATTCAAATGAGGGGGTTAATGCATAAGTGTTAATAGTCTACACATTTATGTGAGACAAGTACAAAGGTCCATCGAGCCTAGCATCCTGTTTCCAACAGTGGCCAATCCAGGTCACAAATACCCAGCAAGATCCCCAAAATGTACAAAACATTTTATACTGCTTATCCCAGAAATAGTCCATTTAATAACGGTCTATGGACGTTTCCTTTAGAAAGCCGTCCAAACCTTTTTTAAACTCAGCTAAGCTAACCGCCTTTACCAGGAGTACTTAAATGAGGGTGCCTAGATTATAGAACTGCCCTTTTACCCCCTAATTCTATAAATTCACCAAAAATTGTGCACACAAATTTAATTGAATAATGAGACAATCAGTGGCAATACTTGACATTTTAACAAGCAGTTACTGGCACTGATTGAAATCAATTAGCATGTATGTATGTAAATTTAGGCTCATGATCCATGCCTACATTTTATGTGCATCCCAGAAAAGAGGGCGTGGAAATAGGAGAGTGTGGGTGTGGATTTCAGTCACTAATGCAATTATAGAATAAAGGGGGTTCAGCAGGTAAATTTAAGCAAGGGCATTTGCACCATGTTTTTACTTTAGGCACGGGTTATAGAATTGCGTTTAAGCATTTTTTTCCACATTGATTTTGTAGGCACGATTTATAGAATTCACTCCTAAGTGTTTAAAAAAACCTCAATAAAAGGACTCTTAAACCCATTTTGCACAAAATGTTGATACCCAGCAAAATGAGGTAGATGGCAAAACTTTGCATGAAATTTATGTAGAATGATCAGCCAATAAAGATTTGTGAAACACAGTACAGCAAGACATTTTCATGTGCCAGTTTTCCAAGGCAATTTAAAATAATACATTGCTTTGTATATTTTTGCATCACAGCAGCTTAATATTTAAAAATGTGTATAAAGTTCTATGCATAGAGGACTAAATGTTAAAGGGGGGGGGGTAGGATTTGATATATTGCCTTTGCCTTTTCTGTGGTTATAATCAAAGTGGTTTACATATTATATACAGATACTTATTTTGTACATGGGGCAATGGAGGTGTATGTGACGCGCCCAGAGTCTCAAGGAGCTGCAGTGGGAATTGAACCCAACTCCCCAGGATCTCCGACCACTGCACTAACCATTAGGTTACTCTTCCATTCCTTTTAAAAGAATATTATAAAGGTAACGGGCAAAAATGTCTTATTAGTATCTGTATTTGAAAATCAAAGCTTTGAACACTGCAGTGCAATTCATGTTTTTGAACAAATATTTTTGTATGTTTTATCTATTTTCAGTTTGGTCAGCTTTTATACAAATTGCCTTTAGACTATGTATCAACGATGATAAATTTCAATGTAGAACTGAATTGTCTTTTTCTGAAACAAACCTGACCAGGCACTACAGGTCACTGCCTTAAATGATCTAACCCTTCCCACCCTTCCCAGATCCCTGTTTCTCCTCTCTCACTAATTGAAGAACTAGGTCCAGAAAATCTGTTTCAGAGATTATCTTTTTTCTACATGGATGGTTAAATACATAAAGAATCTTAACAATAAACATTGAATTTCACAGCATATTAATCATTACTATAGCTTAATTTTCAGAGTTGTGGCCTCCCTTCCTCAAATAAAAACAAATGGCTCCTAAATGTTAGATAATTAGTAGTTTGAGCTGATTTTGTTTTAGTTGCTCATGGGACCATGGCTAAGTATTTTTTTTGTTGTTGTTGTTGTTAATATCTTGAAGAAAAAGAAAATCCTGACTCCTCCTCTAAATAAAAAGAAACTTGGATCACTGCCTATAGAAAGGTGCTGTGAATGAGTTTACTACTTTGCCCATGGGTTTTTATGTAAGTTCAGATATATTTACTAAATACCTTTAACCAGTGGCGTAGCTACGTGGGGCCATGGGGGCCTGGGCCCCCATAGATTTGGCCCTGGACCCCCCTGCCGACTACACTCTTGACCTCCCCTCCCGCCGCCAACCCGCTGTCGCCTACCTTTGCTGGCGGGGGACCCCAACCCCCGCCAGCTGAGGTCCTCTTCTTCCGGCGCCTTGTACCGGAAGAAGAGGACCTCGGCTGGCGGGCGTTGGGGTCCCCCGCCAGAAAAGGTAGGCGACGGCGGTGGTGGGTTGGCGGTGGGAGGGGGGTTGAGAGGGTCATCGGCAGGGGGGGGTCAAAGTTGTTGGTGGTGGTGGCGGCGGCAGCGGTCGGCAATGGCGGGGGGGGGGGGGGTCGGCGGCGCTGGGGGGGCTAAAATGTGCCCCCTGACCTCGGGCTCTGGCCCCCCTGCCGCCAAAGTCTGGCTACGCCCCTGCCTTTAACATTCCTTCTGCACTGTCAACCACAGAAGTGGATATATTACAATGCAAAGTGAAAACTGAAGGGGAAACTTTAATATAAGATTTAAATGCAAATGCTCAGTAGCTGACAATGCAGAAATAGCAGTGCATGCATACTGCAGCTTCCACTTCATTTTATATGGCTGAACTCTCCTCATTGGGGTTTTTTTTGTCATTCACTGCCTGAGATCAGTGAGCTGATTTTTGACCCAGATCAGGTAGGATTAAAAGTCAACTAAGAGGAAAAAAAATAGTAATAAAAAAAAAAAGTAGGTAACATCCATAAAATAAATGCTATAGTATTTGGAGTTATGCCCCGCTAGATTTTGTATATCAGCAAATATACTGGCATTGAAAAATGCAGACGGTGTCACTGAAGTCCAGTGATCATTTCATTCCATGTGGGCTACTGATTCAGGAAAAATATCAGGAAGTACTTCTTCATGGAGAGGGTGCCTAGATACCTGGAATGCCCTCCCACGGGAGGTGATGGAGATGAAAACAGTAACGGAATTAAAAAATGCTTGGGATAAACACAAAGGAATTCTGTATAGAAGGCATGGGACCAAACAAGCTTAACGGTAATTAGATTGCAACACCACTAATTGGGAAGCAAAACCAGTGCTAGGCAGACTTCTACGGTCTGTAGGCTGGACAGATTCAGCTTTAGCAACTGGAGAATAAGGCCAGTGCTGCACAGACTTCTATGGTCTGTGCCCTGATAATAGCAAGGACAAACCAAGATCAAGTATACATATATAGTATCATATCATATCTTATACTATGAGTTTATCTTGTTTGAGCAAACTGGATGGACCATACAGGTCCTTATCTGTCATCATTTACTATATTACTATGGTTATTTTATCACTAACTCATGCTATTTTAGCACACGTCCCATTTTATACAATGAGACCTAGTTACTAGTAACTAGGCTTAACAGTAAAATAACACATTATAATAGTAACCCAAGTTGATAACTTTCCCCCTTAATGAAAGAAAAAAGAAGTAATGCAAGTACGCCAAGAATAGGACAATCAAACCATTGTGACATCTTAGGCATTATGACATCACAATATCAGCTCTGTTTACCAGAGACTGAAATTCTTCACACTAAGGATGGAAGGTATCAATGTAGGCTACCATTAGGATGGGGTATATTACAACTAACTCAAGCTATTTTAATACAGGTCTATTTTATGCAATGAGACCTAGTTACTAATAACTGGGATTAACAGTAAAATAACAGGTCTTAAACAGTAGTCCAAGTTGATAACTTCACCCCCCTTACTGTGTTGTTCAGTATCATATATGGAACTAAAATCAAACAATACTTGAACAAGGGTCCCAAACTTAGAAAATGAATGGTTATATGTAATGTGAGAAGAAAACCGCCAACAAGCGGAGAACTCAAACGCCCCACGGTAAAAACAACAGTGTAAAAAAAAGTGGGAGAGCGACCAAGGATACCAGAAACTGGAAGATGTTCGTTAATAAACAATTTTATTGAGAATTTGAAGACTCGACACAACGTCGTGTTTCGGCCGTCAGGCCTGCATCAGGAGTCTGCTTTGCACAGTGCTGCGGAGCAATGATGATGATAAACCGTTGGAGATCTCACAGCAGTCTCTAGGGCAAAGTGTTGCAGAACAACGTTGAAGATGATCCTTCAGGCTTAACGTAGTAGTCTTTAGAAAGACTTTTTAAAAAAGTACCATCAGAAGCACTGCTCGCACTGCTTGTGATGCAGTTGAAAATGAAATGAATGTAATGAAATCTGTTCATGGGTAAGGAATTTGGAAAGTACTGCTAACAAATGGACAGCAGTATTGAAATGGCAACATTTTTAAAGATAGTAATGTTAGCAATGGAAAGATGAGAAAAAGACCACTATGGTTTACTAACAGCGAAAAAATAACACATTTAGAAAATAAGTAAAGAGAGAGGGGAAGAGGAAAGCACATAAAGAACTGTCAAGAGAAACAATGGGAGGCAGGAAAGACAGAGTGGAAACAGGTTCAAACGGAGAAGCATTTGCTTGATCACTAAACATTTGGAATATCAATTTCATCGGATATATTAGTGAATAGAAGAATGAAACAAAAATGAAAGGGGAAGTTAGATTTAATGGAGAGAAGGATCAGGAAAAAGCAGACCTTTGAGCAGACACTCCTCATCAGTATTCACCCACTAGAAGGAGAGAATGATGGACTAAAGTCAGGGATATAATGGACTGCAGAGTGAACATATTACCATGTGCTAGATATTATTCAAGCTACTTTCACAATAGAAAGCAGACAAGGCAATAGGATGTGATGAGGTACATCCAAGAATACTAAGTGAGCTCATAGAGGAGCAGACTGTACCTCTCAAGAGTTCAATTTATCACTGAAACCAGGAGAAGGTCTCAGGAGAGCAAGGATCTCACAGTTACTCACATGAGGAAAACATGCAACATGAAGGGATCCTATCCATGCTTTTCCTCAACACAGTATAAATTAATCAATGTAGAAAATGTTAGAGAGCTGGGTCGGATTCTAAAGACAAGAATGAACTCATAATCAGTACCACAAAACAAGGCAGAGTGAACATTTTTTAGGACTAGAAAACTGCATCAATGATATTATGGTGAGAACACCAAAAGGAAATTTTAAAACAACCACGGAATGTAAGACTTTTGAAGTTAAAATGATAACATAACTTCAACACTTTTTATTTATGTACTTATTCATACACTTTTTATACCATATTTATGATCAATGAACTTTAAAACTTTGTGTAAAGAAATGAAAACAATGCTTTTAGAATAGAAATTGAAACAGAATAATTTACTAAGATAACAGAAGAAATTAACAGACAAAAGCTCTGTTAAACAAATATGTCTTCATTTCTAAATTAAAGAAAGAATTGTTGTAAACTTTAATTATGAAATGCTTTAAACAGTACAGTTAATAACTTAAATTCATGACCACAACTGGAACAATAATGGACAAACTCTCCTGTCCTGTTCTTCCTGAAGAACAACCTAACAGTCATATATTGGAGCATTTGAAGTTTCTTAATCACAGTGGTTACTATTCTAACATACAAAACAATACAATAATCCAACAAACATCCAATTAAAGCTTGCATTATTACCTTTAAAGAATTATCCTCTAAATTATGCTATAATTGACAAATTGCCTTCAATTGAATCATTGTTTTTTTTAACAACCAAAACTATGTTCCTGACTCATATCTTCTTATCAAGCATCACCATAAAACAACTCATACCCGTAACCAAAGGAATATTGATATGCTTATATTGGTGGCAATAATCAAATCATTGTAACACACATCACCCGAATCAAAACAAGTCATCTCAGAAACATTAACTACTAAGCCCGACTGATCAAACCATCCCTTTAGCTGGTAAAGACAAGACTTTAATTCACAAATCTGATCTACTTTATTATGTTGAGTGGGACCAAAATTTGAATGTTACCTACATAGAAACAAATCTGGAAACCAAAATCCCTCCCTAGCTGAGCCAGAGGATGCAAATAGTTGTGAAAAAGCTGTGTTGATAATGGTGAACCTTAGGGAACTGCCCACTCCCATGTATATAACTGAGACCTATTAATACCCGCCTTAACCTGCAGATATTGGTCACAAAGGAAGTTGGACAACCATTAAATCTTTTCCTTTCAATCTTAAAGCAGAACAATGTCTCAATAGAAGAACGGATTCCACCAAATCAAAGGTGAAAGAAAGATTCAGGGAAAGCAGAAACATTTGGACTTTCTTGTCCAGATGGAAATGAATCCTAATCATCATGGCTGCCAACATCTCTGTGCTGCTGCCCACCCTGAAACCTGTCTGAGCCTTGTCAGCCAGCCAGCCTTGTCAGCCAGCAGCAGACAGACTTAAGCCCTGCTCCTGACACTAAATTTCCAGGTACGTCTGCTGACCCAGAAATTAAGCAGGTACTGGCCAATATTCAGACCGGTGCCCAATTAACTCTGCGCATAAAGTTAGGACATCTGTTTTGCAAATCATTGGATTCTTTTTGACAATGAAGTTTTAAATAGTTTTTAGTACTTTTTGGGGATAGACTACCTAACTATTCCTGCAATTACTTCAGATTATTTATGGACTCCTGATGCAGACGAGAGAGCTGAAACACGGTCCATGTCGAGTCCCATTAAGTCACCGTGTACAGCACTGTTTTTGTATTAAAGGACCTTTAAATGACTCTAAATTGTGTGCTGATCAGTATTATTTTTATGGCAAGTTTTTAAATTACATTTTAAATTACTTCAAACTAATACAACGAGGGCCCTGTTTACCAAGCCTCGCTGTAGGCGCGCTAACTTTTTAGTGCACGCTAATGCTAGAGATAGGGTGTCTCTAGCATTAGCGAGTGCTAAAAAGTTAGCATGCCTACAGCACTCAGCGTCAGGGGAAGTACAATGTCTGCTATTCTAAATATATCATTAAAATAAATATCAAGGGGCCAATTTGCTAAACTGTGTTAGCTGATAAAGCAGCACTCAATACATGTTAACAATTAATGCACATACCATAATTGCAGCCAATATGCACAATATTCACATTAATAATTAGGGGGAAAGTTACTAAATAACAGAAAATATGGCATTTACCAAAGTTTAGTTTACCACAGGAGTCACTAACCTGAGATAAAGCACTAGAGCAGGTTAGTGACTCCTGTGGTAAAGAAATAACATAACTTGCTATTAACCTCACAAGCTGCACTATTCTGGTTCCTGGAAGCCTCTCTTAAATGGACTGGTGCTGTAAAATAGACCATGGTCCAAGTACTCCTTCTCCTAAAATGACTCTCCTCTCCTGCAAAAAAAAAAAACTCACCCCCCCCATCCCGAAGACATATTAGGTAGTAAGCATTCTAGTCCCACCTCCACTCCAAGTTGGGTCCTTGGATCCCCTCACAAACCCCTTACCCCCATAGGCCCCCTCCACGCCTACCTGAAGAAATCAGTAGTGGTCTAGGAGATGTGAGGGAGGAGTGATCCCTTGTCACTCCAGCCTCTGCCAGTGTAGTGTTCAAAATGTCCCCCATGACCCTGAAGTAGTATGGCAGCTTGACCTTTAGTTGCTATGTGATCTGAGCACCCTTTTGAACCTGGTGCCAGCAGGGGTTTTAGTGACTGGGAATTGCTTCTGCCATGCAACCCCTAGACCACCACCAATTTCTTGAGGTAACTCAGGGGGTTAACAAAGGGTGTGTATGTTTGAGGAAGGGCCAGAGGTGGGTACAGGTCTTGAATGCTTACTACCTAATGTGTCTTTGGAGGAACTGGAGGTCTGAGGTAGTTGGGCGACATGTTCCGGGGGAATTTTTCTTGAGGTTGAGAGAGGGTGTAGAGGGGAGAAAGAGGGGGGTCTGTTTTACAATGGCAGTCCCTTTAAGAGACACTCTTTGGGAGCACTGTGTTGTACGTTAGGCAGGGAAAATAATGCAAGTTTAAGCTGGTATTATTTTTCCAGCAACACCACAGCTTGCAAAGTTCAACACAAGCTGCACTATTCTATATATGTAATAACTAGCCGTTAAGCCCATAAAAACGGGCGAGATTTCCAGCTACCCTCCTCGCTGCCGCTCCCTCCCCCCTCCGTGCCGGGCCCCCTGCACTGACCTGACACTGCCTCTCACCTCCGTGTGAAAGCGCTGCAGGCAGCAGCAGATTGCTCTGCTGCTGCCTGCAGCGCTTCCACATGGAGGTGAGAGGCGCTGTCAGGTCAGTGCAGGGGGCCCGATACGGAGGGGGGCGGGAGTGGCGGCGGGGATGGGGGGAGGGTGGAGGTTGGTGCATACGATGTTCATTTCCAGGCGGCAGCGTCTGACAGGACTCCGTTTTCCTCTCTGTTCCCCCCTCTGACGTCATCACATCTTGACGCGAGGGCGGGACAGAGAGGGAAGTCTTTACTGCGCATTTGCAGGTGAGTCGGTCACTTGCCGTTTATATGTTTGATGATGTGTTTTTCGTGCATTTGTATTTATTTATTTATTAGTATGTTTTACATCTCATTATTTTCTAGCTCATGGTACCTTAAACTAACGTGCATTATGGTATGCCATTTAATACATGTGATGCGGCAAATAGTGTGCATTCTTCCCTTCATTCACATTAATAACTAGCCCACTGAAAGCAGATTAATGAGATGAACTGATAACACATAGGGGTGAGAAAGGCAAACAATTTTGGTTAAGTTTTGTTCATAGGATTTTTATTTTTCGGTTTGTATTATTTTGGTTTTCATTGTGGCTGTCTAGGTTGTACCATGTCCAGAATGTGGCACACACTGGGCCAGCCACAGTGATCATGATACCAATTGCAGAAGCCTAAGAGAACATTTTGTTTTTTTGGTTTGAGAGTGATCATCAATGGTGTGCATTATTGCAAAGCAGTGTGTACTACAAACGGTGTGCCCTATTGCTGAATTATGCACTCAGTCGCTCAAGTGGTGTGTCTGCTCAAATACTGTGTCTTATGATGCAATACTACACCTATTGATAAATAATGCACATTATGAAACAATAGGGCACGCTATGCTATGTTATATTATGTTATGTTATGCATATATTACAACACATTTGGACTATTGCAATATCACTTATGCAGGACTTACTAAGATGAATATAAAATGGTTACAGATGATACAGAATACTGCAGCCCGTATCATCTGCAGGGCCTCAAAATATGACAGAATTATGCCACTTTTATTCCAACTTCACTGGCTTCCAGTGGAAGCCAGAATAAAATTCAAAATCCTTACCCTGACTCATAAAGCACCATCTATTAATTCCATCATAGTTAGCAAATCTTATTTTGCTTTATTCGCCTAGGCAAACACTTTGATCACTTACAGACAACAGATTAATTATCTCATCACCACAGAAGGCCAGATGGGAATCCACTAGAAACTCAGCTTTCTTTTTTTTGGCCCCTTCTCTTTGGAATTGTCTCCCAAAAAATCTTAGATTGGAAGAGTCCTACATCCAATTTCGTAAACTCTTGAAAACATACTTATTTCAGAATATGTTTGAAAATAATCTGTGATGAAAGGCAGCTTTTACACAGGATTAAATATGTAGCACAATTATATGTTAGTCATGTACTTGTTATGAATGGTGGTTTCAATAAGCATTGGTGTTTGTTATCTTTTAGAATGGTTGTCTTAGTTTGCTTTCCTATCAAATCAATGGAGTTCTTTTATGTTTTGTATTTACTATGATTTTTATATTAATATGTAAACCGTTCTGTTTTGTAAACACAATTTGAAACGGTATAGTAAAATGAATAAACGATAAACGATAAACTTATTGTCTGCAAATACAAATACATAATTCATTGCGAATCACAAAGCAAGAATAATGAGACATAACCCTGAAATTACATACCATTATATAAAACAGCATAATCATAATTATAATAAAAAATATCAAAATACACATTAATCAACCCATACATTCATGAAACAAAGTAATTTTCAGAACTTTACAAAATACCTGATAATATCTAAACATAGACATTTCTAAAGGTAAATAATTTCATAAAGAAACAACAAGATAATGACGAGAAGAATTAAACAACTTCTTAAATCTTATTGATTGGACAGATTCAGTAAATGGCATCTAAAGTTCGGCACCATTTTGATCCGTGCTAAGCTGGTACTCTGTAAAGGGTGCTCTACATGGAGTGACCTTTATACTAAATTAGTTTGGCTTGCATTTTGGTGTGTGTGTGTGGGGGGGGGGGGGGATTCTATATATGGCACCTAAAATATCGGTGCTGAAATCAGTGCCGACTAAGTGTATTCTATAATCGGTGCCTAGATTTAGGCACCGATTATAGAACATGTTTAGTTATAGAATACACTTAGTTGATATTTCAGCACCTAAATCTATGTGCATCCATTTACACCAATGAAAACATGTAGTAAATTCCAGCAAATAGATTTAGGCGCACTGGGCCACATTCTATAATTAGGCCTGTAGATTTCACAACACCCACGAAACACCCATTTCCCCGCCTATAACCATGCCCCTTTTTGCCTGCACACATTAGAAGTTCAGCACACATCATTACAGAATATGCTTAGTGAGGTGTGCGTCTAAATTCTAATCAGTGTCAATTAGTGTTCATTATTGCATAAGTTATGTTATCAGCGCTCATTAGCTTGTTAAATTATGCACATTGCTATAGAATCTGTGCCAATTTCGGGGCCAATCTTTAGGTGCGCTATATAGAATTGTAAAATTTCTCATGCCCAATTGTTGGTAGTTTGGCACTCAAATGCAGGCATTCTATAACATGGCTCCTAATTACTGGGAAGCTGCCCATTTTATTCTTATGGGTTTAAGCATAATCCATAATGGTGATCTGATACGTTTTTCCTTTTTTGAAATTGTGGACTTTTTCAGCCATCTGTGTATTCAAACAGATGTCATATAATTAGTCCAGAAGTAATGGGATTTGTTGATTGGATTTCAAACAAATACACATCCCTATTAATGTGGCAGATAACATGGCTCATTTAACATCACCTAAATAGGTGTAGGTAACTGGACCAGGTAATCTGCAATGCAGTTAATGCATGGTAAGAAAACTGTCTCTGCATTAACTCCCAAATTCTATAAAAGTCGTTAAAAATTACATGCACAAGTTGGGGCATGCCCCAAATTTTCACGAACAATTTAATTGAACAATGAGATAATTAGCACTGATAACTGGCTTGTCAACAAGCAATTGTTGGGACTAATTAGATTTAATTGGAATATGCATACATAAATTTAGGTGCAGGATACACATCTAAATTTTACACGCAAGTTTAAAAAGAGGGCACAGAAACGGGATAGTCATGGGTGGAATGGAGGCATTCCTAAAATTTATGCGCAGAATAAGGGGGAAAAGTGCCTAATTTTGACACAAAGATTTGCACCACATTTCAGTTGGTGCAAATGGACGCATCTAAAGTTAGGCCACTGCCAACATTTTTATCACTATTCAATGCTGGACCATGTAAGGGTACCATCATGACATATATTGGTATGAGCGGATGGATAGCACATATTTGGATAAGTACCAATATTCAGCCTTTAACTGGTTAAGTTAACGTAGCCAAAGATAGGACTACTATATATGCAGTCCTTTTTTGGCTGAACTTAACTAGTTAAGGGTCCTTTTACTAGGCTACAGTAAAAGAGGGCCTGAGCTGGAATCAGTGTGTGTTTTTGATGTGCACTGAGGCTCCCTTGTACCTCAGCGGGTAAAATGCTGTTCATTTTTGGGGAAAAAGGAACGGTTGTGCGGTAAGTGAACCACTTACCATGCAGCCATTTCAGGAGAGAGCACTTTCCACTACCCACTGAGGTAGCGGTAAGGGCTCCTGTGCTAACCCGGCACTGCCCGACTACTGCCGAGTAAGCACCGGAAATGAAATGCACAGGGGGTGGGAACTACCGCCAAGCTCCTGGGGAAGCCCAGCGGTAATTCTGGATTGGTGCACGGCAAGCCCATTGAAACACACCAACCCTTTAGTAAAAGGGCCCCTAAGGGCGGAATATTGGCACTTTTCCAGTTAAGTGCTGACTCTGCCCCCAGACCGCCAACACAATAGCCGGTTTTAGCTTTAGTGGTTAGACGGGATATTCAGCAGTAAGTGAGGCTGAACATTACCTCAAGGCCTACTCAGCAGAAGTAAACTGGGCAAGAAACTCTCTTTCCTAGTTAGCTGACTTTTGAGTATTGACCCCATGGAGTTGATAGTTTATAGCAGCATTTATTTGAAATCACTGTGTAATTTATTGATTCAAAATACTATTTCAGAATGTATGATGTTAATCTGCGTAGAAATTTCAAACATCTATTTTCTGACCCAGTCCTCTATGTTCACATTGCAAATCCCAATAAAAAAAAGTTAACAAAGATGAGCATCTAATAAAATGTAGTGAACATAGATAACATATCCAATGCACAATTCAAAAGGTTAAATTTTTCAACACAACTAAGGCTAGTTCAGATATAGATTTCATTCTGAGAGTGTAACGGAGCATATGATATGCTAGAGTACAGCATATGCTATAGCTTTACGTAGAACAGTAGATGTTTCTTTTAGATGAGCAAACTGGATGTATTTTAGCAAAAATAATTCTAGCTTTGATGGTTTCATACCTCATAAAAATTATGCTCCAAAGTTAACTTTAAACAGGTCAGATTAAAATCTGAAGTTAGACACAAATATTTATGAAGGAAGTTATCAATGTGGGCTGCTGTTAAGACTGGTTATTTTACCACAAATTGTGCTTTTTTAGCACAAGGTCCTATTTTATGCAATGGGACTGGGCTAAAATAGAACGACTTCTGGTAAAATAGCCCATCTTAATAGTAGTTTACATTGATAACATCCCCCCTTGGTGCTAAGCCATAACCGAATATCAGCGCGGATTAACTGGCTGCTAGAAGTTATCCAGGAACCAAGAGTATTCAAGGCCAGAACCTAGACGACTACCTGATAAGATAGGGTGTGAGCGTTGGGTGTTGCCGTTGTGGTGTCGCAATTTCATCACCACTGTAAGGGCACTGGACTTATGTCCACAAAAGTGTTGGAATTCTGAACACAATGGCGCATCCAAAGTCCTCTACTTATCCCCCCAATCCCCAACACACTAACCTCCAGGGTTTCTTAAGAACATGAGAACATAAGTGTTGCCATACTAGGACAGACTGAAGGCTCAAAAAAGTCCAGCATCCTGATTCCAGCAGTGGTTAACCCAGGTTACAAGTACCTGGAAAGATCCCAAAATAGTGCAAAACATTTTATGCTGCTTATCTCAGAAATGAGAAGTGGATTCTCCCCAAGTCCATCTTAATAATGGCTTATGGACTTCTTTTTTAGAAAGTTATCCAAACCTTTTTTTAAACCCCACTAAGCTAACTGCTTTTAATACATTCTCTGACAAAGAATTCCAGAATGTAATTACATATTGTGTGAAGAAATATTTCTCTGATTTGTTTTAAATTTACTACTTTGTAGCTTTATTGCGTGCCCCCTAATCCTAGTATTTTTGGAAAGAGTAAACATGCCATTCACATCTTTGTCTCACTCCACTCATTATTTTATAGACCTCTAACATAACTCCCCTCAGCTGTCTCTTCTCCAAGCTGAAGAGCCCCAGCCACTTTAGCCTTTCTTCATAGGGAAGCCGCCCTATCCCCTTTATCATTTTCGTCGCCCTTCTCTGTACCTTTTTCTAATTCCACTATATCTTTTTTGAGATGCAGTGACCAGAATTGCACACAGTATTCGAGGTGTGGTTGCACCATACAAAGGCATTATAGCATCCTTATTTTTGTTTTCCATTTCTTTCCTTTCTCGGGCTATCTCAAATGGTGCCTCTGAGGAATAATGGTTCTTCAGGAAGTCTGTTCTGTCCTCCCTTACAGTCACCACCTGGGGCAGCACACATTTCCCCTTCTGCTCAAGGACTCCTGACAGCAGCAGTGAGCAGGCAGCAGCCCTGCCCCTGAGTGCTGGAGGTAAGTGTGGGGGTGGGGGAGAACAGGAGGAATACTGAGTCCAAAATTGCAGTGGACGAAATTCTTGCACGCATAAGTCCAGTGACATAACAGTAGCACTAAAACTGATAAGTCCAAAAGGCAATGCCCTTATGTCCTGCTTTGAGATAGAACAGCGCAGAGTATCGATTGGCAGTACCAGTATAACTGATATCTCCATCCCCCCACACTGGCATCAGAGAGGTCAGTGTGTATTTTCAGATACTGGTGCTAAAAATCTGATTCTGCTCCCAGTAAGCGGAATGGATCCATGAATATCGGGGCCTTATACATCCATCTGTGAGGCTCAGTTTAATTTAGACATTTATATTGATTCCGTTGAAATGGTTGTAAATATACTTTTACTTTGGTACGTCAAACAATGTTTAATGCAAACTGACTTAGATTTTCCCACTTGACCATATGGTAGATGGGTAGAAATATTACTAATAACCTAAACAATTCTCTGTGATTTCTGGCAATAAAACAGAACAGAAGCAATTTTCCACAGAACATTTTCTACTTATGAAACTAGTAGGTGATGTTCAAAGAAAACTATCTGCCTTTACCCTCAGACTTTGAACCTCCCTTTCCTGTGTGCAGATAAAAGTAGGAAAGCAAGCAGACAAATGTAGTAAAAAATGATCTCTGGTGAGTGTGCTTTACCTCCATAACCTAACCATATCCTAGGAGTGCCCTTTATTAATGTCATAGAATGCATCCACTGTGGTGATTTTTAGACATGTCAATTTCCCTTATAAAATTCACATTTACTGCGGTAAATGGCTTTGGGGGTGATTTCTCTAGGTAAATAAGAAAAGGAAAGCCAGTGATATACCAGTCAGTAAAGTCAAAAAAGTGCCAACCTTGTTTGGACCACTCCAAATTCTGGTGAGCTGGGTCGCACAGGTTTCATAGTTGGCTGGTTAGAGTCACTGAGTTTGATGTGCCTGACAACCTACCAAAGCCTTCTAATCTGTTTATTATAGATAAAACATGCACCCTTTGAAAAACAGACAACAGACATACCTGAAATGACAAAACGCATCTCTTAATTACTGCTTGTGGATTAGGGTTAGCACAAAAACGTCATTCTGTTCAATGGCAAAACAAAACAATGCTTCACCTTCGACATCTAGTCAGAATTAGAATCAGGTATACCAGTTTACGCATCCGAGTAACAAGACCTTGCTTCTTCTGTGCTGCCCACTTTTCCTTTATTTTCTTTCTTAGTCTTATCTTAGGCAAGTCTTTTACTAGCAAATACTGTACAAGAGCAGGGCATGGCGAGGACCTTCTGATACTAGTGAAATCCATGCTTAAACTTACATCAAAGCCAGGTAAGGTCTCGTCAGGATCACTCCATGTTCATAAACGGCATGGCAACATCGCAAACTATTCATTCCGACTGTAGTTTACTAGTAATAATTAAATTCATACCTGTAATGTTGACTGTAAATTCATCTTCAGAGTATGTAACTCGTTCCAGTTCAATACTATTATTAACTAATGCTTCACATCATCCATTCAAAACGCTACTGCATGGCTTTCACATTTAAGATTGCTGCTATTACCTTACCTTAATGGCATGTCCATGAAATTGGAAAACAATAAAAACATTTACCTACCTCACATAATCAGTGCAAACAGCTTTTAACACATTGCTATTACTGGTAACATACATACATTAGACATATGGAATTTATAAGCAAGAAAAGAATTGTTTAATACCTTTACTTTTACCTATGGATTTGATGAAATGGTTCCATGAAGAAAGCATTTGCAGACAAAAGAGAACAAAGAAGAGGAAATAACAATAACTATTACGACTATGTTGGTGCAATAGCAATAAAACAGGAGAAATCATAAAATACACACTTGATGGGGGTAACTCTATAATTGAACGTCTAGTAGAAGCTTATTTTAAAAAAAGGAATGTAGGCACTTATTTTATTTTTAATGCTAATGTAAAAAGAGAAAATATGTACCATAGAGCTAGCTTTTGTGCACTTAAGTCCCAGTGATATGCACGGGATTTGTAGAATTCTACACACTCCCCCAGATTTTAAATAGCGCGGCTGAAATTGCGTGCGCAAATCCGGCCATATTCTGGACTTGTGTGTGCAATTTAATTAGATAAGCCAATCAGTGCGGATAATTGCCGCTTAACAAGCAATTACCGGCACTAATTGTTATTGATTAGGATTTACACGCACAACTTGCCAGGTGTATTCTGTAAAAAGGTGCACGTAAATTTGAATGTGTGCTGCCAAAATGGGGTGTGGTCGAGGGCATGGATTGGGCGGGCTGAAAATGTACATGCAGGGTTATAGAATACACTTGCTCTGTGCTTAACATAGGTGCTGGTATTTACATCATATTTTATGTGCTGTAAATGCATGCACTTAGAGTTAGGCGTTGGCACAGCTGCTGGGCATATTCTATAAACTGTGTCTAATATTTTCGGAGCTGATTTTTCAGGCACTATATATAGAATCTAGTCCATTACAGGCTGGATTCTATAAATGATGTTCAAAAATGTGCACCAGAAAGGTTTGACGCCAAGCGTGATTCTCTAAAGGGTGCACGGCCTTTATAGAATCGTATTTAGTGCCAATTCCCCACACTTAAACGTTGGGCACCAGACTTATACCTGCTGATATATGGTGTAAATGCTGGCACCCAAGCTAGGCACACTGACCCAATATTCTATATCAATGTGCACAATTATTCAGAATGCTCCTGACACGCCCATGCCCCTCTCATGGCCACACCCCCTTTTGTGTTGTGCGCTACAGTATTTGGGCATTCAGCATTATAGAATAGCGAGCAGCCAATTGCACGCATATCTCAGGACTGCACCCGGATTTGGGCGCCATTCTCCCAATTCTATAAAAGGCACTAAAAATGTGCACTACTTAGATTCAATTAACAGATACGCATGTGAATTTAGATGCAGGATTTGCACTTGTCAGAAAAGGGGGTGCAGGAATGGGAGGGCCATGGGTGGATCGGGGCGGATCAGTGGTATGACTTTTTCAGTGCCAATATTTTAAGCAATATTTATAGACTCCCCTATGTAGAATCCGGGGATATGTGCATAAGTGAGGTACGTTCTGCAAGATGTACACATATTTACTGAATGGTGTTTATGTGCAATTTTGGCATTTACAGATGCATTATATGCAAATATATGCATGCATTTATTGTTATTCTAAGGAAATATGCAAGTAATTGGTGCATAACTATTAGCGTGTATTTATAGAATTACCCTCTTGAAGACAAATGAGAATGCGATCAGTATGGTCAAGCGACACATCTTTTTCCAGTGAGGTGCATGCAGAGGAGCTCAGACGTACCCATGCTTTCTTATGATGAATGATACGACATAAAGAAACAAAGAAAGGGATGTGAATACAGAAAACACTATCTTCCATAAGAGACACAACTCGCATTCCAGACGTTGGGAGCAGGTGCTTTCTGCATGTTTCCACTCAGCCATGCATCAGTGGAAAGAGACTCTCGGTACAAAATACGTCTGGTTTTCGTGACCTCCTGAATGTTCTCGTCCAACTTTTGCCTCAGTGGTAACAGGCACCCTTCCCCATCCCTGAACTGCACACTGCCTGACCGGTGCATGGATTACCACAATCAGCTCCGTGTCTACCTCATTTTGTTTCTGTTACGATTGCGCAGAAACGAAAACAAATAGGGAAAAAAAAACAAAAAGCTTAAGATGTGAAGCGGAAAATAAAGAATGTGCATAAAGTCGTGTGCTTATTTTGCAGCCAAAAGACACCTTACAAGCATTTGCCCATCATTTGCAGTGATGGATTGAAAGCAGCTACAGAGCAGGAACAAACAATGAAAGCAGAGTGGAAAAGGAACAGAGCCCATACCTTGGTCGCCCATCATCAGGTGCGCCAGACCTTGAAGGGAAACAAGAGCAAAGTCAGCAATGAACAAGGGAGCATGAGAAGGTGGTGCTGTCACAGTGACAGAAATGACTTGTGACAGGCATCTGTTTCCTATGAGATGTCTGTATCACACAGGGAAATACCAAAACAAAACAAAAATAAGAAGCATTTTGCAACCGTCGGTTGGAATGCTTTGGGGAGAGTATAATAGAACGGCAGTTGAAACACTGGGTAATCCCATATTGCGCTATTTCTTCCACGTAATAGTTTGTATGAGAAAAAAAAATAAGAAGAAAATGATTTTGTAGTCAAACCAATTCCTTAAATATGCCATTTCTCTTTTGTGCAATTTGATAATATCGCTTGAGACACATCTGGGAGAGGACGCACTTTCCTCCAGCTATTACGAAACATCAAATCTGCAGATGTGAACAATGGGCTGGGTCTGATCTTTTTCCCCTCCTTAAAAATGAGCACCAAATCATTAAATTAAAAAATAATTTTCTGTCACACTGAAATGAGAATGCAAAGATGCCTCAATCTCTGTGAGAAATACATGATAGAAATAAATATAGGCTCTAGAGTTGAAAAGTAATCTTACATGCACATGTAATAACAGATATCAGATTCTACAATAACAGACCTTTTTTTTTCTGAGATATCTTCAATACGGTATACATTAGTTTGCTCACAAAATACTCATTTTTCATGGATATTTCAACAGAATCCCACATCCCAGATGGCATGCCTAAAGTACTCATTGCTGCTTGGCAATTTTGTTTTCAAATACATTTTATAACAATGATCGCCCCATGTAATTGCATTTCTTGAGACTACAAGATCAGGAAACACAAGCAGTGAAAGCACATCACTCTTCAGCCAAAAGAAAAAAAAAAATGCATGCAGTTTCAGCCCAGAGAGTCTAATTCATGAGGAACCACAGTCAGTTCCTACTGTTTCCTATTCATTTGTATTTCCCATTTTGAAGAACCTTCTCCACCAGGAAAGGCCAGTCCTCCTGGCAGGTTCACTCTTATCTTGCATATTAAGCCTTCCCTAGACCAGGAATGCACACTATGCAGGAAAAAGCTTGAATTGGATTTCAGCTGTTTTAAACTACAAACATTTATGCAGGGCTGTGGAGTCCGTACACTAAACCTTTCACCCTGACTCAACTCTGACTCCCTACTGATATTAGGCTTTAAATCCAGCACAATTATTTATTTATAAATAAACTGGAGTTGGAATCGGCAAAACTGTACTGACTCCAAGTCCGCCCAAAACTGCTCTTCCAACTCTGACTGACTCCAAAGCCCTGCATTTATGGATTAAAGTACGGTAAACCCCCTACTTTACTAAAGTATAGGCTTACAGTAAAACACATTAAAGCATTTTGTAGTAATTTGTCTTTCACTGTGTGCTAATCATGTGTTATTTATTTATAATTTTGGGTGGATGGGGAATGTCATGGGTGGGGAATGGACATGGAAGCATTATCCAGCTAGCGCGTTAACATTAGCATGCGCTAACTGGATAATGATAACAATGCAAGAGCACTTAGCACCTTCTAAATAGGAGGTAGTACCTACTCTCATGTTAATATTTTTACAGGTCTCGTGCTAATGGAAAAGTTTGTGCGGGATCTGCAAAAATAAAAAAGCCATATTTTAGGGATGCATTAGAAATGGGCTTAGTGGGCCACTTTTAAGATATTTTATTTTACTACTGACTCGTGCTATTTTTGTACAGGCCCTATTTTATGCAATTTATCAGGTTAACAATAAAGTTTCACATCTTAACGGTAGCCCACATCGATAACTATGGCCTTTAGCCTATAAGTCTACTTCTCCATAGTTCTCCATGCTGTTGCAACTCATTATATCAGGGGTTTTTAAAAATCAATCCGAGGAGGATGTAGTTTGCGCAAAATACAACCTCTAGGCAGTGGTGTAGCAAGGGCAGGGTGGTGGGGGGTGGTCCTGTTATTTCCTGTTCCGGGGCAGGTTATTTCCTGTTCCGGGGCAGAGGGAGCAGGGAACCAGCGGAACCAACACCCCCCCAGCAGTGTGCACAAGGCAGGCAAGAATGCACTCGGGGGGGGGGGGGGGGGCTTGGGTGATGCGCTGAGGGGGGGTGTCATGCTGCACCCTGGGGTGGTGTGCCACTGCTTCTAGGTTATTAACAGGTGTAAATAGGTATGATCACATTACACAAGTTCTTGTCAATCTGCACTGGCTGCCAGTTTCCATGAGGATAACTTTTTTGAATCATAAGAGTGGCCTAGTGCTTAGGGTGGTGGACTTTGGTCCTGAGGAACTGAGTTTGATTCCCGGCACAGGCAGCTCCTTGTGACTCTGGGCAAGTCACTTAACCCTCTATTGCCTGCCGCATTGAGCCTGCCATGAGTGGGAAAGTGCGGCGTAGAAATGTTAAAAAAAAAAAAATCATGGGCCTGATATTCTGACAGGAAAGTTAGCCCATTTAACTCTCACAGTTGGCGCTGAGCCTGGATATTCAATGCCAGGCTGTTTCAAGAGACTAGCACTAAATATCCAGTTTACTTTTAGCTAGTTCAAACTTAATAGGGCAAGCCGATACTCAGCACTGACTGGTTAAGTTTGAACCAGCCAAAGATAGGCCTGGTATTCACGTGACCAAATATGGCCGCTAAACTCACCATGATCCTGGCCAGTTAAATGCTTTTGAATATCAGGGGGCTTATGTATCATGGAAAGTGTTCCATTCTTTTTTGTTAAATAGAATGACTGAACATTCTTTTTCTAGAGTGTTAGAGTCTTTGTTATATCTGCCCAATCTGATTAAGATTTGGTTGTCATCTGTGAAAAATAGTCCACTGAGCGATAAACCAGAAAGTACAGTATTTGGTAGTGGTCTGAAATATGCCGGTGGATAGGGATATTCATTTAAAATGACATGGGGACTATCAACAGCATTGTTCATGTCATTTTGTGCAATTTTTGTCCAAAATGACAGGAAAAAAATATGTTTTTATGTGTTGTTAATACTATGCACTATTCAGAAAAAGTGTACCCTCTTTCAAAGCACAACACATCCTTTACAAGAGAGTGCACTGTTGGTATTGCTCTTATAATGAACTTTAAAAAAAATGCATGCCCCAATAAACTACACAGGAAATGATATAGAGCAATAGTTTTTAGGCTGCATACTCCTAATGCTAAAAGAGGTAGGGTATGGGTGATAATGGATCTTGTACTGAGCAGTCAGGAAAAACTGGACCAGAAGAAAGTTGTAAAGAATAGATAAGCAATAAGATCATCAGAGATAGATAAAGATGATTAGTCTGAGAGGCTTTAGAGAAGAGGTGGATTTTAAGGAAGGACTTGAATTTGAGGAGGGACTGTTTCAATCGAAGGTGAGAAGGGAGGGAGTTCCAGAGTGAGGGACCAGGATAGCAGAAAGCGGTTTTAGAAACATAGAAACATGATGGCAGATAAAGACCATATGACCCATCTAGTCTGCCCATCCTCTGTAACCCCTAATTCTTCCTGTTCCTAAGCGATCCCACATGCTTATCCCATGCCTTTTTAAATTCTGGAACAGTCCTCGACTCCACCACCTCCACCTGGAGGCCATTCCACGCCTCCACCACCCTTTCTGTGAAATAATACTTCCTTAGGTTACTCCTAAGCCTATTCCCTCTTAACTTTGTCATATGCCCCCTCATTCCAGAGCTCTCCTTCATTTGGAAAAGGCTCTCTTCCTGTACATAAATGTCCTTGAGATATGTAAACGTGTCTATCATGTCTCCTCTCTTCCAGCTTATACATGTTGAGGTTCATAAGCCTGTCCCTATAAGTTTTGCATTCAAGACCGCTTACTAATTTCGTAGCCGCCCACTGGACTGACTCCATCCGGTTTATATCTTTCCATAGGTGCGGTCTCCAGAACTGCACGCAGTACTCCAAATGAGGCATCATCAGAAACTTATACAACGGCACTATCACCTTTTTCCTGCTGGTGTGGAACTGTGAGGAAGGATGGGTCAAGAGGTTTGAGAAGGAAAAATGGAGAGTGAATGGTAAAGCATAAGGGACCAGAAGATTGTTCAAGTAGGCAGGTGGAAGACAAGCTTTAAACATGAACAGAAGAATCTTGCAAGCCGAGAAGGGAAGTTAATGTTCAGCAAGGTCAAGAGAGGTAACATGATCAAAGTGACTGGCATGATGTAGAAGCCTGACAGCAGTGGACTGAATGAGTTGTAAATATTTGAGCAATGACAGGGGAAGGCCAGAATATAGAGTTACAATAATTCAAAAGAGAGATCAGTGGCTTAGCAAGGGTGGGGGGCAGTGGGGGCGGTCCGCCCCGGGTGCATGCCGCTGGGGGTGCCGCGCGCCTGTTGGCCGAGTCCGCTCATTCCCTCCCTACTGCTCCCTCTGCACAGAACAGGTTACTTCCTGTTCCTGGGCAGAGGGACCAGCAGGGAACGAGCGGACTCGGAGCCGACAGGCACGCGGCACCCCCCCCCCAATAGGTAAAAATGCACCCAGGGGGGAGGGTATAATTTCTCCGGGGGGGGGTAATTTTGCCGGGGGGGGTACACTGCACCCGGGGGGGGGAGCGCATCGGCAATCCGCCCCGGGTGTCAGGCAGCCTAGGAACGCCACTGAGAGAGATTACAAGAAGAAAAAGAGTGTACAGCAGAAGTGAGGAGAGGAGTGCACGGAGTAAACGTAGGTGATGTATTGCAAAGAATGCTGATCAAATAACTGAATCAAATTGTGGTTTAAAGGACATCTTAAGAGTCAAATGTCACACTGAGAATCTTAACTGTGTCACGTAAAGGGAGTGGGAGATTGTTTAGAGTAGGACAAGGGGAAGTGATGATGAGCAGACTAGGAAATTGGATAGCCTCACATTTGGAAGAGTTCAAGAATAAGTGATGGTTAACCCAGACCACTTACCTCCTATTTGCGGACCTGAATTAGCTCTCAGTATGGCCTACATGAATATTTATTTATTTAAAAACATTTATTCTGCCTAATCTAAAGTTCTTAGAGGACTACAAATAAACATACATATATCTCAAAATACTGATTAACAGGCAAAACATTTCTTCAAGGACATTCATTCGTGCATGGCCTGCAAAAAAAAAACCACTCCCCCAAAAGGTACTGCCAAAAATTTGCAGCCAAAATCCCAAGTTAAGGGGCCCTTTTACAAAGGTGTGGATGCATGTTTTTGGCACACACTGGACCCTTATTGTATAGCGTCTGGAAAAAAGGGATGTTTTAGTGGGCTGTAAAATGGACATGTGGCAAAATGAAAACCAGCGCATGTCCACTTTTGGCCTGAGACCTTACTGCCACCCATTGACTTAGAGGTAAGGTCTCAAACGCTACCCAGATGGTAAGTATGCAGTGCGTGCCGGCAGCCATTTACCGCTGGGTAGGCGCCCATCAGTAGAAAATAGAAAATATTTTCTATCAAATGTTTTCGGCATGCGCCAAATTGAGAGTTACTTCCTGGGGCATGTGATAGCCGAGCAGTAATGCTGATTTGGTGTGCATTGGATGTACGTAGGCCCTTACGCACCCTCAAGGAAAACCTCTATATAGAGAGTACTTTGAAATTCAAGGACAGATGAACATACTGAAGCATTATCAGTGGAATTTGAGTGCAGGCACCTGGAAGTAAAATATTTTCAGACAAATGGAGCTCTAGAAGAGATAATAATATCTCCATGGGGTAGACTCAGAAGCAACAACAGAAAATATTTCTTAAAAAATATCTTTATTTATGAACTTTAACATGAATATCCAAGCATAATCGCTTATACCAGAAATACAGACATTAAAATATGAAAAATGCTCAAGCTAAATAATAAGAAACCACAATACAACATCTCTTCCTTAGACAACCAAAGATGGGAAGTGGCTAGAAATATAGGAGATTCACAAAAGAAAAAAAAAGAGAATACAATAAGTAAAAAGCTTAACATGATTAATTCCATATATTATACATTTTAAAAAGTTCCTAATGGCAAAACCTCAGTAGAGATTCTTTTTAGGTACATAAGTACGTAAGTGCATGCCATACTGGAACAGATCGAAGGTCCATCAAGCCCAGTATCCTGTTTCCAACAGTGGCCAATCCAGGGCACAAGTACCCGGCAAGATATCAAAAAAGTACAATAGATTTTATGCTGCTTATCCTAGAAATAAGCAGTGGATTACCCCAATGATCTATGGACTTTTCCTTTAGGGAGCCATGCAAACCTTTTTTAAAAACCCGCTAAGCTAGCTGCTTTTACTACATTCTCTGGCAACAAATTCCAGAGTTTAATTACACATTGAGTGAAGGAAAGTTTTCTTTGATTCATTTTACATTTACCACATTTTAGCTTCATTGCGTGCTCCCTAGTTGGAGACAGGAAGGCGGTAGAACTAGAGGGCATGAATTGAGGTTGAAGGGGGGCAGACTCAGGACTAATATCAGGAAGTATTTTTTCATGGAGAGGGTGGTGGATATGTGGAATGCCCTCCCGCGGGAGGTGGTGGAGATGAAAACGGTAATGGAATTCAAACATCCATGGAATCTTAGTGGAGTTTAGGTGGCAACGCCGGTAATTGGGAAACAAAACGGGAGCTGGGCAGACTTTTACGATCTACGCCTTGATCGTGACTGAATAGATAGTGCTGGGCTGGAGTGTTTATTTTAAGGGGCTTTGACGTTAGCTTCAGAACTTAGTACAAGAACAGTACTGGGCAGACTTCTACGGTCTGTGCCCTGAGAATGGCAAGGACAAATCAAACTCAGGTATACATATAAAGTATCACATACCATGTAAAATGAGTTTATCTTGTTGGGCAGACAGGATGGGCCGTACAGGTCTTCATCTGCTGTCATTTACTATGTTACTATATTTTTGGAAAGAGTAAACAAGCGATTCACGTCTACCCCTTCCACTCCACTCATTATTTTATAGACCTCTATCATATTTACCCTCAGCCGTCTTTTCTCCAAGCTGAAGCTGAACTGTTCAGAAGCAAAAAATACACCCCTAAATAGCAAATCTGACATTTACATGGGTAGGCTAACAAGTAGGAAGCCCCAAGCTTCTTAACTTCATCTCTCATTGTGTTGACTTTGTAACATCTGGAAAAATCCAAATCATTTGACAACAAAATTGCGCTTGACTATTTTGAAAGTAAAGTCTCATGATAACATTTAAGTCCTGCTCAAAAATCAACAAGAAGTAATGTCCTTCAAATCAGAAAAAGATTCTTCCAAAATAGTAATCAAATCCTTAGTGTTATTATCTTTCCTTATTTTAGCTGTTCATTTTTAGAAGTACCAGGTTTACCCTCTGATTTATTAGGGGGCATCAGATAAATAATATATCTTAAGTTGGTGAATAGCTTTGAAAGGGAACTTCACATTTTCAATCAGGTATTTTTTAACAATTCCAGAGGAGATATTCCTATGACTTTATGGGAATTTAATAAATGCAAATTAAGTCTCCTATTATAGTTCTCTGATTGTTCAATTTTGTGGTAAATCACCATTTTATCTTTAACAATAAATAAATAAATGAGACAACTTCCTTAAGTTTTTTTACTTCAGTCTCAACTTGTTCCACTTTTCCTTCCATGTTCTTTTTAACCGCTTCTAAAGAAAGGGTCAAAGAATCAACTTTACTTATAAGAGCTGTCAACCCCTGAGCTGATTTTCCAACTGTTGAGTCCATCCTCTGCAGAAGTAAAAAAACAAGTGACATAAAATACTAACATGAGATAAGAGGAACTAGGGTAGAACTATATAATATGTACAGGAAAGAGGGGGCATGGGGAAAATAATAAGGTATGGAGTTCTGTTGGCTAGGTAGAAGCTACTTTATCAGCAGAAAACTAGGTGAAAGCATCCTGACAGAGAAAAGTATTTAACTCTGCTTTGAAAAGGGATAGTAAAGTAAATTTTCTAAGATGAGGTGGTAAAGAATTCCATAATTTTTGGCCTTGGAATGAAAACACAGTGTACCTACTATGTTCATGAAAAAGTTCTTGATATAATGGAATAGATAAAAGACTGAGTTGTGACAAGCTTAAAGTTCTAGTTTGAGTATAAGGAGAGATATCTCAGAAGATAGAGCGGTTCGGAAGCAGCAAGATTTTTGAAAATTAACAGAAGAATTTTTCAAAATAATGTGGTGGAAAATTGGGAGTCAATGAGTGGACATAAGGTAGGGAGTGACGTGGTCAAATTTCTGTAGATGATGGAGAACTCTGATGGCAGTAGTTTGGACTAATTGTAAGTGTTGTCGATCTTTGATCTGGAGATCTAAGTAGAGGGAATTGCAATAATATAATTGAGAGATGACCAAGGAATTAATCAGGATGTTCAAGGCCTGAGTGGTTAACAAAGGTTGAATAGATCAGATAAGACATAATCTAAAGAAGTATAGTTGCATTACTTTAGAAATTTGTTCGTGGAAAGAGAGGGAAGAGTTGAATGTAAACCCTAAATGCATGTGGATTGAGTTAACTTAACAGGAAAACCATTTAGGAGAATGGGAAAGGGTATAGATGCTAGTAGGAGCGAATAGGAGCATTTTGAATTTCTCAGAGTTAAGAACCAGTTTATTGTCAGACAGTCATGTAGTTACAAGCTTAAGTCAAGAGTTAAGTGAAGTAATGTCATTAGAATCTGACAGGTTGATGGGACATAGAATTTGGATGTCTTCGGTGTACATGAATATAGTCAGTTCTATAGATTGGGCCAAAGTGAGAAGGGGTGCCAAAAAGATATAGAAGAGTAAGGGGGAGAGAATGGAGCCTTGAGGGATACCAGAAGTGAATTGAAATGGTTTAGATTGTGTGTTAGCAGAATGAACTGTATATTGTCTATTTTCAAGTTAAGATTCAAGCCACTGATAGACTGTGTTAGTAATTCCCATGGAAAACAGCCAGGAAAGTAAAACAGAGTGATCAATAAAGTCAAAATCTGCAGAGAGGTCCAAAGATAGAAGCAGTATATAATGAGATTTATCCAGAAAATAACGAACAATATTTAGACAAATATTCAGTGAGATGGCCAGTGTACCATTTTAAACAAATAATTTATTGATGTAAAGTTGAGGAGTGTGGTAGCCGTGTTAGTCCACTCTTAAAGTTATCAATAGAAATCAAACAAAATAAAACATGGAAAAGAAAATAAGATGATACCTTTTTTATTGGACATAACTTAATACATTTCTTGATTAGCTTTCGAAGGTTGCCCTTCTTCGTCAGATCGGAAATAAGCAAATGTGCTAGCTGACAGTGTATATAAGTGAAAACATTCAAGCATTAGGTGCCAGTAGGGCTCCCACCCCTGTTGGTCAGCATTTTACAGGACCAGGACACTGTACCAGTGACTTCACAGTGAGAATCCTGAAAGGTAACTTTAAAACCATACAAGAACGTAAGACCTTTGAAGTCAGAATGATTGAATATTTTAACACCCAACAGAAAGGACTTAACAAGGATCTGGGGTTCCTAGCCCATTATAAACCATAAAGCTGTATTTCTCTGTTGATCACCCTCCCCTCATCTATCCACTCCTATCCTGTTAGAATATCAATGATATGCTTTGATGACCCCATGCATACCTCCTACCCACCCCCATCCTCCCACCCTGTCAGACTGTCATAGTAATGCTTGAATGTTTTCACTTATATACACTGTCAGCTAGCACATTTGCTTATTTCCGATCTGACGAAGAAGGGCAACCTTCGAAAGCTAATCAAGAAATGTATTAAGTTATGTCCAATAAAAAAGGTATCATCTTATTTTCTTTTCCATGTTTTATTTTGTTTGATTTCTATTGATAACTTCATGTAAAGTTAAATGAAGAAGATTCAGTGGACTTATTTGTTCAAGAGTGAATGCTGAGAATGCTGAAATAACTTTAATTACAACTTACCTGTTTACAGCTATGTCTGCTGTTTCAACCTTTAAACATATCCCTGTTTAACAAATCAGAACAGGTCTTCGTGGAAGAAAATCCTGGAGTAGGACCTCAGTCAGCTGATAAGATACATATAAGGCTCTTTTTACCATAGCTAGGGCACAAAGACTTACACCAGCTGAATCCTGGTGTACATCCTGGCATGTAAGTTGGGCACGCATCCCTGGAATTCTATATATAGCACTCTGTGTATATCTTTTGAGAATCCGCCTGACCCGCCCATGCTCGCCCATGGCCATGCCCCGTTTTGGGTTATACGCTATGGGATTTGGGTGCACAGGCTTATAGAATAGTATGCAGCCAGATGTTTATGTATATTAACATTTTTAATATACTGCCACTACTATGAAAGATCATAGCGGTTCACAAAAAAAATAAAATAAAAACAGAAAAGAACTCCATAATCTATAGGACACGACATTCATACAAGAGCAAACACACAAAAGCAGATAGCCAGCTGCACAGGCGACCAGTGGCCAGCAACCCGAACAAAAGGAACGTGAGGTGAAAAAACTAAAGCAAGAGGAAAAAAAGTGAGTTTTCAAAAGGACTTTGAAGTGAGAGAAGGACAGTTTAGAAAGCAACCCCCAACTGGTGCCAAGTAACATCAATAATTGATTGTCCGCATCCAAATACTGATGTTAATTGGCTCATTAATCAATTAAGTTGCATGAACTTCTCTGGATGACGCTCAAAATTGGGTGCAAAAGTTTGCGTGCCCTTTTTTGAATTCGGGGGAACGTGTATGTATACCAATATGCTGCCTGTTACTTGGTAACTGCACACATATGTCTGATAGCACGCAGTTTGCAGGTGGGCAAACACATGGATGGCATGCCACTGGAGTTGATTCTCGGTAGAATGTGGATGGGGCACACATTTACATGTGGAATTTAATTGTTAGAGCATTGTGGGAAAGATGTTTGAGGACAGACACTAGAATTGTTCTTATACACCGAACTCCAGGATATCCATCAGCCCAACAGGGAGATCTATATGTCACTTCACAAAATACAATGTAATGCACTATGCATCACTGCAACCCACTTTCATATCACAAAGAAAAGTGCTTTTGCATCAACTACCAGCAAAATAACTTAAAAATGTACTGTTAATTGCAATACGTTGCTCGTCACATTGAGCCTGAACTATTGGGATAATGTGGGATATAAATTAAATAAATAAAACAGACCTGCTGTTAGCAAATGTGACTCTTCCTCGGTCTTATTTATATAACTGATGCAGTTTAAGGGCATAATGTGGCAAACACATGAAAAAGTGTTTACATTATATTTATAAGTAGAAGCTGACTGTCTGTGAGAATGATATATATGCTATCCTGGAAAGAAACTGGTATTTTCTTTGAAAATAAGGGAAACTGCCCCAAATTCTAGAAAAACAAAATTGTGATTAAATAAAAACCTGAACAACCAGTTTCGCAGATTTTACTTTTCATAATTTTGTAAGAGTACAGTTGGGGGAGGTGGAAGGGACCATCTTATTTTCTGCTTATGCTGTGTCTAAGAAAAACTATGGAGTCCACAGCATAGAAATGTCAATAAGAAAACAAATAATGAGAAAGAGAATGGGTACTTTTATAAAGAACATAAGGGGCCCTTTCACTCAGTGGCGTACCAAGGGGGGGGGGGGCGGTGGGGGTGGTCCGCCCCGGGTGCACGCCGCTGGAGGGTGCTGCGGCACGCGCCTGCTGTGAGAGTTCGCTAACTTCTCTTGTTCGCTGCAGCTCCCTCTGCCCCGGAACAGGTTCCTTCCTGTTCTGGGGCAGAGGGAGCTGCAGCGAACGAGCAAAGTTAGTAAACTCGCAGCAGGTGCGCGCCGCAGCACCCCCCAGCGGCCGGGGGGGGGTCCGCGCTGCATCGGGGGGGGGGGGGCGCTGCACCCGGGGGGCGGGGCGCCGCCCCAGGTGTCCGCCCCCCTAGGAATGTCACTGCTTTCACTAAAGCTTTTCGCACGTGAGTGGAAATTCGTGAGTACTAAATATTATGCATCCTTTTTTATCGACAAGCACAGAAGAACAAAAAACCTCCGCACAGGTCAATATAAGCAGGCAAACACAGCGGAGGTGATACAAAGGATGATGTAGAAAAAATATCCAACGGACTCAAAGAGTTCACAGCAGGAGTTTTATTCAAAAATATGTAATGGACTCGATACGAATCGTGTTTCGGCTGCGAGGGCCCACCTCAGGAGTCCCTGTATAGTGTACAAGTCAAACTTCTGTACGCTCTATGGCGTCTGAAAGAAATGACCTAATATCTGTTGTAGTGAACACTAGAGCGCGCACTACTGAATTGGAGTAGAATGTAACAATCATAGGAGCACACTTCTTAGTTGGCACTTAGAGTAGCCCCTAAGTGTATAAAGGGCATTTGAAATTTTAGGGAACAGGAATCTATAGTCTGTAATATTTTAAGCTCTATTTCATGTGTTTTACCAGCAAGGACATGTACTTACCGTTTATTCCGGACAGATAATCATTGCGCTCAGTTTCCATGGTTCTTGTTTCCTTTTAAAGGTACTTTCAAACTAGACAGTCTTACCATTATTTTGACCTTTAACCCACACTGATTTCAGTTCCCTTTTTAAATTCCCATTCCAAAGTTCAGCTGTTTGCATTAATAATTTTAACAACAGTGACAAGGATACGAACGCAATAACAGATAAGAGAAAGACAGCACAGGCCACGCTGAAGGCTGCCTATAACAATTTGGGGTCCTGGTTTGGGCCTCACTTACTGAGGAGGAAAAATGGAGAATGGGTGGAGTCAACTGTTGCACTGGCCAACTTTTCTACAGTTCATGCATCATTGTTGTTAGGCACCCAAGGTACTGGATGTTGAGATATTTTATTCTCTCTTTCTTCCAGTATTTGACAACTCTTCTACCCTGGTCTTGGGTTTCTGTTATATTTGTTCAAGGGATCTGAGTTTGTCATAGTGGTATACTCCAGCTGACGGTGAAATGCAGGGTAGTACTAGCTGGTCAGCCAGGGTGTTTCAGGGTATTATCACACTGCTGTATGTGATTTTACTGGGATGTGATGGATGATCTGGGTTTATTTGGAGAAGGGCCTAATGGTTAGTGCAGCGGCATGAGAACTAGGGAAACCGGGTTTGATTCCCTTATGACTCTGGGAAAGCTACTTAATCCTCCATTGCCCCAGGTACAAAATAAGTGCCTGTATGTAATAAGTAAACTGCTTTGATTGTAACCACAGAAAGGCGGCATTATCAAGTCCTATCCCTTACCCTTACAGGTGTGCTACCTGGAGCATGGTGAAGGGTAGATGATATGAAATTTTGTTTTTGCTTGGGTCCATGTCTGTTGTTAAAATAATAGAATGGTAGCTTTAGATTCCTATATCAAACTTATGTTCTTTCTTGCTTGATTAATGTTTATTCTTTTCTAAAGGAAGGGTGAGTTGGGGGACACCACATAGTCAGGAATACCCAAGTTATTATGGGCCTTTTATAGAGCGTCGATAAGCCCAACACTGACTTACTGCTCACTATTCTGGGACTACCGCTGGCCCAACGTGGCTGACGGCAGTAGTTCCGGATCGAGTGTGCACCATTTCCGGGGGGGAAACAAACCCTGGAAATGATTAGCACGGCGGTAACCCAGTGGTAATTGGGCATCACCATGCACTGTCCAGTTACTGCCAGGTTACCGCGAGAGCCCTGACTTCCACCTCAATGGGCTCCCTGCTGCATGGCCACGCAGCAAGAGTTTTCTTATTGCACGGACATTTTGTTTTGGGGGCTTTTTACCGCAGCAGTAAAAAGGGCCCTGGTGCGCGGCAAAACGTCCCCCAACACTACCTCAGGCCCTTTTCCCTGCAGCTTGATAAAAGGATGCTTTAAAATGCTAAAATGAAATGTCATTTTCTTGCTGAAAATAAAATGCAGAGACAGCATGCATGCATTTATTCCTTTGATTAGGAAGAGTGATGACTTCAAGTAACTAAAATAAAATGGAGCAATGCTCAGTTTTCATTCAGAACACTGCAGGGTCTTAGCCCAATAGAAAGTTAAAGTCCATTGCCATAAGCAAAACATTTTTTTATCATGTGAATCAAAAAATCCATTCATTCCAAAATCAATTCTAATTCCACAGATTGTGTTCTGGGTGAAACATTATATGCCTTTCCCACACAACATGGGAAAGAAAGAATCTTAGGGGTTCTTTTACTAAGGTGCGCTGAAAAATGGCCTGCAGTAGTGTAGTCGCATGTTTTGGACGTGCGCAGAATTATTTTTCAGCGCACCTACAAAAACAAATGCCTTTTTAAAAATTTCTGCCGAAAATGGGCATGCGGCAAAATGCAAATTGCCGCCCATCCATTTTCAGCCTGAGACCTTACCGCCAGCCATTGACTTAGTGGCAAGGTCTTATGCAGTAACAAATGACCTTACATGCGTCAAATACCACTTGATGCGCGTAGCTGACGCGCGCCAGAAATAAGAAAATATTTTTCTTACGTGTGCAGCGGATGCACTCCAAAATTGAAATTACCGCAAAGGCCACACGGTAACCGGGCGGTAACTCCAATTTCGTGCACGTTAGGCACGCGTAGGCGCCTACGCAGCTTAGTAAAAGGGCCCCTTAGTAAACAAGGCACAAAATTGTGCAAAACCTCATTATCAACAACAACCAAAAAGTAACTTACCGTGTTTAATTACAGGTGTACCACTACAGCAGAGAGCAACAAAAGGGACAAAAGAGCTTAGAAAAAGAAAAGTTGAAAGCACCCACCTTCTACATAGTTGTCTTCTGAAAGCACATAATAGGGAAGGAGAGAAAAGGAGAAATATTCATTAAGCAGCATGCAGACTGGAACTTGCCATTGCATGTCTTCATCATGTAATGGCATCACACACAACATGCACGTTTTCCACTGCTACAATTCAAGGGGAAAATCAAACGTGCCAGGGATGCAGTGCTCCTTCTAGTCACCAGGGAATGGCAAAGCCTTGTCTGCAGTAAAAAAAACAATTAGAGGCTCTTTTGCAGCTTTGCTTGACAGGGATTCAAAGTCGTATTTCTTTACTACCACTTTTCACGTCTAACGTTGAGGATCTTTTCTTGAAAATAAAATCAAAAACTGGAGTGAAAACGTATTTATGCTACAAATTCCATAGCTTTATTCCTGTACCGACACATCTGATATTTCTCTAATGAACTGTGAACAGACATCACTGACAAATTTAAGTCTGGCAAAACACCCAGTGAAACTCTTCAAAATGAACTACTGCTCAATGCCCAACCCCTGACCTGCCTCCACTCAGAGCCCCCCCCCAAAAAAAAAAAATCAGTACAGGCATTTAAAACACTCAGGTTTTCTGTGGTCAACCACAATAGGCAGAAGGTGACCACAATCTCGGTCAGACTAGAGACCGTGCAAAGAGAAGTCTATTCTCTGCATGATTTCAGCGCTTTTTCAACACTAATTATTTTCTGTTCACAAGTATTTCATTTTGATTTTCTGAAATATTATTATGCTGTTAAATGAAATAGCATGTGGTAGCTAAATTGTCACATATGACAGCACTGTCCAGACGTTCTGTCCAGAAAGTTGATCAACAGTATATAAGAATGCCTAATGAATTAATCAATGAATAAAGTAAACAAATAAATAAATAAAGAGACAACCATCTAGCGTAAGGCAAGGATTTATCTCACTATTCCTTTTTGAACTGAAGATGCCATCTTATGAGTAACATGTGTCTTTTGTGGTATTTAAGTTTATTTCCCAATTTTCTTTAATCCATTTACTTTTTCTATAACTGGCTTGCACAATGAGAATTAATGGGTTGATATTTCACATTTTAACTTTATTTCATATATCACACAATAAAAATAAATATATATAACCGGCTTATACTATTAATAGAAAGTGAGTAACAATGTAGGGTGGCGAAGAATACAATCAAAGAGAGGGAATTATATATTACTCTAACAGACAACAGGAAGGAATGTATTGAAAAGAATACAAGACTGATCAGGAGGGGTTGCTGCCTAAAAGTACCACAACCATCAACCTAGAGAGCTGCACAAGAATGGGGATCATGAGAATTCAAGGGTATGGTTTCTAGGTTTGCTGGAATCCCCCAGGTACGACTTCCAGGTTTGATGGATTCCCGATGAGATGGAAGAAGTTGCTGTGGGTTTTCCATGATAGTCTACTCAAAATCTCTGGTGACGTCAGAGTGAGGCTTGGAATATACTGAGAAAGACTATTGGAGCACCAGAGTGAGGCTTGGAACACTCATTGTTTCTGTATGGACTTAAGAAATAACTACTTTTATTAAGAAATAACTGTTTTCCATTGGTTTTTAATATTTATGCACTCTAGAAACTAAAGGAAAGTTTGGGTGGGGTATTGAAGGAATTACCTGTGGATACTGGTGAAGATGGAGGAGATTAATTGTTAGGATGGATAGGGATGGAAAAGATCTTAGTGGGTACTGGTGGGTATAGGTTAGATTCCAGTGGGAACGGGTGGGCATGGGTGAGATTTCTATCCTCATGCAATTCTCTATACCAACCCAATGACAATGGAGAAGCCAAAAGGTATGGACTAGTTCAAAGGGAAAGCCTGCAGGGAGTAATAAGTTTTGAGAGCAGTTTTGAGCTTTTTTGAAGGAGGTCTCAGACCAGATTTCAAAGGGAAGTGCATTCCAAAGCATAGCCCTGTTCCCTCTTTAGTTAACGCAGATAAGAGGCAACCTGCAGTGATGTGGCCACATATTTTTTAAAGCTTGTTGTTCTGTGCTTTCATTAGCCCAGGAGCTCAAAATTCAGCTAGGATGTACTAGTTTTTTCTCCAGTCTTAGCCAGAGAGAAAAGAGAGAAGGATCTCTTTGCTGAGGACCTGTGAACAGTTATATTCGATAACGTGTGAACAACTATATGTCCTGATCTTCCCTGGTACTTTTTAGATAGTAAACAAATGTTTAGATAGTGTTACAATTGATCCATATTCAGTTACCTGTTATTATGTGCTGTTTTGTTTCATCTGTTTTTATGGTTCATGGTTCAATATTTTTTCATGACAATAAATATTTTTATTTTATTGCCTCTGCTTGTCTGGACTGACTAAGAATCCTGGTGGCTTGTATGTTGGGTCTGTGAGTGCTTTCTAGGAACTGTGGGACCACTGGGAGTGTGCCCCCAGTAACCTAGACACCTTGAGAGCGGGAGACTCGCCAAAGGCGGTTGGGACCCAATTGATGGGAGGAGGGTGTTTGTTAGTGTACAGCACAAGCAGAAGGTGCAGGTTGACCTGAGCTATGCTAAGAATAGACCCTCTAAATGGCCGCAGGGATAGCCTAGGCAAGTGGCTAGGCATATCGTGACAGCATTGTTATTAAATATGGGCCAGTGTACGTAAATCTATGTGCGAGGATTTACACCAACTTTTTGTTGGTGTAAATGGATGCACATAGATTTAGTCGCATGAACTACACCTAAGCATATTCTAAATACTGTGCATAGACTTATACACAGTATTTAGAATACGCTTTGGCGTGATTGACTAATGCATGTTAATTTTAGGCACCATATATAGAATCGGGCCCTTAGCACTATTCTAGAAAGAAAGCGGATCCTTTCTAGAATTGCGCTCAGTGCTTATCATTTTCAGTGTTGATTTTTATAGAATCTAGTCCTAATTGCCAGTACCAGAACTTAAATTAATGTCAACATGCTGGCTGAACATTTGGCCTTATTTATCACCAGAGCCTTCTCCTCAGGAAATTTTATAAGATCTACTTGAGTATATAAAATGTTGTTCTACAAACTTATACTTGTCTGTAGTGTATCAGTAGATGGTGGGAGATTTGAAACTTGTTTTTTTAGGGCAGTACCCTAACTGCTAGGTCCCTCATTTTTTAGTGATTTGTGAAAAACAACAGAGATATCATTAGGATCCATATTATGGATCTCCTGTTTCCTAGATTCATACTTTAACCAGATAATCCATGCTGCCTCATAAATGAGGCTTTGCTTCCTAAAAATTATGGAAATGCCCAAATTCTTGGGGTTCTTTTCTTTTATTAAGTTAAAGACCCTATTTGGTTCTCTGAAGCATTATTAGTTGGGGCCTTATCATAATTTGGTGGCACTGCTGGCCAAAAGGCCTCACCGCAGCAGGCTTATTGACCATATAAGTACATAAATATTGTCATACTGGGAAAGACCAAAGGTCCATCAAGCCCAGCATCCTGTTTCCAACAGTGGCCAATCCAGATCACAAATACCTGGCAAGATCCCAAAAAGTACAAAACATTTTATACTGCTTATCCCAGAAATAGTGGATTTCCCCAAGTCCATTTAATAACGGTCTATGGACTTTTCCTTTAGAAAGCTGTCCAAACCTTTTTTTTTAACTCCGCTAAGCTAACTGCCGTTACCACATTCTCTGGCAAAGAATTCCAGAGTTTAATTACACGTTGAGTGAAGAAATATTTTCTCCGATTCATTTTAAATTTACTACATTGTAGCTTCATCCCATGCCCCCTAGTCCTAGTATTTTTGGAAAGCGTGAACAGATGCTTCACATCTACCCGTTCAACTCCACTCATTATTTTATAGACCTCTATCATATCTCCCCTCAGCTGTCTTTTCTCCAAGCTAAAGAGCCCTAGCCGCTTTGGCCTTTCCTCATAGGGAAGTCGTCCCATCTCCTTTATCATTTTTGTCGCCCTTCTCTGCACGAGTTGTTTATGTGATGTCATTTCTTTGACCCCTGGCGCAGGTGCTTTTCACCGAAACACGCCCCATACTGGGTCAACCAATAATAGACTCTTGACAATCCTAAGCTTCAATGGCTCTTGATGCTTTTATGTCCTTTCATTTAAAATTTATGACATACCACCATGCTGAATCACACACAGCAGCTCATTAATTCAAATTCAACAAAAAGAGGCCCATTTTCATACAAAAGTGATGTAACAATTTTGTTTCAGGCCAGCTCAGTAAGAAAATTTCAGATGCAATTTTGCTGAGCAGTTTATTTGCATGGATAGCAGAGCTGCATGTGATCTAGGCCACTGACCAACAGGAAGTCCTGTGGGTTAGTGCATCAACCTCACTGTATGCCCATACAGTCTGTCATGAAATTTCAAAATGAGTAAAAGTCTGACTGAAATGTGTGCTCTTCTATGTACATAATTATAACATACCCTGCTGGGATGTCACTGTTGCATACGTTATTTATTTATGATATCTTGCTGTGTATTACCTAGTATTTGTACTGGTTAACCTTTAGAAGCAGCTGCATATAAAGCTGACATCAATAATTCATTCCCTATCTCATCAATGGTGTTACCAGAATGTTCCAATATTGTACATCAATCAACTACAGGCGCCTTCCTTCTTTGTTACCATATTTTAAAATAATTGAAAAATAATCAAAATCAAAAATCAAGAAGACTTCATTTTCCTTAATCACAGGAAAATAAATCCCTTTAGAAAACAGATTCTGTTAGGCTTTTGGTACCAAAGTAAAGGCTTAAGACAAAGAATCACATGACAGGTTGAAACCAGTAGTACAACAGGGCTATCTATGTGAATTATAGACAACTAATTGTCTCTCTGCTCTTTTTCCAATTCACATGTGCCACTAAATAGTTTTGAAAAAGGTTTAGCAGCACATCTATGTTAATGCTTTGTTATTGATGAAGATTTATAAGCATGAACTGATATCTGTAATGTTAATTTTCCATAATTAGCAACCTCTCAAATCTAATTAGTGGTAGAAAAAGTGAAACAAAAAACAAAAAAAACCCCCACACACACATAGATAGATAGATAGATAGATAGATAGATAGATAGATAGATAGATAGATAGATAGATAGATAGAACACTATCAGGCTTATTTTCGAAAGAGAAGGGCGCCCATCTTTCGACACAAAGTGGGAGATGGGCGTCCTTCTTCCAGGGTCACAATCGAAAGCTGATTTTGGGCGCGCTCAACTGCTTTCTGTTGCGGGGGCGACCAAAGTTCACGGGGGCTTGTCAGAAGCAAAGCGAAGGCGGGACTGGGGCATGCTTAACACATGGGCGTCCTCAGCCGATATTGGAAAAAAGAAGGGCGTCCCTGACGAACACTTGGCCGACTTTACTTGGTCCATTTTTTCTTGCGACCAAGCCTCAAAAAGGTGCCTGAACTGACCAGATGACCACTGGAGGGAATCGGGAATGACCTCCCCTTACACCCCCAGTGGTCACTAACCCCCTCCCACCCTAAAATAAACTTTAAACATATTATTTGCCAGCCTATATGCCAGCCTCAAATATCATACCCAGCTCCCTGACAGCAGTATGCAGGTCCCTGGAGCAGTTTTAGTGGGTGCAGTGCTCTCCAGCAGGTGGACCCAGGCCCATCCCCCCCTATGTGTTACACTTGTGGTGGTAAATGTGAGCCCTTCAAAACCCACCACAAACCCACTGTACCCACGTGCAGGTGCCCCCCTTCACACCTTAGGGCTATGGTAGTGGTGTACAGTTGTGGGTAGTGGGGTTTGGGGGGCTCAGCACCCAAGGTAAGAGAAGCTATGCACCTGGGAGCAATTTATGAAGTCCACTGCACTGCCCCCTAGGGTGCCCGGTTGGTGTCCTGGCATGTGAGGGGGACCAGTGCACTACAAATGCTGGCTCCTCCCACGACCAAAGGTCTTGGATGTGGTCGTTTCTGAGAAGGGTGTCCTCGGTTTCCATTATCGCTGAAAACCAGGGACGACCATCTCTAAGGTTGACCATCTCTAAGGTCGACCTAAATGTTGAGATTTGGGTGTCCCCGACCGTATTATCGAAATGAAAGATGGCCGCCCATCTTGTTTTGATAATACGGGTTTCCTCGCCTCTTCGCCGGGACATCCTGTGAGAACGTCCTCAGGAAAACTTGAGCGCCCCGTTCGATTATGCCCCTCCACATATTCCAGTTATTTTCAACATAATTCTAAGTTGATAATATTAAGAAGACCTCTTTAATTGAGGGAAAATAAGATAATACTTAATTTTTAACAATAATATCAAATTACACAACTAAAATTACGTCTCAGAGAATAAATATATTTTCAAAGCTTTATGAAACAAGTGCTAAGATGGCAATTTGTGATGGAAGATTGTTCCAAAGTCTAGCTTCATAAAAAGGAAACGTTGATTTCAAATGTGTTTTCTATTTAACACCCTTCACTGTTGGGTAATTAAGCTTTAACTTCTGTAATTTTGTTGATGTCAACCAATTAATTGGTAGATATTAAAGTTCAGTCAGTTCTTCAGAATTCAAACCATAGAAGGCTTCATAAATCAAACAAGCAATTTTAGACTCCATTCTCTTATTTATTGGAAGCCAATGCAAGGAGACAAACAATGGAGTGGCCTGCTCAAACTTGCCCTGTGAGAATATAAGCCTAGCAGCTGTGTTTTGCAATAGCTGGAACTTTCCCTGCAAATTTGGAAGATAAAATACTATAAAGCGAATTACAATAATCCAACTGTGGAAGTAATACAGATTGAACAACAACCCTAAAACTGCTTTTATTGAGTGAAAACCTAATCGCTCTACACTGACATAATTTAAAAAGACATTTCACCAAATTACTCAAAAGTCAACCCTGAGTCCAAGAGAACACCAAGAACTCTTGACTCTTTTCAATTTTCAAAATTTCACTTGATATCAATTTTTAGGGCCCATTTTACCAAGGCGCAAGAAGAATTCGGCAAAACAGCACTACCTTCACGTGCCCTGTGCAGTGTCGTAGTGAGGGCGGCTGACACCCGGGGTGGTTCGCTGCTGCGCACCCCCCCCCCCCCGGGTGCAGCACAGCGCACCCCTCCCTCGGCGCGCACACCCTCCCCGGAGCGCATTCTTACCAAAGAGGGCAGGAGGTCCACTCCGCCCCGAGTGCACGTCGCTGGGAGCTGTGTCGGCTCCACTGGTTCCCTGCTCTCTCTGCCCCGGAACAGGAAGTAACCTGTTCTGGGGCAGAGAAAGCAGTGAACCAGCGGAGCCGGCCCCCCTTCCTATGCCACTGGCCCTGTGGTAGTTTTGTTTTTGTTACGCACTGTTTCCTGCACTAGAAAATCATTTTTATTTTCTAGCACAGGGGTAGTGAATAGGCATTCCTGGCAGTAAACGACCGGAATGGGCACACTGCCGCACACTCTCCAATTATCGCATGAGTAGTGCATGAGCCCTTACTGCCTTCTAAATAGGAGGCAGTAAGGTCTCAGGCGGTAATGGCTGTGCACTAATTTGCACGTAGCCATTAATAGAAAAAATGTAATTTGTCCATTTTTGAGCCGTGCTGAAAAATGGCCAAAGCATGCAGGAAACCCACACTCTATAACTACTGGCAGTCACTTTTAAGCGTGGTTTAGTAAAAGACACCTTAGCTCTTTCATGGGAATGGATTCGATTTTAGTCTTAGACTTATTTCACTTCAAAACATTCTCTTGAGTTCAAGAATCTATCAGAGAAATGTTTTGTCTTAAGCAGTGCGTTTTTTTCTAGCAAAAAAGGTGCCAGTAATCAAATGCTAAGCTACCCTTCAGGGGTGGGATGATCACTGAGGGACCCACCCCACAATAGCCAGGCCCCCTGCAACCAGTCACAGAATCTAAGACAAGGTAAAATTGGTGTGTAGAGCCTAAGCTCTTGCATTAAAACTCGGGGTCCTTGGGCCAATTTTAGCAGACAATGGAAAAGGTGCTGGTACTCAGTATCCCCAAGTACCCCGTCAAAAAAAGCCCTGGTCTTAAGCTTAAAAATATTCTTCATAAGAATCCTGTTCTGGACACAAAAAAATATGTCATCAGCATAAGACAAAACATAAATTCCCAATTTAGTCAGCATCTCACCATGGGGCCCTTTTACTAAGTCATGCTAAAAAGTGGCTGCCGCTGGTGTCAGTGCATGGGTTTATGTGCACTCAGATAGGGTTACCATATGTCCGGATTTACCCGAACATGTCCTCTTTTTGAGGACATGTCCAGGCAACCGGGCAGATTTTGCCAATCTGCCCATTTGTCTGGATTTCTGGACAAACGGGCAGGCTGGTGGACAAACGCCAGCCTGCCAGTTTGTCCAGAAATCCGGACAAATGGGCAGATTGCTAGCCTCCCCTCCCCTTACTTTCCACTGCCGTGGTGGTTTAGTGACCTCTTTCGCTTTCAGGGCAGGAAAGAGCCCCCTCTTTCCTGCCCAGAGCGCTGCCCTGCATGCATCCTTACTGTGCGTGATCTCGGCGCCGATTCAAAATGGCTGCCGAGAATTGAAGTGACCTTGCTAGACTTCAACTCTCGGTGGCCATTTTGAATTGGCGCCGAGATCAGGAACAGGAAGGATACATGCAGGGCAGCTTTCCTGCCCCGAAGAGGTCACTAGACCACCAGGGCAGTAGTAAGGGAAGGGGAGGGGGGTGACGGGGAGAGGGAGTGACGGGGTGTGTGACAGGGGGGAGGGGAAAATGTGACAGGGGGCGGAGCGAGGAAGTGAAAGGGGGCGGGTGTAAAAGGGGGTGGGGCGTGAAAGGGGGTGGGGCATGTGTCCTCCTTTTGGGGGGACAAAATATGGTAACCCTACACTGAGACCACTTTAGTGCAGCAGTAAAATGGATGTCTCACCATATTTTTTTTTTTGTAATGGCCATGTGCTAATTTCCCCATTAGTGCATCGCCATTACTGTGGGAGCTCTTGCCGCCACCTACTTAAGAGACGGTAAGGGCTCCTATGCTCTTCCTGCGTTAATCGTGTAGCATGCAGTAATGTGCACTCCCTATCTGATTAGCTTAGTGTAATCACTCATGGGCAATTTCCAATCACATCAACCAAAGCCTACATATCATGCATTCATGGGCAGATACATTTCAGCTGAACTCAATGCAGAAAAAACCCAATGCCTAATACTCACCTCTCAACATATCACAAACAAATTCACCACCATTAACACATCAACACTGAATCTTCCAATTTCGGACACCCTAAAAATTCTTGGAGTTACCATTGACTGACACCTAACACTTGAGAATCACGCGAAAAACACAACTCAATGTGGAAATTAAAAAGAGTAAGACATTTCTTCCCAAGGACTGTCTTCCGCAACTTGGTACAATCAATGGTATTCAGTCATCTAGACTACTGCAACACACTCTACGCTGGCTGCAAAGAACAAATAATCAAGAAACTTCAGACAGCTCAAAACACTGCAGCTAGACTTATATTCGGTAAAACAAAATATGAAAGTGCTAAGCCCCTACGAGAAAAGCTACACTGGCTCCCACTTAAAGAATGCATCACGTTCAAAATATGTACCCTAGTTCACAAAGTCATTCACGGAGATGCCCCAGCCTACATGTCAGACCTGATAGACTTACCACCCAGGAATGCTAAAAAATCATCCCGCACATTCCTTAATCTTCACTTCCCCAACTGTAAAGGTCTAAAATAAAAACTAACGCATGCGTCAACCTTTTCCTACTTCAGCCCACAATTCTGGAACGCGCTGCCGCACAACTTAAAAACGATTTATGAACTAACTAACTTTTGCAAACTATTGAAAACCCATCTCTTTAACAAGGCATACCACAAAGATAAAAAAATGTGAACTCCTACACAGATAAACAGAATGGCCGTACAATATTTGCTTGTTACACTACTATCATGTTTTACCATTATCATGTTACCCAAGATCTTTCTGTAATACTAAATGTCTATTTTCTTATTTATTTCCACCATTCATTATGTATTGTAAGCCACATTGAACCTGCAAAGAGGTGGGAACATGTGGGATACAAATGCAATAAATAAATAAATAAATTAATTAATTAATTAATTAATTAATAAAGCTGACAGGCAGAGCAGTGAAAGTTCCAACCTATCCCAAGCCACAACATAGGTTTTGGAAGGAGAGGGAAAACTTGGCCTGGCAAGAGAAGGAGAAGGATCCCAGACAGACAGGTTCCATGCAATATCAGGGAAAATCCTTGAAGTCAGCAGTGGCGTACCATGGGGGGGGGGGGCGGTGGGGGTGGTCAGCCCCGGGTGCACGCCACTGGGGAGTGCCACGGCGCGCGCCTGCTGCGAGAGTTCGCTAACTTCTCTCGTTCGCTGCAGCTCCCTCTGCCCAGGAACGGGTTACTTCCTGTTCCGGGGCAGAGGGAGCTGCAGCGAATGAGCAAAGTTAGTAAACTTGCAGCAGGCGCGCGCTGCGGCACCCCCCCAGCGGCATGCACCCAGGGGGGGCTCTTTCAAGGGGGGGGTCTTTCACCGGGGGGGGGGGGTCCGCACTGCATCGGGGGGGGGGGGGCTGCACCGCCCCAGGTGTCCGCCCCCCTAGGAACTCCACTGGAAGTCAGACCAGGATGCTAATTTAGCCCAGGCACCCTGGCTGACTAAACAATATAATGTGGATACAAGCTGCAGCTGGGAAGGGGAGGGGTCTCCATGGACTAATATGAAGGAAGAAGTAGGAAGTGAAGGAACAGAGATGGAGTGGGCTGATCAGGTAGTGTCTCAAGCTACTCCAGAGATCACAATCCTTGAAGAGGAGGAGCAGATGGAGGTAGCACAGGACACTGAAGGAAACTAGCTGCAGGGAGCTTCTGTGTCTGGACAAACTTTGTCATTGTTCTGTTTTTCACACAGTCCAGTGGAAGGACCAGAGCCAGTTTACCCAATAAAGTGGGAGGTAGGGGGACAAGCCCCAGCTGAAACTACGCTGGGGCTGTCAGCAAAGCAGTGTAGAAAACTGTTGCTAGACTGTTTAACTGTGAATTAAACTGTTGGAACTGAGGATTGAACTTTATTTGATAAGCCATAGTAAGGCTGAGGCTACTGTTTGGGTTTGCCCTGGAGACTGGACTCTGCTCTGAGCTGGGAGGAGGGTGGAAGTGGATATGTTAAGTTACTGAGAAATTACAAATTATGCTGAAGAAAAGGTTTAAACAAGCTGTGTGCCAAAGGACTTTGAGAAAAGAAGGAAGGCTGACATCTGCCTTTCCTTCCTGGGTTACCTATTTGAAATACAAACAGCACTGTACTTTACCTGGTGGCAAAGAACTTTTGTTTTGTTTTTTTTCTTTTTGGAGAAACAAGACTGAAATTCCGGCCAGGATTTAAGGATCTGGATTGCTGTTGTTTTTGTTGTTGTTGCTGCTGTTGTTTTGTATTTTGGAGGCTTGCTTTGCAGCCGCCCCATAGTCCAAGCCAGGAAAAGACTCCATGCAGGCTTCTGTCAGCCAGTACAGCCAAGGGACATACTACAATAGGTATGCCTACTCTCGAAACAAGACATGCCTCCCACACTGGAAAATAAAAAAATATTTTCTAGTGCAGGATTAGCACACGCTAAGCAGAACACTACCATGGGATGCCTCGCATCCCATGGTAGTGCTCTTTTACAATGATGTGCAAAAAGTGGGAGTACGACCAAGGAAACCAGACGCTGGAAGACGTTCTTAAATAAAAACTTTATTAGAGATTTGAAGACTCGACACGTCGTGTTTCGGCCGTCAAGCCTGCATCAGGAGTCTGCTGTGCAGAGTGCTGTAGAGTAATGACGGTGAAAATGCTCTGGAAATCTTACAGCAGTCTCTTGCACGGAGAGTTGCTATAGAATGATAAGGTTAATTCTTCAAAAAATGGCGTGGTAGTCTGCTGTGCAGAGTGCTGTAGAGTAATGACGGTGAAAATGCTCTGGAAATCTTACAGCAGTCTCTTGCACGGAGAGTTGCTATAGAATGATAAGGTTAATTCTTCAAAAAATGGCGTGGTAGTCTTGAAAAAGACTGTTCTGAAAAAATTCGTCATAAGCGCTGCTCGCACTGTTAGTTGTTTTTACCGTGGGGTGCTTGAGTTTTCCACCTCCTGGTGGATCTTCCCTCATAGTGCTCTTTTACCACACATTAGGCCTACCATGCTTTAGTAAAAGGGTTCTAAGTGAGCTTAAATATGTATTAAACAAACATAGGGAGAGCGGGGAGCCCTGGAGAACCCCACAATTGGGCTACCGGGGGGGGGGGGGGGGGGGGGGGGGAAGGTCTCCTTTTTTTCTTCACCCTATAAAATACTTTTTGAGAAATTCACCAAACCATTTTAATACTTTGTCAGCAATCCCCAGTTCATTAAGCCTAAGCACACACACACACATATTATTCTACCACTGTTTAAAATTTCAGAGGTTGCACACTCACTCTTTCGCTCTCTATGTATATCTATCTATATATCCATCGATCTATCTATCTATATACGTATAGAAAGAGAGAGAGTTTGATATTCATGTGTGTATATATGATGACACCAAGATTTGCAACAGAGTGGACACCCCGGAGGGAGTGGAAAGCATGAAAAAAAATCTGCGGAAGCTAGAAAAATGGTTTAACGTTTGGCAATTAAAATTCAATGCGAAGAAATGCAAAGTGATGCACTTAGGGAGTAGAAATCCATGGGAGACGTATGTGTTAGGCGGGGAGAGTCTGATAGGTATGGATGGGGAGAGAGATCTTGGGGTGATAGTATCCGAGGACCTGAAGGCGACGAAACAGTGTGACAAGGCGGTGGCCGTAGCTAGAAGATTGCTAGGCTGTATTGAGAGAGGTGTGACCAGCAGAAGAAAAGAGGTTTTAATACCCCTGTATAAGACGTTGGTGAGACCCCACCTGGAGTATTGTGTTCAGTTTTGGAGGCCGTATCTTGTGAAGGATGTTAAAAAAATGGAAGCGGTGCAAAGAAAAGCTACGAGAATGGTATGGGATTTGCGTTACAAGACGTATGAGGAGAGACTTGTTGACCTGAACATACCCTGGAGGAAAGGAGAAACAGGGCTGATATGATACAGACGTTCAAATATTTGAAAGGTATTAATCTGCAAACAAACCTTTTCCGGAGAGGGGAAGGCCGTAGAACTAGAGGACATGAAATGAGATTGAAGGGGGGCAGACTCAAGAAAAATGTCAGAAAGTATTTCTTCACGGAGAGAGTGGTGGATGCTTGGAATGCCCTCCCGCGGGAAGTGGTGGAGAGGAAAACGGTAACGGAATTCAAACATGCGTGGGATAAACATAAAGGAATCCTCCTCAGAAGGAAGGGATCCCCAGAAGCTTAGCCGGTGGTGGGAGGCAGGGCTGGTGGTTGGGAGGTGGGGATAGTGCTGGGCAGATTTATACGGTCTGTGCCAGAGCCGGTGGTGGGAGGCGGGGCTGGTGGTTGGGAGGCGGGGATAGTGCTGGGCAAACTTATACGGTCTGTGCCAGAGCCGGTGGTGGGAGGCGGGGCTGGTGGTTGGGGGGCGGAGATAGTGCTGGGCAGACTTATACGGTCTGTGCCCTGAAAAAGACAGGTACAAATCAAGGTAAGATGTACACAAAAAATGGCACATGTGAGTTTATCTTGTTGGGCAGACTGGGTGGACCGTGCAGGTCTTTTTCTGCTGTCATCTACTATGTTACTATGTTACAATGTGTATATATGTGTGTATGTGTATATATAGGTACAGAAAGAGAGTGATAGATACAGAAAGAGATATATTATCTGTACTTAACAGAAGCAAGAAAAAGAGCAGAGAATCTGAATAGCACCCTTTGGGGCACTTTACCGTACTGCGGTATAAAGTGGCCTTAATGCGTCCTTACGCAGGTCATTGCCACTCATTAAGGACATTTTCTCTGGCAGGGTAAAATGGCTGATTTTTCTATTTTCCCCATTAACTGCCTTGCACTAATTTTCCCATTTGCATGTGACCCATTATGCAGAGGGAAACGTTTCACAACCTAATACAATCAATGGTACTAATCCACGTAGACTACTGTAATGGAAGAACAAATTTTAAAGAAGCTTCAGACAGCCCAAAACACAGCAGCCAATCTTATATTTGGAAAAACGCGATTTGAAAGCGCAAAACCCCTCCGCCAAAAACTACACTCGCTCCCAATCAAAGAACGTATTGCCTTCAAAAATCTACCTTGGTCCATAAAATTATTTACGGCGAAGCCCCAGGATACATGACAGACCTTATTGACCTACCAACCAGAATCACATCTAAATCAACACGAACATACCTAAATCTGCACTACCCAAGCTGCAAAGGACTTAAATACAAATCGACTTACGCATCCAGTTTTTCTTACATAAGCACACAACTGTGGAACGCATTACCAAAAGCCTTGAAAACAACGTACGACCACCTAAACTTCCGGAAATTACTAAAGACTAACCTGTTTGAAAAGGCATACCCTACCGGTCCAACCTAAATGCCTGATCTCTGCAACACAACAAAAGCAAAGTACGTAATGGACATAACACAACTCTTCCGCTGACTGTTCCACACAAACATTTTATTACCCCAGCATCACTTTGTATTTGTTGACACCGGAGTCTGCGAACGCCTCTCCGGTATTGAGTAAGCCACATTGAGCCTGCAAATAGGTGGGAAAATGTGGGATACAAATTTAACAAATAAATAAATAATTAATCAGTTAGTATGTGGCAACTAACCGATTAGCACAGAATATACCCACTCTCCACCCCGGACCTGACCATAATGCTAAAAAAATAATTTTTATTTTTTGGTGTATAGTGCATGGACATGCAAAACTTACCACGGGATGCCTGAGCATACCATGTGGTAAACCCTTTTTTTCCCACTGTGGTAAGCACAACTGCCAATTTGCGCCGGTACTGGCGCGTGTAGGAGGAAATAAATAATTCATCCATGCGTTATAGGCACACGCCAAATCTGAAATTACTGCCAGGAGGGCACAATGGACTGGCGGCAGTATCATTTGGGTGCGGCCAACACGCGCGTAGAGCCTACCATGTCTTAGTAGAGCCCCTCTGTCTCTATACTAAAGCAAAATATCATGCAATAACCTGTAAACACGAGGGAGTAGGGTGTATGATGGCACTTCCATGAAACACAGGAGGCCTGAATCCAAAACAAGGAGTTTATTGTATCAATTGCACCACTAAGACTCGACTTGGTGCTGTGTTCTGGCTTTTCCGCCTGCTTCATGAGTCTGTAAATGTGCAGCAGCTGAATAAAACAAGACTCCTTCTCCCTGCTTTCTGCAATGACGATTCTCCCATGAGGAAGTTCTTTCCATGCTCTAAGGCATTAACACTCTTTTCTGCTCTGAAAAAAGTATTGACCGAGTCTTATTTTATTCGACTGCACATCTACAGACTCCTGAAACAGGCGGAAACACCAAAACATAGCACTGTGTCCAGTCTTAGTGGTGCAACTGATACAATAAAATTTTGGATTCAAGCCTCCTGTGTTTCGTGGCTGGAAGTTCCATCATACACCCCTACTCCCTTGTGTTTACCTGTGATTGTTTGTAGGGGTGTCCTTGTTCCTCTACCTTAGGGTGGCTCTTCCACAAGCAATAATTGTACAATGCTGGAAGAAGGACAAAAACAATCTAACCGTTTTGATGATAAAGATAACCACATAAATTCAGCAGGGTTAACCTGATAAATTATCCTTTTAGCAGCTAAATATTGTCTTTATCTGGGTAAATTTTACAGCCACCCTCACTCTCTCCTGGATTCTATATATGGTGCCCAAAATTGGGGGCCGATTTTTGACCGCCAGTCCGAGATATGCTTCCAACTAAATTGGTTGTTATGCCAATAAGTGGGTGCTAATTAGCACCAATTTTGATTTGCATGCACATCTTGCGATGTGCTATTCTATAACAAAGTGCACCCAAATCCTATGATGCAGAATTCAAAAAGGATGTGACCATGAGAGACATTTTTGCACCGTGTCATAGAATACCGGGGATGTGTGCCCAAATAGGGTGCCGGGAATTACACCTGGTTTTTTTTTCTGTAGGCAAAGGTTTTAGCATTCAAAGTTGGGTGCTAAAATTGACTCTCAATGTTATTCTATAATGGGTGCTTATCTTTGTATAGCATAGCGTTCAGCGCTGATGTTTTTGGCGCTGATTTCTGAGCACCATTTACTGAATCGAGCCATTTGTGTCTAACTTGGTCCATAATTATATGTATATTATTTGGATCTTTAGCAATTAAAATGGCCCACTACTATCTGTGTAACTTTGAAATGCTACAAATAAGCCACTTATGTGCTTTCTGCCCAACCACAATTGCAGAATTTACATTTAGAAGTGAAGTTATTAAGGCGCAGTAAAAGGTGAACTTTTACTTCAGCCTAATTGAACTTAGGGACTCCACTGTAAAATTCATTTCTATAATCTTACCCAAAAGCCAATAAGCTCTGAATATGAATGGCAAGTTTAGCCTGACTGTAAAAGTCATAGAATTGATTCACTAACAAAAAGCTGACTTAGCTGTGACTGTAATCCTGGGTTCCGTGCATAGCTTTGAGTTTAGTCACTAATAAATAAATAAGAAAAAAGAATCCAAAACGAAAAACATCTTAAACTGATTGTTCCCCACTCTACCTGGCTGATTTAGATCTAGGTGTAACTCAGATCAATCCGTAAGGCATCACTTCTTTCTTTCTTTCTTGGTGGTGAGTAGGGGAGGGGGGGGTTAATCTTCAAATAATTAGTTTCCTGTCTAAGCCATCACTGCCATCATCCAAGCATTAAGCCTTTTGATCCTCTCATTGATATCTGTATTAAAAAGAATAATTAGCTGCAGATCATCAGTGTAACACTAATAATGACTACCATACTCCTTAATGACATCCAGCGAGGGTCTAAGATACAGAATAAAAAGTAGTAGCAGCAGCAGAATTGATCCCTTTGGGACTCCAGCTGTCAACAGCCAAAGATGAGACAAATGATGATTTAGCATAGAATTCTGGGCTGAACCAGCTCAAGGCCAGTCCATCCAACTGTAGAACCTCTCAACTGCTTCAGCATAATTTGAAGGTCAATTATCGCAGAAACAAACAAAAAAAAAGAAGGCAGGAAAAGAACATCTACGAAAACTACTACTACTTAATATTTCTAGAGCGCTAGGGTTACGCAGCGCTGTACAATTTAACAAAGAGAGACAGTCCCTGCTCAAAGAGCTTACAATCTAATAGACAAGTGAACGGTCGGTCCGATAGGGGCAGTCAAATTGGGGCAGTCTGGATTCACTGAACGGTAAGAGTTAGGTGCCGAACGCAGCATTGAAGAGGTGAAGATGTGAAGGAAGAATGGGGGATGACTCAATGACTTCTAGTCGGCAGGTCTACCTGCCGACTGGAAGTCACTGAGGTGCCCTTTCACTAAGCCGTGTAAGCGTCTACGCGCACCCAACGTGCGCCAAAATGGACTTACCGCACGACTACCACGAGGCTCTTGCGGTAATTTCATTTTTGGTGCGTGTACGATATACGCGACCCAAAAATCATATACGCGCTCCGAGTGGCATTTGGCATGCGTAGGTCATTACCGCCTGGTTACCGCGTGAGACATTACCGCTAGGTCAATGCCTGGCGGTAAGGTTGCAAACCTAAAATGGACGTGCGACAATTTTGATTTTGCTGCACATCCATTTTCAGCAAAAATTTTTAAAAAAGGCCTTTTTCACAGGTGCGCTGAATGGATCGGTGTGCACCCAAAACCCGTGCCTACATTACCGTAAGACATTTTTTCAGCACACCTTAGTAAAAGGACCCCTGAGGGACTTACAGCGCGCCAATCCAGAACTATTGCAAGAGCCCGGCGGCTGTTCCCACCCTCAGCGCACACCATTTCTAGCGCTACAAAAATATTTTTACCATCGGATTACCTCAGGATCCCTTACTGCCACCTCAATGGGTGGCGACAAGTGCTCTTCCCCCCCCCCCCCCCCGAAATGGCTACACGGCAAGTGGTTCACAGCCAGCAAAAAACACAGTCTTATACCCACTGCAGTAAAAGGGGGCTTCAGCGCTCGTCAAAAACACGCACTGACGCTAGCTCAGGCCCCCCAGAATAATCCCCTACTCCTCTCATCATATTACATATAGATATTAAATCTAGCGCAAAAACAAGCACGAAATTCGGATTATTCTTTACAATGTGCATCAACTTGCATTTTTCCACTTTTTACCACTGCTTAGTAAAAGAAACCCTTTGGGCCTTATTCTACAAAATTTATGCTCCTAAATTACAAGCATAATCTATGCTCCTACATACATTTAGGAGCAGAAATTATACTAATAAATTTAGGTGTGTAATTTTAGGAGCATAAACTTTATAGAATAAGGCCCTAAGGGGGGAAAATCATCAACATGAGCTACTGTTGCATTATTTTATCACAAGCCGGGTTATTTTAGAACAAGTTTCATTGCATAAATGCAGGTGTGTGTGTGTGTGTGTGTGGGGGGGGGGGGGGTTACACGTGGGTTGGACATGGGCAGGGCTACAAGTTTTGCATGTAATTTACAGAATATTGTAAATTATGAAAATCCCAGCCACATTATGGCTGCTATAACTGAGGCTGCCCAAATGTGAGACTTGCCGGTAGCAGGTTACGCTAGTGTTCTGTAGAGACAGCTGGACCAACAGGTGTCATTATAGAATAGGCTCCTATCACAAATTAACTAAAGGCACCTTGTGATATTTAAATAATTTTTATCATTTTTATTAAACTTTTAAACCAACAAAGACAAGAACATAGAAATAATTATTTTAAACAGATGTAGAGAAAAAGCTACCTTCCCCCAACCTCACCCAAAACCTACTTCTCCCCAGAACCTCCTACCCACCCTTCAACCCCCTGAATGGCTACCCCCCTAAAAAAAAAAAAGTATCAATAACAATAATAGTCACAAGACCAAAAATCAAAAATTAAGCAAGTAACTACAAGCTCGGTACTCAAACTTCATCTGAAAAAGGAGAAGTGTCCAACAACTCTGTAGATTTGTAGGAGTATTTGCTGTGATCTCACCCACCCTGTGTGCATATGAGAGCACCTTTACAGACAAAATGGACGCTGCAACCTTTCACCTATATGTCTGGCTACCCACTGTGCAGAAGGCAGCATTTCAGCTTGTAAGAGATTTACTGAAGCCTGCATCACCTCCAAGGTCACTCTGCATCGGGGGAGAATGCCTGTCCCAGGGAGAGAGCTTACGAGATAAGACGGACAAAGGAAGCTTCATACAGATGCTGGGAGTACATGGGGGAATTATTTCTGATTGGCTCCCAGAAAAGGGATTGATCTGAGAAGCGGGAAGAGAAGGGGACTAGTTCCAGAGAGGAGAGAGAAGAGAGAAGAACTAAGAAGAAGAACAGAAGAGGAGAACACTTGCATATCTGCAAGCACCTGATTTTCCTAAGAGACTTACTGATAATACCTGGCAAAGCTTTTCCCCAGGTTACAGCTGTCTAAAGGATCTATACTGCGTCTGTATCATCTGTGGCTGATCAAGACAAGTGCATCACCTGAGCTTGTGTGACCTCGCTGAGACCTTCGGCTGAGGCATTGGAAGGAATCTGATCTGGAAACCGGGACGGTGAGATCATAGTTTACTTCCTTCAGGCTGGGTTAGGTAATTAGTCTGGGCTCGGACCCATCAGATGTGTGACGTCAGGATTTATGATCTCTAGTTGCTGTTAGCCTAGTATAAGATTTGTGTGGTAATCATTAGGATCTTGGTATTGTGTTATCTGTCATTACAGATTTAGCCAATAGGATAATCATAGTTATTCTCTATTTTTGGTATCATTGTGCATGCAATCAGGAATTGCTGATGCTATAAGCTGATAAGAGTTTTCTATATTTTTGTATATAACGCTGTATAAATAAACTAATATATTCCATTGGTCTGTCCGTTATTTTCCATGCAGCTAATGTTGGGCAGAGGCCACGCCCCCTAGACATAAGCGAGTACATAGGTAGGAAATTGGCCTCTTACAAAAACATATATATAATCCCCTACAAATTGGGGCTCTCGTCCGGGATGGTTAGGGCAGGAAGACAGCAGAAGTTAAAACTTTTTCTGAGTGTTTTCAGAAAGCTGGTTTGACTTTCTGTTTCTCTCTGCACGAACTGCAGTTCCACTCTAGCTGACGGCAGACTTTTGTTTATACAGCTGTGTTTTATTGCTGCAATTGGTTGACAGATTTATTACTCTGAGCTCCAAAGAAAGAAAAACTGTTTATCTAACTCTCTAAGGAAGGAAAGCAGGGTGTGTTTAGTCTTTAAAATGGCGACCGGCACTGTTGGCACATTGCCTGAAATTCTTCTGAGTGAACAGGAGAGGGGCGTGCTTAAAATACTACTGCCACTCTCTCAGAGCAAGTCTAAACCAACTCCTCCTACTGTAGAGTCTGTACGTGCTTTATTTGGTAGCAGGTCACCGAATAGCTCAGAAGCATATGCTACGGTTTTAAATACAATTATAAAAGAGAAACAGCATTTGTCACAATGGATGCTTTGTGAATTGGGCGTGTCTCTTTTGGCAGTCAAGGACTCTTTGATGAATGAGATAAGACAGATATCTGTACCTCTAACAGATCGCATAGCGGAGTTGCAGTTAGATTTGTCCCAGACTAGGGAAACTGTCCAGGAGCGAGACAGTGAGTTAGCTGCATTACGAGTTGATTTAGACACTGCCAGATCTGCTTTAGCAGGGACCAATGTAAGCCCCGCCCCACCTGACTCCTCTGAAGAGATTTGTACGGAGTGCCAGACACTGTATGATAAGTGTAAAACTTTGCAGTGTGACCTAACTGATTGTGAAGCACTTAATTACACATTAAAGCAGGAAATTGCCCAGTACCTCGTGTCTTTTGATGCGGTGCAAGAGAAATTTTCTCGGGTGACGGGTGCATTACACAACCAGATTGGGGAAACAGATAAGTTGCGGACATTAAATCGGGAGCTAAAACAGGTCTCAGAAGGTGTTCAGAGTGAGTTGCGCAGGGAGCTAGTGGCCACTCAAGAACAATCTATGTCTGTGTTTCAAAATTGGCACGCAGCCAAGCTAGAGTTGGCGGTGTTAAAAGAAAAGCAGGAGACAGTCTCACTGCAATTACAATGTACAGTGAAGGACAGGGATTCATTGTCTAAAGCATTAGATGAGTGCACTGTAAAGATTTCCACAATGCAGCAAGAGCTTACGCACATGGCGCAGGAAGAAGTGCCGTATACCTTAGAATTCCCCGACAGTTTTGCTGTGGGTCACCCAAGCCCAGCTCCCGAAATGAACCGTTACGTGAGCCGGGAGGGACCCGAGTTAAACACACCCACTGGGGGCATGGCTCCGGCTCTTTCCCGCCCCTCTGTACAATTCAGCCCCATAGTGGCTGGTGAACGAAGCAGCAGACCCGAGACAGTGCCACACCCATTGGGGGCACGGGCCCAGGGACTGCCGGCTGAAATCATCAGCTCACTTGGACAGGTGCCTAGCTCAGGGCCTCAGCCTTCGGCAGATCCACCCAGTTTTAGCAACGCACCTGCCCCGAGGTTCTCTACACCTGGTAGTGATCAGCGGCATGTCAAGCCGGAACCCCAGAAAGGAATGTCTATGGAGAGGCAGGCATATGTTATAAAGATGCTACGCACCGTAATAGCGCCTTTTAAAGAGTCTGCCTTGGTATCCATAGAAACCCATCTTAAGGCAGTGCATGAACTCCTGCAAACCATGCACGTCTCTTCTGAGAATGATATCAGAGCCCTCCTCAAATGGACCTTTAGTACCGAGTGCCATGAAGTTCTAGATTTGATCATGTCTGATAACCTTGATTTACGGTCAGTGGAGCAAGCCTTAGCAAAGCGCTACGGTCTCTTTGCCAACTCTCTGGAAGCTAAGCGTGCAGCGTATACTATTAGTTGTAAGCCGGAGGAGAGTCCGCGGGAGTGGGCCCATCGCTTGAAGCATGCATATTATCAGGGGGGGGTCCCGCCTGACTCTAAAGATCTTGAATTTGGTGATTTCAGGGAACTTTTTATACAGGGTCTGCCTGATCCGATAAAGATTCCATTGGCAGGAAAAAACGCAGAACCCTATTCCAGCCTTCTAAAGCAGGCTGAAGGAATTTTTGAAATCTGCCGCGCCAAGCCAATCGCAGAGACTCCTAAACCGGCATCCAAGAGTCGCAACAGGGTGATACCACCCGCTGTTTGTGCGGTCACTTCCACGCTTTCTCTGGAAAACAAAGCGCCGAGGCCAACTACGCCGCCGGGCTCTCAGGCCCTGCCGCGGGATGCAGCGCCCCCTATTGCACAGGAGGGACAGCAACACCCTAAAAAGAAGCGGTTTAATCAAAAGAAGTGGAATGCAGAGAAGATCCGCGCTATGCAAGCTCAGCTGGACCAATTGATGGCAAGATGTTCAATCGCGGAGTCTAGCAATGTACCTAAGACACCTCCATCTCATAAGAAGGTCAAATTCCAGAAGCAGAAGGACCAGTCTTCTAGACCGCCGACCCCTCCGGGGCTTAGTGTTAAATCTGTTGAGGTGGAACAGCCATCCTCTTCGGAAGAAGAACAAGCATGACTAGACGTGTCCACCAAACCTGTTACCGCAAGCGTCCCCACTGTCCACGTGGATGCGTTGTCGCCCATCAGTGAGGAGTCCCCCGTGAACCATGCTGCGTCTCAGCCCTCGAACCCGGAAGGGCCTCTTTCAAAAGACCCATCCCAGGAAGTCAGGTATTTTCTAGGTAAGCTTATATCTAAAGGTTACAGATATACCGTGGAGTTGTTAATTCAACAAGTACTTTCCTGTGAAGGTCTCCTGGATACAGCCTCAGAGGTGACTTTGGTCACCCAGGGCCTGTTTCAGAAACTAGAGGCATCTCTAGGGGGGGGTCAGGATGTGCTGCATGTCACACCGTGCGACTTGTCACTGGTGGCCTATGGCAATCAAAGTATTGGAACTGTGGGACAGGTTTGGCTATCTTTACAGCTTGGACAGATGACCGTCAGGCACCCAGCCATCATCACTACCAGTGAGGGTGAAGAATTTCTGATTGGAAATGACCTTTTGAAGAGATTTCGGCCTGTTTTGGATTATGACGAGGAAACGATCTGGTCTAAAGTCACTCGACCCCTTAAATATGTGCGAGGGAGATACTGGCGTACAGTCAGTGATGCCAACTCTGTGGAGCTACAGGACACTCCCCTGCGGACTGATCTCCGGTGTTCCGCGGATCCGCCCATGCGGGAGCCTCCTTTGACAGATGCACCAAAAGGGGGTCAGAAGCATGAAGAGCTGGTGCAACAAGCGGACCAACTAGAGATTGTTTCACAGGACTCAGCCAAGACGGATGACTTAACAGATACTGTGTCTCCCGTATCACTTGAAATCTCATCTCCTATCTCTGCTCCTGATTTTGCTCATCCTTGCAAGGTGACTGTCATCACCCAGAAAGGTGATGAATTCACCATACCAGTTCAAGTGGCTAACACCCAATTGCTTCAAGCTACTTTACTGTTCACTAGTGATCTCTCCTACATCAGTGACTCTTTGTACAACCAAATTCGTAAGTCTGTACAACTTCCCTTCAGCAGATGTTCCTCTACTTCGGTACAGGTACCGGGCCAAGGCTCCAAGCCGCTTGACGGAATATGTGGCCTTCCCTTGACTGTGGGAAAGAAGACATTCACTCACCACTTCTCTATTGTCCGGGGCTTGAGAGAACCCTTATGTTTGGGGTCAGATTGCCTTGCACGACTGGGAGTTTATGTGGACCTGGTGAATCTTGTCCTGTGGAGTAGAATGCAGAACAACCCAGTGGAACTTGAACCTACGGCTGTTTGTTTGAAGTCTGGACAGACCATTCCCCAGGTCTGTGAGGTAGTCTGTGACAAGGATGTAACCATTCCAGGTAGAGTACGGGATTTTTCCCTCAAGCTTCGCCTCGCTCAAGGACAACGTCTGCTGGATGATGTAGTGTTCTTTAACCCACATGCCCACTTTCGAGACCTTGGATTGGCAATTGGAGTTCTGCCCTGTTTGGAGGTCACCGGTACCACCTTATACCTGTTGGTCACCAATCCACAGTCTGCTGAAGTTGAGCTATCTGCTGGAGATCCTTTTGGCTTTCTGGTTGGCCAGTCTTTCCATGATGTCGAGGTAAGTTTGCCTATCCTTGGCAGGCTGCCTTCTTCTTGGGACACCTGCCAGGGGGGGGAGACGACTGACAGTTGGTTTACCTCTCCCAGGGGCCTCATATCTCTCGAGTTTGTTTGGCCCTATGATGCGACGTGTGCTCAGGTACAGGTGGAAGATGACTTCTTGTTTCTGTCCAGGGAAATGTCTGTACCTCAGAAGCCTCGAAGGGTGAATTCTGTGGAAACCTCAACCTTGCAGGAGGACATTGAAGAACAGGTGGAAATTTCATCCAACCAACCTTTCTCAGAGTTTGATGCTATGGTGAAAGAGCAAGTGGAACAGGCTGATGCTTGTACTACCCACACAGAGAAGAGGAAGTTGACCCAGTTGTTGTACAATTACAAGGACCTTTTTGCTGTAGATTCCTATGACTGTGGACTTACAAACCTACATGTCACCAGAGTGCCTACGGAACCTGGTAGCAAGCCTGTCTTTGTGCGTCAGTATAAGATTCCATTGGCTTCCTATGAGTCTGTACAAGAGATTCTCAACACTTTGGAGACCAGGGGTATCATCAGACAATGCAACAGCACGTACAACTCCCCTCTGTGGCCCATCTTGAAAAAGAATAACAGCTGGAGAATCGCTCTGGATTACCGTCAGTTGAACAAGCGAGTACCCTTGTCCCGGTGGCCTATGGCTCCACTGGATCAGAACCTTGCAACCATCAGGGGGGCTAAGTATTTCACCAGCCTGGATTTGGCATCAGGGTTTTGGACAGTACCAGTCCATCCCCACGATCAGCATAAACTGGCTTTTACGTTTGGGAAGAAGCAGTATACGTGGAACAGGACACCCTTTGGGTTTCTCAATTCACCTGCTGAATTCAACATCTTCCTACACAAGGCCCTACCAGATGCTGAAGCTCGAGGAACAGTGGTCTATGTGGATGACATTCTGATCAAGAGTCCTACCTTTCAGGAACACCTGGAGGAGATTGAGCATGTCTTCACACAGTTGGCAGATGCTGGAGCTAAACTGACTCTTGCCAAAGGACAATGGTGCAGGAAATCACTGAATTACTTAGGGTATGAAATTTCTGCTGAGGGTCTGCGACCCCAGAAGAAGCGAGTGCAGTCTTTACAACAGTTGAAACAGCCCACCAATATCACTGAACTTCGTTCCTTTCTAGGAATTTGCAACTACTCCAGACAGTTCATAGATGAGTATGCGGAGATCACCCGACCATTGGTCAAGTTGTTGAAGAAAGATACACCTTGGGTCTGGGGGCCAGAACAGAAATCTGCTATGCAGGAGCTGAAAGACAAGCTTAGCTGCTTCCCATGCCTCGCATACCCCGAGGGAGGTCGTGAGTTCTACGTGGACTTGGGATATTCCCAACACTCTATGAGTGCTGTCCTATATCAGAAGTATGACACGGACAAGAGGGTAGTGGCGTATGCCAGTAAAGGACTGACGGATGTGGAGAGGAAGTATTCCGACTGTGAGAAAGCGCTCCTGTCTACCGTTTGGGCTTTGCAACACTTCAGAAGTTACATCCAAGGTGAGAAGCTAATTGTGGAAACTTGCCACCAGCCCATCAGTTTCTTGGGTAGTGACCGAATTAAGACCGGTCGAGTGTCAAACAGCAAAATAGTCTCCTGGACATTGGCTCTGCAAGGTTGGCCTCTGGAGGTAAGGTATGCTCAGAAACATCGTAACGCAGTAGCCCAAGGTATGGCTGACCTACATGATTGTGCAGGACAGGATTCCATTGCAGGTATTCCCGAAGCAGATGTTCCCCCGCTAGAGAAAGAACCTCATCGACACCATCTGTATGATGAACAGACTTGTGCTACCATGCCTAAGGTCTATGTAGATGGTTGTGCTTACCGTCGTGATACAGTCAAGGAATTGGTTGCAGGAGTAGGAGTGGTATGGGATCCAACCAATCTTGAAGAGACCCTGAAGCACAGCTTGGGCTCGCGAACTAATCAGTACGCTGAGATTGTGGCAGCTCTGGTGGCGGTACAGTCTGCAATTCAGAAAGGAGTCCGACAGTTGGTCATATGTACGGATTCGGACTATGTGAGACAGAATTTTGTGTCCCATTTGCCCATCTGGAAGCAGAAAAATATGTTAAATTCCAAAGGGAAACCAGTACATCATGGAAACTTGATCCGGATTTTAGATCAACTGGTAAAGGACCATGACATGACCATCTATTGGAAGAAGGTCAAGGGTCATGCAAAAGTTAACAGTCCCGACAAGCTGGGAAACGACTTGGCCGATCACCTGGCCAAGGAGGGTGCGCTTACAGGAGAATTATGGCGACCCCCAGAAGTGGAGACTGCGACTGTCCATGCTGTCACCCGACGACAGGCGAAGCAGTCCAACGACACGCCGGTGGTCCAGTGGTGCAGTGAAATCCCATCCTTTGATCTTGTCATGGCACAGAAATCCGACCCGGTGATCGGGAGATTTTATGAGTACATATGGAATCCGCAAGACTGTTCCCTGACGGAAAAAGACAAGCAAGATGAGGAAATGAGGATCCTCTATGCCTCCCGAGAGAAGTTCAAACTTCACAAAGACCTGCTTATTCGGACGAGTAAGCATGGCATTGAGCAATGGGTGGTGCCTAAAGAATATCGAGGCATTATGTTGCAGCATGCCCATGACGAACCCTGTGCTGGACATCGAGGGGAGAATATCACCTATGAGACCCTAAAGCAAGTAGCTTATTGGCCTCACATGCGACAGGATGTACAGTTGTACACGCGAGGGTGTTTGACCTGTTGTCGTTTCCAGCCATCTTCACCATCTCACCGAGCACCACTTAGGAAGAAGGGTATCGCTATGCCCTGGTCGGATATCCAGATTGATTGGGTTGGACCTGTGGTTCGATCCACCCGAGGCAACAAGTACATGCTTACTGTCACCTGCATGTTCACTAAGTGGTTGGAGTGTCTGCCTGCACCCAACTGCACTGCAGAAACCACGGCTACCTTACTACTGAATCATGTGTTCAGCCGGTGGGGTTTGCCTATGCGAGTGGATTCAGACCAAGGTTCTCAGTTCACGGCAGAGGTGATTCAACAGATGTGGAAGATGCTTGGAGTAAAGAGTAAGTTGCACATAGCTTACCGACCTCAATCTTCGGGACAAGTGGAAAGAGCTAATCGCACCATCGTGACCATTCTGAAGAAGTATGTGTCATCCTCAGGTAAGAATTGGGACATGGTCTTACCATTGGTCCTTATGGCGATTCGTTCCACACCCCACCGTTCCACGGGAGTGTCTCCTTTTGAGATGATGACAGGTAGGGAAATGACATTACCAATTCATTTGTTGTACAGGACTAATGATGTGAACTTGTCCAGTGCTACCTCCACTCACGAATATGTCACCCATTTGCGTAAGCATTTGCAAAGTGCCTTTGCCTTTGCTCAGAAAAACTTGGAAAGTAGCGCTAGAGGTAGAAAAGCCTATTATGATCAAGGGACTACCTCTAAAGAATACCAAATTGGCGACAAGGTATTCTACTTCAATTTTGCCAGAAACAAGGTTAAAGAAAGGAAGTTTCTGCCTAGTTGGCGTGGTCCATTCCCAATAGTGGAAAAAGCTTCACCTGTGGCTTACCAAATTTGCCTCAAGAAAAATACTAAGGGTGAAGACACCCTTAAATGGGTCCACATCAATCAGTTGAGACCACGTCATCCAAGTCATTTGGTTCCAGACGTATGTGTTGATGAAACGAACTGTACTAACACCCCAACAGCATAGTCTGTTTTCTTTGTACCTTGCAGATGCAGAAAAGAACCCTGATGATCGTGTTCCTGATCTCCGTGCTGCTGGGATCGTGGTCCAAGATGATCGAACCTGGTCCCATGTCTGGAGTTGTTCTGCAAGATACCCCTGGCTTCCTGATTACCCAGTCCCAGATTGTTCCACAGAAAGTAGTTGTGTCCCTTGACCCAATGCATGTACTACTGAAACATTTCAATATGAGTAACTTATCTCTGCCTGCTGCTACCCATGCCTGGTTTCACAATTATATGCAAAATGCCCGTGCACAAGTGAAGAACATTTTGCATCAACTGGACAAAGTCATGGTACAACCTATGCAACCTTATAATTCCAGGTCCAGATCTAAGCGTTTTCTTGGTATGGCCGGTGGTTTGATTTTTTCTGCCATTGGTTCACTTTTTGGTATTTCCATGTCTGTTGCCAACGTAGTTTCTGTCCAAAAGCTGCAGGCCAATATACATGCCATCCAAGCAGACTTGAAAGCCATTGAGACCAAGTTGGTAGTCCAACAGAGCCAACTTGTTGCCCAGGGTAAAACTATTGCTGATACGGTCACTCTTGTGAATTTACATACACATAAAATTAGTGCTAACACAGCTGATTTGTTGACAATTAAAGGTACCATGAATGAAGACCGTGTGTTTATACAACCTGTTAAGGACCTTATTCAGGATTTATTTAGGGAAGTAGATACTAGTGTTAGTAAGCTAATGCAGGGACAGATACCTACGTACCTAATACCATCTGAGGTTGTTAAAGATGCCTTTGCCAAAGTTACCCGTTTGTCTATTGAACCGGTTCAAATTCAAATTGCATTTCATTTAGGTACTGCCCTTCCCCTTTATTTGGATATGGAGCGTATGGAAATTGCCTTCATCCTTAATTTGCCATTTATTATGCCTGAGAATGTATACCAGCTTAAACAAGTTGTAAATGTAGGTACCTGGCATGAGAATTTGTACCTTAATGTTGATACACCTAAGTATGTTGCTTACCAACAGGATGCTCCGCAACATTATTTGGTCCCTAACTTAGACCTTTGCCACAAAACTAAAGATGTTAATTGGCTATGCCCTGGTAAACCTTTCCTGAAAGACACAACAGAAGCTCTTTGTGGATTGTCCACAGAGAATGTCCAAGAGAAGTGTAAGGTCACTGTATCAAAATATGACGATTTTTCTGATACCACTGTAGCTGTACTGGATACGGTATGGTTAGTTAGCACACCTAGTACTGAACTTACTGTCACCTTTCAGAAGCATGATGTAATCAACCGTTACACTCTTCCTTGCAATGTGTGTGTGATCGCTGTACCCAAGTATGCTGTTGCCCATGTCGGAGGAGTTTCCCTGTTTTATCTTGACACAGACCCGGTTGTTTCTGAATTGGAAGTGCTTGATGTATTTCGTGGACATCCTATTGACTTTGCTATGGACCTTATACCATTTTTACAGTCCAAAGACTCTCACACTGTTGAATTATCTATTGACCATGAGACTCTCGAGGTTGCAGATTACAAACGTCGTTCATCTGATGTCATCCAGTTCCACATGTCCACTCACGTTGTCATCCCACTTTTGACCATCTCGTGGGTCATCATGCTCCTGTGTGCTGTAGTGTTTTGGAGAGACCTTCGTCATTTACGCTATCGCGTAAACACTTTGTCACCTACGGCAATGAGATTGCAAGACTTTATGTAATTACCTCTAACCAGAGTTTTGCCAACAATTTATTCCGTTTTCACTTTTATGTACTAATATGCTTTGCTTTGCATGATGTGATTTTCATGATCTATGTGATTATGGTTCATGATTTGTTTGATTAATTTCATGTGTTAAGACTTTTTGCCTAACTGCACATGCGGGTTCTATTATTCAGTATTTTGCTGTATTAGCATTTGTGATTTCCTTGTGAACATTATTTTGCTTAATTGAACTGTTTTGAAGAGTGTTAGTTTGCATTAGTTAAGATTTACTTTGAAACTTTTTGTAGTTTTGACCATGAAGTTTGTACCTGAATCCTGACTGAACTGTCTGGCTTATTTTTGTAGTTAGGTTGGAGAAGGCCTTTACTCCTTTGTAGTAATTTCCATCTCCAAGGGGGGGAATCTGTAGGAGTATTTGCTGTGATCTCACCCACCCTGTGTGCATATGAGAGCACCTTTACAGACAAAATGGACGCTGCAACCTTTCACCTATATGTCTGGCTACCCACTGTGCAGAAGGCAGCATTTCAGCTTGTAAGAGATTTACTGAAGCCTGCATCACCTCCAAGGTCACTCTGCATCGGGGGAGAATGCCTGTCCCAGGGAGAGAGCTTACGAGATAAGACGGACAAAGGAAGCTTCATACAGATGCTGGGAGTACATGGGGGAATTATTTCTGATTGGCTCCCAGAAAAGGGATTGATCTGAGAAGCGGGAAGAGAAGGGGACTAGTTCCAGAGAGGAGAGAGAAGAGAGAAGAACTAAGAAGAAGAACAGAAGAGGAGAACACTTGCATATCTGCAAGCACCTGATTTTCCTAAGAGACTTACTGATAATACCTGGCAAAGCTTTTCCCCAGGTTACAGCTGTCTAAAGGATCTATACTGCGTCTGTATCATCTGTGGCTGATCAAGACAAGTGCATCACCTGAGCTTGTGTGACCTCGCTGAGACCTTCGGCTGAGGCATTGGAAGGAATCTGATCTGGAAACCGGGACGGTGAGATCATAGTTTACTTCCTTCAGGCTGGGTTAGGTAATTAGTCTGGGCTCGGACCCATCAGATGTGTGACGTCAGGATTTATGATCTCTAGTTGCTGTTAGCCTAGTATAAGATTTGTGTGGTAATCATTAGGATCTTGGTATTGTGTTATCTGTCATTACAGATTTAGCCAATAGGATAATCATAGTTATTCTCTATTTTTGGTATCATTGTGCATGCAATCAGGAATTGCTGATGCTATAAGCTGATAAGAGTTTTCTATATTTTTGTATATAACGCTGTATAAATAAACTAATATATTCCATTGGTCTGTCCGTTATTTTCCATGCAGCTAATGTTGGGCAGAGGCCACGCCCCCTAGACATAAGCGAGTACATAGGTAGGAAATTGGCCTCTTACAAAAACATATATATAATCCCCTACAGATTATGGCCTGCAGCACCCTGTTGTAGAAGTGTACATCATTATAAATCAAGAAGCTCTCTGTCCAAGTAGCCAAACTTTTACTTTCTTCTGGAAAAAAATATGTCCTTCCAGTGAGCATCCATTGACGATGAACATAAGAATTCAAGAACAGCAGATCACCGGTACCTGACAAAATCCCAAATAGTAGCAAGATTCCATGCTACCAATCCCAGGGACAGCAGTGTCTTCTCCATTTCTATCTCAGTAGCAGACTTTGAACTTTTCCTCCAGGAACTTGTCCAAACCTTTTTTTTACTAAGCTGCAGTAAAAGGGGCCCTGCGTTGGCGGCGGAGGTCGATTTTGCTGTGTGCTGAGGCCCTTTTTACCCCAGTGGGTAAAAAGGTAAAAAAAAAAAAAAAAAAAATGGCCATGCAGTAAGATTGCGCTTACTGCATGGCCATGTGAGGGGAAGGAGCTCTTACCACCATCCACTGAGGTGGCGGTAAGGGCTCCTTTGCTAAACCAGCGGTAACCGGCCAGCGTATGTGTCTGCCCGATTACTGCCAGGTAACCCCCTACAAAAATCCAACTGGAAGGATGCATCATGCAGCTTTAACAGCATGAGGATGAAGAACTTAAAGAAGACCTCAGCTGGGCTGGCGGGGGTTGGGGTCCCCCGCCAGCTGAAGTAATAGTTTAAAAAAACGGCAGGAGCGGACCTCAGGGTAGGTGACGGTGGTAGACGGGGAAAGGGTTGGCGGTAGGCGGCGGAGGGTTAACGGCGGTAGGGGGGTCCAGGGCGAAATCTGCGGGGGCCCAGGCCCCTGTGGCCCCACGCAGATACGCCCCTGGTTGATCCAACCCCTTCATCATTTCCGTCGCCCTTCTCTGTACCTTTTCTAATTCTTCTATACCGACCCATCCAAGCTATTCCTATGCTACATTTCATTTTCCTACCTATCTAACAAAATTCTGTATAACCTAATACTATGTAAGCCGCATTGAACCTGCTTTTAGTGGGAAAGCGCGGGATACAAATGTATTAAATAAATCTCTTTCAAAACTTTGAGGTGAATGCTATCTTCTCCCGATTTTTTTTGTTTCTCTTTGGTTTGTCAGTTTGCTCAACAGATTCTAGATTTACAGTGATTTGCTTTAGTTTCTCTGAATCATTACCTTCCAAAGTTTCTGCTGTGGATATGATCCTACGATCCCCTTTTTGATTTTTCTTATAAATATATTTACAAGAGGTTAAACAAAGAAACATCTCTGTACAGAAATGTTGCTCAAAAAGAACAATCCAAAATTTATTAGCAGTTACTTTGCTAGGAAATAAATTTGTGCTCATTAGTCCGCAAATGGTGGGGGGCCAAGAACAAACACCATGGGAAGCTAATTGAAAAAGGAAAAATAGGAAAAGGAAGAGTACAATTTAACCTCACACCTAACAAGCCACACTCCCATTTACATCAATCTTAAGATAGTTTACGAAGCTGCCCTATTATCCAAAACAGACGCAATTGTGCAATTTCAAAGAAATGATAGGTTCTATTAGAGACATTGATCATGCACGTACAAGGATAACATGATTGATATCTTGCACCAATAGAGGTCAATCCTAGGTGCAAAGAAATAAACCCTTCTTTCTCTTCTCTAGGGTCCATCATGAGACATCCTCCTAGAAAAGACTGGGGCAAATAATTAATTTGGTGGATTTTTTCTGCCATTATCTTATCCTGTTTCATTATTCCATTTACCCCTTGGTACATAGAGGGACATTTTCCATATGACATCTAAGTCCAAGTTTGGATGTTTTGCAAAAAATAAAAAACGACCAAAATCTGAATAGGAAAGAAGGTCATTATCAAAAAAGGAAAAGTCTTTTTTTTCCCCGAAAATACTGTTTTGAACAAGGTTTTGTGATTTGAACGTTTTGTTTTTTCATACATTTTTGAAAAAAAAAAAAATCCAAGTGCAAAACACACAAAATCAAGCTATTGGGATTTAGGAGGAACCAGCATTTTTAGTAGACTGGTTCCCCAGACATCACCCTAGGGGGCACTGCAGTGTGCTACCAGGTACACATTTCACCATTGCTCCCTTATCTTGTCTGCTGAGCCCCCCAAAACCCACTACCCCCAACTGTATACCACTACCACAGCCCTTATGTTTGAAGGGAACACCTATATGTGGGTACAGTGGGTTTCTGGTGAGTTTTGGAGGGCTCACAATTTTCTCCACAAGTGTAACAGGTAGGGGGAGGTAAGAGCCTGGGTCCACCTGTCTGCAGTGCATTGCATTATTTATATTGTGAGCTAGAGAGGATATTTCTAAATCATCCAATTAAATAGTCCCCTTCAAAACATGACTCTCTTTAAGCTTTTACAATTTAACTATCTCAATCATAATCCTGTCTACCATAGGTGATTAAATATATGAAAAAGAAAACGAAAAATGTGGAGGATAAAGCCTCAAAAGGACAGCTCCTATACAATGTGGCAAAAAGTCTTCCATATCCAGGAGTTTACTTTCTCATCATAGGCAAAAAACCTCAATCCACCACTAACTGTCCGTTGTCAAGCAATTTTAATTCAAATACATTTCTTAGTAAAACGACTTATTTGTTGTACACGTTGCTCAGTGTTCTCAAAGCACCCGGGCATAACTACATAACCTGGAGGGGAGCTGCCCTAGTCCCCAACCCCCTCCCACACATGTCTGGAGACATTTAACATCCACACAACAACCACAAGCATCATGTAGCGAGTCTTTCACCCCAGTCCCCTCCCCTCCCCCTCCTGAAACCAATAAGCCACCCCTGTCCCTCCCTCCCTCCCTCCCCCAACTCCCATCCCCCTTGCCCCACCCCCCATCCCCTGTTCAACAGTGCCACCTACTACACAGAAACAGATAGCAGTAGAAAAGAAGAAGCAATGCCAGCAGATCTCCACGTAAGCCACTCATCAAATCAAACACAGTCCCCGGATGTAATCTCAGTAGCTGCATAAGTGGCAGAACTCCTCAAAACCCAGCCGGGAATCCACTGGTAACTATCTCTGTCAAATCAACAGTCATGAGGGCCTCAGCTCTCCCCTCAGGGCTGAACAATCCAGTACCAACTTGAATCCTGAGCAGTGGTCTACCTCTGTGGCTCTGGCTATGTCAGAAGTATCACTCTCATCAATAAGAGCCACCTCCAGTATCAGTCTGCGAACCTCCTTTACTGTTCGCCCAGTGTATGTTTTATCCTCTTTAGTAAAGAATAGTCCTATGGGAAAAAGCCAGCGGTATCATATTTTTCACCTTGCAAAACTTCAGTTCTATATTTACAGTGGCATTTTCGCGTTGAGGGGGCCACATCTGCATAAATCTCCAAGTCCACAGTATCCCACTAGACTCCACCCCCCCCCCCCCCCCCCCCCCCCCGAAGCCTCTTTGTCCAAATATTGGCGGAAACAGGCTATGACATCTCTTGAGCGGTTCCTGTCCTGTGGACCCTGCACTTGATGAGCCCATTCCAACTCAATCACCCGCTGCCCCAAGTAGCCCGAAGGAGCATCATCAGCAAGCAGAAGCTCCTCACAAACGTGTCGGACCGTTTCCAGACATTGTGTATCACTGCCATGAAATGCAGATTATACCTGTGTGATCTATTTTTTAAAAATTTTTTATTTAATTTAATTTTTTGTTTATTGCAATTTAAAACTTAATCCAAGTTATAAACACTTAGAAGGAAATATGAAAATACAATAAAGGAAACTAGGGAAAAGCCGATATACATATGAAGCAATACATAACTTAAATATAGTCCACGACGCTGTGAGGAGGAATACAAGTGAAATTTAAGAAGAAAATAGGATAACTATGTCAAATCATAACACTGTTATCCTTCTTATGCAAAAGCGAGAGCAAGTAACAACTCCAGAAAATTACTAAGCCGTGTAAGCGTCTACGCACGCCCAACGCGCGCCAAAATGGAGTTACCGCCTGGCTACCGCTTGGCTCTTGCAATATTCACTGGCACTTAGCCCACTCTGTTAGTCTAGAAGAAAATCTTCAGTCATTGTGACGCCACCACTGATAAAGTGATTTCCACTGAAAGATGAACTCCAGACCTCCATTGAAATTTTAAAGCTTGAGCAGCACAAATCTGCGAGAACTCTCGCAGTTGGTTTCTCAAAACTTGTTTCTTTGTGATAAAACACAAAAGACACCTCATAAACTATAGGCAAAACAAGAACCTGCCTTGTTTGCTTGTAGCCCTTTTTCCCTTTTACTTGTAGCAATAAAAGAGAATATACACTTGTTTTCCGGTGTCTGAGCCTGCGTTAGTATTACTTATAATGGTAAAGTTGCTGCAATAAAGGATAATGCAATTACCCTCAGGATGCTATTTTCCAAGCTAACAAATGTTTTTATTCTAAGCTGTTTCGTGCTCACTTCTTAAGTAATTCCAGTTATGTTTTATTTATGACAGAATTTCAAGATGTTACGAAAAGGGAGCAGTAAACTTTGTAGAACTAGACCAAGCTCTTAAAGGACATGATTAGACTTAGAATAAAGGGAAAGAGAAACTTTTGAAAGGAAGGATCTTGAAACCCTAACATTGTTCTTTTACAGCATTTTAGTGATATCTTTAATTATTTTTAGCTCCTTTACTAGGTTCTTGACATAGGGCAAGCAACTGCAAATGGCAACCTGAATATGGAGTGGAGGAGTGGCCTAGTGGTTAGGGTGGTGGACTTTGGTCCTGGGGAACTGTGGAACTGAGTTTGATTCCCACTTCAGGCACAGGCAGCTCCTTGTGACTCTGGGCAAGTCACTTAACCCTCCATTGCCCCATGTAAGCTGCATTGAGCCTGCCATGAGTGGGAAAGCGCGGGGTACAAATGTAACAAAAATAAAATAGATACTATTGGAGATTCTACATGGAATGTTGCTACTATTGGAGATTCTACATGGAATGTTGCTACTATTGGAGATTCTACATGGAATGTTGCTATTCCACTAGCAACATTCCATGTAGAAGCCTGCGCAGCCACATTGGTGATCTGCAAGGGCTGACTTCTACATGGAATGTTGGAATAGCAACATTCCATGTAGAATCTCAAATAGTAGCAACAGTGGAGGAGTGGGCCTAGTGGTTAGGGTGGTGGACTTTGGTCCTGGGGAACTGAGGAACTGAGTTCAATTCCCACTTCAGGCATAGGCAGCTAGCTCCTTGTGACTCTGGGCAAGTCACTTAACCCTCCATTGCCCCATGTAAGCCGCATTGAGCTTGCCATGAGTGGGAAAGCACAGGGTACAAATGTAACAAAAAAAATATGATGGCTTGTGCTCCTACTTTTCTTTATACTAGTGCAAGTGGGAAAAAATGTGAATACATTTATTGAACGATCACACCTGCCCTTTAGCCTGTTCTTAGATGTTATTCAGAGGCATCATTAAATGTGGTGCAAAATTGCTCTTTCACAAAAGGAGAGAGCACATCATTATGTAGCAGAAATGAAATGGAACATGTTGTGTGTAGTGCAGGTTGGGTGGGAGGGTGCACCTGCAAAATCAATCCCCCCCCCCCCCCCCCAAAAAAAAAACTCCATCTTCTGTTGAACTGAAGAATCAGTTTCCAGCCCTGGAGGCAGAAGAGCTGAAAACATTTCAAGAACAAGAGGAGATGATGATCAATAATCCCAAAGCCGCTGGATCGGTAGCCAATAAGAAGAGAAAGGTAGTGGTGGTTGGTGATTCTCTTCTGAGGGGTACTGAAGCACCCATCTGCTGACCAGACATGATGTCCAGGAAGGTGTACTGTCTGCCTGGTGCCAAGGTTTGAGATGTAGCAGAAAGACTGTCTAGACTCATCAAGCCTACTGACCACTATCCTATACTGCTCATCCATGTTGGCACGAATGATACTGCTAGGCATTCTACTGAATATATCAAATGTGACTTCATGGCTGTGGGTCAGACGATAAAATACCAAGGTGCACAGGCGGTATTCTCATCGATACTTCCTGTTGAAGGTAAAGGACGAATGAGGGAAGCTCGCATCCTGGAGCTAAATGCGTGGCTGCGTGAATGGTGCCAACGTGAGGTTTCCTAGACCATGGGATGATTTAGCAAGAGCTACAGAGCGATGATGGTGTCCATCTTTCAACGAAGGGATGAAATGTCTTCAGTAACACACTGGCTAAAGTACTAAAGAGGGCTTTAAATTAAATTTGCTGGGGATGAGTGAGAAAAGCCCCAAAGTAATAACCCCCAGGGAGGGGTTATTAATTACTTCCTATCCGTTTCCGCATACAGTTCAAACTCCTCTTACTGACTTATAAGTGCATTCACTCCGCAGCTCCTCAGTACCTCTCTCCACTCTCATCTCTCCCTACATTCCTCCCCAGGAACTCCATTCACTGGGTAAATCTCTCTTATCTGCACCCTTCTCCTCCACTGCTAACTCCAGACTCTGTTCCTTTTATCTTGCTGCACCATATGCCTGGAATAGACTTCCTGAGCCGGTACGTCAAGCTCCATCTCTGGCCGTCTTCAAATCTAAGCTAAAAGCCCACCTTTTTTATGCTGCTTTTAACTCCTAACCCTTATTCACTCGTTCAGAACCCTTATTTTATCATCCTCACTTTAATATTCCCTTATCTCTTATTTGTCCTGTTTGTCTGTCCTAATTAGATCGTAAGCTCTGTCGAGCAGGGACTGTCTCTTCATGTTCAGGTGTACAGTGCTGTGTACGTCTAGTAGCGTTATAGAAATGATGAGTAGTAGGAGGAGGAGGAGGTAAGACATAAAACACCATTATAGAAAAGGGGGGAAAAAGTGACATCTGGAAAGCCGTTGTATACCAATTGCTGTACTATGGGAAACAAATTTCTAGATATAGAGGCTGTAATTGTCACGGTCGTGCCCTGGTTTCAGGCTGTCACTCATCTCGCCCCCTGGTGGCCAGGCCCGGTGGCTGCATTGGATTGTCTGTGTGCTGTTTCCCGTTCTCGGTCCGGATTTTCCAGACTGCCAGACTTGCTCTTTTTGTTTGAACCTGCACAGCTCCCGTAGTTGCCTGGTGATTGCTGTAGCTGAGTCTCAGCTGCTGCTGGGCTTATTAGCCATTCTGAAATCTTTCTGCTTTGCCTTTGCATCGCCTTAGGCCTGGTATGTTGGTGCTTGTTGCACTTCTGTTTAAGTTCTTGCCTGAGATTCTTGTTTGTTTCAAGTTGGGCTGTGTGTAGTTTAGATTAGGTCATTGTTTGTTTGCTAGTCCTGTCTCTGGGTTATAGTTTTGTGTTTAGTCTTTGTCTGTTTGTGTCTCTGTGGCTGCTCTGCAGCTTTCAGTCCTGCCCTTTAGCTTTCCCTTCCTTGCCCTGCTGCCCCTGTATGTTCCTTTCCCTTCTGACCCTCAGTCCTGGTTCAGCCTAGTGGGTATCCAGTCCTGCCTTGCCCAGAAGTCCTGCTGAACACCTGCAGTCAGGGGCTCAAGTCCTGGTAAAAGGCGGCCAAGTGCAGGTGAAGTTTAAGTGTGCCTGCTCTGCTTATTCCTGCTTGTTAGCCTCTGCTGAAACTCCAGTCCAGGGTTCCAGTCCTGTTCTGCCTAGTCTCTGGTGTGGGGTGGTTTTGCCTGCCACTGCCACTCCTCGGCAGTGGCCCAAGGGCTCACAAACCTAGTTCCAGCTTTGAAAACGTGACAGTAATGATAGAAGCCGACTTGGATTTAGTGGTTGTCACGGAGATGTGGTTCACAGAGAGTCGTGACTGGAATGTAGTTATACCTGGCTATAATCTATTCAGGAAGGAAAGGGTAGGAAAAAAGGGTGGAGGAGTGTCATTATATATTAGGAATAGTATTAAAGTGACAGAACTACAGGTCGTATGGGGTAAGGAAGAAGCACTGTGGGTTAAACTGGTATTAGGGAAAGGAAAATAATTAGGGAAGGAGAAGTACCTACTGATCGGTGATTTCAACATGCCAGATGTCGAATGGGGCATCCCTGTTGTGCGGTTGTCTAGAAGCAAAGAGATCTTGGACTCTCTACAGGAAGAACTGTTTCAGCAGTGGGTAACGGAACAAATGCAGGATGGAGCTAACCTAGACCTGGTGCTCACAAACGGGGAAAATGTTTCTGATGTTTCGGTGGGAGATCAATCTGGCATCTAATGATCACCGAATGGTGCGGTTCAATATAAAGATAGAGGAGGAGAGGGCTTATTCAAGATTGAAGGTCCTAGATTTCAAAAGAACTAATTTTGCTGAGATGGGGGAATTTCACAGGACAGAGGTAGCTGGATGGGAACAGCTGAAGGAAGTTGAACAGCAGTGGGCGAAACTGAAAATAGCTATTTTAAAGACGACAAGGTGTGAGCAAAATCCAAATAAACAATAAAAATAAATAAACTACATAAAAGTAAGAGGAAAAGACGGCCACTCTGGTTCTCGAACGTAGTAGCTGAAAAGGTAAGGGAAAGAAGGTTAGCCTTCAAATATTACAAGAAGACTCAGAAAGAGGAGAACAGGCAAAAATACTTGGAAAAGCTAAGAGAAGCTGGAAAAGCTATAGGAATGCAAAGAGGCAACTAGAAGAAAAGATAGCCGATATGGTAAAATTGAAGGACAAGACATTTTTCAGATATATAAATGATAGGAGGAAGTGCCATGATAACATTGTAAGACTCAAATTGAGAGGGAAGAATGTGTAGAAGATGATAAAGATAAAGCTAAACTGCTTAACAGTTATTTCTGTTCCATGTTCAGGGACGAAAAACCAGGGTTAGGACCGCAGAAAACAAAGCTAATGGGGATGGATGTACGGTAGACTAGGACCAATTTTCAGAAGACTGTTCAGGAGGAGCTGGCTAAACTAAAAGTAGACAAAGCGATGGGGCCTGATGGGATACATCCGATGGTACTCAGGGAACATGAAGGTCTTCTGGTGGTATCGCTGCTTGACCTCTTCAATGCCTTCTTAGAGTCTAGAGTGGTCCAGAAGGACTGGAGAAGGGTGGATGTGGTCCCTCTGCACAAAAAGCGTAAGTAAAGAGGAGTTTGGGAATTACAGACCTGTCAGTCTGGCCTTGGTGGTGAATAAACTAATGGAAACTCTTCTAAAGTGGAGGATTATGAGGCTTCTCGAATCGAATGGACTGCAAGACCCAAGGCAGCATGGCTTCACTAGAGGCAGGCCATGTCAGACAAATCTGATTGATTTCTTTGACTGGGTGACCAAACATTTGGATGTGGGAGGGGTTTTAGATGTGGTGTACTTGGAGTTTAGCAAAGCCTTTGACAGTGTCCCACACAGGCGACTGATAAATAAACTCAGTGCCCTCGGTATGAGACCTAAAGTGACTGACTGGGTTAAAAACTGGTTAAGTGGAAGGAGACAGAGGGCAGTGGTAAAGGAGTTTGCTCTGAGGAAAGGGCTGTTGTCAGTGGTGTATCACAGGGTTCGGTCCTCGGGCCGACTCTTTTTAACATCTTTGTGAGTGATATTGCAGAAGGACTGTATGGTAAGGTTTGTCTCTTTGCGGATGATACCAAACTCTGTAATAGGGTGGGCACCCTGGAGTGTGTGGATGGTATGAAGAAGGATGTAGCAAAGCTTGAAGAATGGTCTGATAATTAACAACTAAGATTTAATGCTAAGAAATGCAGGGTCATGCACTTGGGGTACAAGAATCCAAGGGAACGGTACATTACAGGTGGTGAAATGCTTCTTTGTATGAAGGAAGAGCGGGACTTGGGGGTGATTGTTTCTGATGACCTTAAGGCAGTCAAACAGGTAGAAAAGATGACGGCCAAAGCCAGAAAGATGCTTGGGTGCATAAACAGAGGGATGACCAGCAGGAAAAAAGAGGTGATAGTTCCCTTGTATAAGGGAGGCCCCATTTAGAGTACTATGTGCAATTCTGGAGATGTACCTATGGAAAGATATAAACAGAATGGAGTCGGTCCACAGGGCGGCTACAAAATTAGTAAGCGGTCTCTGTCATAAAACATATAGGGACAGGCTTAAGAACCTCAACATATATACACTGGAAGAGAGGTGAGAGAGAGGGGATATGTTAGAGACATGTAAATACCTCAGTGGCATCAATAAACAGGGGGCGAGCCTTTTTCAAATGAAGAAAAACTCTGGAATGAGGGGACATCCGATGAAGTTAAGAGGAAATAGACTTAGGAGGAATCTAAGTAGAGAGATGTGGTAGCTGTGTTAGTTCACTCTTAAAGGTTATCAACAGAAATCAAACAAAATAAAACATGGAAAAGAAAATAAGATGATACCTTTTTATTGGACATAACTTAATACATTTCTTGATTAGCTTTCGAACCTAAAAAATCTAAGAATCTAAGAAAATACTCTTTCACCGAAAGGGTGGTGGATGCATGGAATGGCCTTCCGGTGGAGGTTGTGGAGAAAAGGACTGTGTCAGAATTTAAGCGTGGGTCAGGCATGTGGGATCCCTTTGGAAAGGAAGAGTTGGCGGTTACAGAGGATGGGCAGACTGGATGGGCCACTTGGTCCTTATCTGCTGTCATGTGTATATGTTTCTATGATCATGTCTTATTAGACATTTCTTCATTTTGTGCAGTAAAATTGGAAGAATTTAGGAATTCAGTGTTTTTATATTGCAGGCCCCAAGTTTTAGAACAAATTGCCTTTGAAATTAAGAAGGATCAGGAACATGAATGAGTTCAAAAGAGAACTGAAAACCTCTGACTTTATACAGATGTATCAGTAGGTGGAAGAATAAACTGAGAAGGTGGAATTTATCAGATTTAGAAACTGGTTATTGTTTGTTTGTTATAGAAATAGTCTATATATGTTACAGGTACTTTGCACTGTCCCTAATGGGCTCACAATCTAAGTTATATATTGTACCTGGGGCAATGGAGGGCTAAATGACTTGCCCAGGGTCACACGGAGCTGCAAAGGGAACTGAACCTGGCTCCACTGGTCCACAATCTGCTGAACTAACCATTAGGCCACTCCTCTACTCCTGGCACTTAATTGCATAAGTGCTAACTCCATTCCCAGATGGTCCACAAAAGTGCCAGCTATGACCCGAGACAGCATCCTTTCCTTTCTGAGCACACCACCAGAACCTTTATCCACACTCTTATCACCTCTCGCTTAGACTATTGCAACTTGCTTCTCACAGGTCTCCCACTAAGCCATCTCTCTCCCCTTCAATCTGTTCAAAATTCTGCTGCATGACTTATATTCCACCAGTGTCACCATGCTCATATTAACCCTCTCCTCAAGTCACTTCATTGGTTCCCTATCCGTTTCCACATACAATTCAAACTCCTCTTATTGACTTACAAGTGCATTCACTGTGCAGCTCCTCAGTACCTCTCCACTCTTATCTCTCCCTACAGTCCTCCCTGGGAACTCTGTTCCCTTCTCCTCCACTGCTAACTCCTTTTATCTTGCTGCACCATATGCCTGGAATAGACTTCCTGAGCCAGTACGTCAAGTTCCATCTCTGGCCGTCTTCAAATCTAGGCTAAAAAACCACCTTTTTGATGCTGCTTTTAACTCCTAACCCTTACTCACTTGTTCATTAAAGGGAGGGTCCAAGGAAACAAAGGGGCAGACGATCTGCAAGCTCCAAGATGGAAAATATACAAAGCAGATCGTTGATGGATAAAAAATGATTTTAATAATAAATTAGAATATGCATACAATAGCCCGACACAGGCCGTGTTTCGCCCTATTGGGCTGCTTCAGGGGCTACAAAACAAAATAATATATAATAAATAATCAAATATAAAGTTAAAATTGAAATTAGAATTAAAAAAATTCAATCTAAATCCCACAGAATTTACATGTATATAAAAGAACAGATAAATCAAAACATACATATATATATATATATATATAGTAAAATATCACATTAAAAAATCAATGTTCTAAATAGTATTATCATGATTATGTTATGCTTGTAAATACAAACAAAAACTGAATGAAATGCATAAGACACCCACCTCTTCAATGTTTCTCCACTACCAAAGGAGGAGTAAAATGATAAAAGCAACTGTTTTGTAGCCCCTGAAGCAGCCCAGTAGGGCGAAACACGGCCTGTGTCGGGCTATTGTATGCATATTCTAATTTATTATTAAAATCATTTTTATCCATCAACGATCTGCTTTGTATATTTTTCACTTGTTCATTAGCCACGTTTTATCATTCCAACCTTAGTAATTCCTCTATCCCTTATTTGTCTTGTTTGTCTGTCCTAATTAGATTGAAGCTCTGTTGAGCAGGGACTGTCTCTTAATGTCCAGCATACAGTGCTGCGCATGTCAAGTAGCACTACAGAAATGATATGTAGTAGTAGTAGTAGTAGTAATAGCAGTGCTGATATTCAGTGACACTAATGAATGGATAATCCTGCACAGTTATTTCTTCTGTTAAATACTGGAGCTAGATGAGAAAAACTCAACAATTTAAACTAAGGTAATATAATAAAACAGGATGCCTGATGGTTTCAACAAACAAAGCAGACTACAGATTTGCTGACTGAAGAGGAAGGCGTAAGGACACAATCATCTTCTCCATGAGCAATGAAGGCAGCCTCTGATGTGAATAGCCAAAGGCTTTCAAGCAATTAAGTGTATCTAAAGATTGTGAGTAATGCCCTGGTTAACACTGGCGATTTCAGTATTCCCAGTGATCTGTCTTAGTCAGAGAGCTACCCATTTTGGCTCTCCTTCTCTCCTACATCTCACCAATGACTAATTAACACTGGCTCAGGTTTCATTAACGTTCACTAATCCTAGCAACCTGCTTCTATCAGCCCTCCCTCCATTTTTCTCCTGGAGTTGGCTGATGGAATATCTTCAGTCATTTCTAAGGTGTTTCTTCCTTGATTTTCTTTCTCACTCACGGAAATACGATTTTATAATAGCACAGGTATCATCCTCAGGTTCGATTCTTCTCAGTTTTAATACAGAGGGGGGAGATTGTTGTATGATATCTTTAGGCTTTTTTTCCTCAATTTTGCATGATGCAAGTAATGCAAAGTCACCTCACCATCTTTTAAAGAGGACTTAATGTACTTAAAATTTTTTTTTAATAAGTCCAATGTTCTCTACGTACACTAGTAGACATCATATCTGCAGTTGAAGTTCTGATTTCTTTAGGACTAGGAATATGGTTTACATTTTTTATTATACGCAAGCACTTTCTCTGTCCCTAGTGGGCTCACAGTCTAACTTTTGTACCTGGGGCATGGAGGGTTAAGTTATTTGCACAAAGACCTGCATTGGGAATTAAACTCAGTTCCCTAAGCCCACTGCACTAACCATTAGGCTACTCCTCCATAGAGCAAGATGGTCATACCCAGAGAGGTGGTAGGATGACCAAACAACTATCCGCTGGTGTAATGAGAGGTGAAAAGATAGCTAGAGGATAATTCTATAAAGTGGACATTAACACGTATGTGCCAATTATATGTATAAATGATTAGAATAATAGCATATATGTGAACACATATTCACATAAATAATAAACTTCCACCTAAGCGCAATTCTATATATGTACATATATCTTATTTATTTAGATTTTGCTCACACCTTTTTCAGTAGTAGCTCAAGGTGAGTTACGTTCAGGTACACTGGACATTTCTCTGTCCCAGGAGGGCTCACAATCTAAGTTTGTACCTGAGGCAATGGAGGGTTGTGACTTGCCCAAGATCACAAGGAACAGCAGCAGGATTTGAACCGGCCACCTCTGCATTGCAAGACCAGTTCACTAACCACTAGGCCACTCCTCCACTTACTGCCACTAATCATTTCTATAGTGCTACTAGATGTATACAGCATTGTACACATAATATGGCGGTACTTTCTCTGTCCCTAGAGGGCTCCAATCTAAGCTTTTGTACCTGGGGCAATGGATGGTTAAATGACTTGCCCAAGGTCACAAGGATCTACAGTTGGAATTAAACCCAGGTTGCCAGAATCAAAGCCTGCTGCATTAACCACTAGGCCACTCCTCCACTCCAACATTCTTACATAGCAAGGATTTTACCAGTAGGTATACACAAAGGCTGCTAAAATCAAAAATGAAAAAAAAGACGACCTTACAGAAATCAATTTTAGCTCCTCAGATGCAAGACGCTGACCAGAGCTTAGTTCACTGATACAGCTTTCGCTGCACCCTTAACGAGAAACGCTCTTACGAGAAACCCGAAGATGCTCCAGTGCAAGTTTTTCTATATAATTATTCATGAATGAAAACAAGATTTTCTGTATGGTGAAAACACTCCTGATGCAGGCCTGAATAGGCCGAAACACAGCTATGTCAAGTCCCAATCACCTTCCCTTTTTAATTTTTATAACCAATAAACATTTTTAAAATTGATTTCTGTAAGGTCGTCTTTTCTCATTTTTGATTTTAGTCGTCTTTGCTGTTTTTGTTTTTCATCTTTTTTTTTTTTTGCAAAGGCTGGTTTCTTCTGTTTTTTTGTATACACAAAGGCAGAGCATGAGCCAGACTTATACAAGTAACTTATAGAATAATACAAGTTCTTTGGCATTTAGCTCTATGGCTGGTGTGAGTGATTGTACCTAAATTATAGGTGTTTGTGTGTACTGTTATGCTAGTATTCTACAATAGAAAGTACATTCAGTTACAGAATAAATTATAATTTTACTCCCTTAAAGCCAAATTCTATAAATGGCACCTTAAAAATTGGCGCCCCCCAAAAAGCCCACACAGCGTGATTCTATAAACTATGCCTAAAATTAGGCTCAGGTTATAAAATATACTTATGTGCCGTTCTTGCAACTAAAATTTAGGCTCACTCAATTAGGCCACCTAAAACCAGGCCTAAATATTTGCACCTAAGTTAGATGCAGATCAGATGTATTCCATACTAGTGCACAGTTTTTTGAAGAGAAAAGGACAGCCAGCATGGTTAAAACGTGAAGTTGAAAGAAACTATCCTTCAAAAAATGGAAAAAAGGACCCAAATGAACAAAACAAAAAAGGAACATAAGCACTGGCAAGTTAAATGCAAAGCATTGATAAAGAAGGCTAAAAAAGAATATGAAGAGAAACTTGGCAGAGAGGCAAAAACTCACAGTAACACACTTTTTCAGGTACATCAGAAGCAGAGAAAGCCTGTGAAGGAATCTGTGGGGCCATTAGAGCAAAAGGGGCATTCAGGGAGGTCAAGGCCATAGCAAAGTGACTGAATGAATTTTTTGCTTCAGACTTTACGGAAGAAGATTTAAGAAATCTACCTGTGGTTTCAAGGGTGACCATGCGGAGGAACTGAAGAGATCTCAGAAAAAACCTGGTAGACATACTGATCCAAATTGACAAATTGAGTAGCAAATCAACTAGACCAGATGGCATGTATCCGAGGGTACTGGAAGAACTCAAACATGAAACTGCTGATCTGCTGTTAGTAATCAGTACTCTGTTATTAAAATCATCCATAGTACCTGAAGATTGGAGGTGGCCAATGTAACGCTGATTTTTAAAAAGGGTTCCAGGGGTAGTCCAGGAAATTACAGACCAGTAAGTCTGATGTCAGTACTGGGAAAAACAGTGGAAACTATTATAAACAATAAAATAATGGGACACATAGATAGACATGGTTTAATGGGACAGAGTCGGCATGGATTCAGCCAAGGGAAGTCTTGCCTCAGCAATCTGCTTTATTTCTTTGAAGGTGTGAACCAGCGGCCTAGCCAAACATGACATTTTGGGAGGGCCCAGAGTTAACATGGCAGGGCACTAGACATATAGGTGTGAGTAGTTCTTGATATTTATTTCTTTAAAAAACTTTTATACCACTTATATCTAGGTGGTTTACAAGACAACATTCGCATTATTCAAAATACAAAAGCGTACACAAAACAATACAGTCCATAATAAAGCAACTCAATCTTTAGAAAGTTTTTTAAAAAACACAGACACGAACAACTGTGTTTTCAACAATTTTCTAAATTGTTTTGCACTACTACATTGCCGAAGCTGCCCAGTGTATTCCACAAAATAATGCCAGCAGGAACAAAAGCCGAGGCTCGCCTGTCCACATAACGCAATTGCATAATTGCATCGGTCGCATAGCAGTTTCTGACCTCAGTATACACTGTGGATGGTAAATAGTAAAAGGGAAAGGGGACTTGATATACCGCCTTTCTGAGGTTTTTGCAACTACATTCAAAACAGTTTACATATATTGAGGTACTTATTTTGTACCAGGGGCAATGGAGGGTTAAGTGACTTGCCCAGAGTCACACGGAGCTACAGTGGGAATCGAACTCAGTTCCCCAGGATCAACGTCTGCTGCACTAACCACTAGGCTACTCTTCCCCTAGCAACATACTCTGACCACCGCCAGCTGAATATTAACCAGTTTAAGTTTTAGGCACTCAGCCCTACTTAGGGGTGTGTATTGTGCTGATCAGTTAGCACAGCTATATCGCCATATGCTAATTGATTAGCGTGTGACCCTTCACCGCCTAGAAAACAGGTGTAAGTGCTCACATGCAAATGGCCACACGCTAATGGGGAAATTAGCGCACGTCTATTAATATGGAAAATGGGGCCATTCTACCGCCACGGTAGCGGCCTCAGCAAATAGGTAAGACCCTCGCTGGGGACAGCGCTGGCCACTTTTTAGTGCAGTTTAGCAAAAGGGTCCCTTAAATTTCAAAGAGGCCAATTTAGGAGCGTAAATCCTTTGAGTACTGGGACCATATTTTTCCTGTTCAGGAGATGCTGCATGCAAGTTTACCATTTTGTGCCAAAATATGGTATTCAGAGGTGTTTTGCATCCTTACAAATGGAAAACATAACACTTATGTGCTCAGCTGTATGTAGAGATTTTCCACCAAGGGACTTGTCTGTTTTCCTGCTGGGACTTAAATATCCTGCTCCTTCATTATTCTTTCCTTAAGTGATGCAAATATTTCTAGACAGAGTAGAAAAGATTCAGTAAATGGCATCCAAAGTTAGGTGCCATTAAAATCCGCACTAACCCCATGGAATCTATATAGCGCGCCTAGAGATCCGTGCCGAAATCCAAGTGTATTCTTTAAGAACACACGTAAGTTAATTGGTTTAAGCCGATCAGCGTTGATAACAGCACTAATTGGCAATAATTAGAATTTACACAAACAACTTGCTAAGCATATTCTGTAATGCAGTGGCCGGGGAAATGGTCATTTTGTGGGTGTTCTGAAATTTATGCACGTAGTTATAGAATATGGCCAAGTGTGCCTAAATCTATGCGCCACATTTACGCTATGTTTTCATTGTTGTACTACTACTACTACTATTTAGCATTTCTATAGCGCTACAAGGCGGACACAGCGCTGCACAAACATAGAAGAAAGACAGTCCCTGCTCAAAGAGCTTACAACTACATGTATATAGATACATGTAGTTTTAGGTGCTGGAATATCAACTAAGCATAATTCTATACACTGTGCCTAAATCTAGGCGTTGCTTATAGAATACGCTTAGGCAAAAATGTTTTCCGTGCAGATTTTTAGGTGTCATGTATAGACTCCCCCCTAAGTGACAGTTCTATAAAGGTCCCTTAGCTCTACACAACCATTATAGAATAGCATTTAGTGCAGATTCCCGTGCCCAACTTTGGATGCGAGGACTTACACCTGCCAAAAAGCTGGTGTAAATCCTGGGGCAGATGGGCACAGAAATCCAAGCATTCTATAACATTGGGCCTAATTTCTGGGACTGCCCCTCACCCCTCTGTCTCCCTCTTTTATCCAGAATTTACCCTTTCTCCTTCCATCCAGCAACTCCCCTCTCTCCTCTAATCTACAAAGAACAACACTGAATTCTTAAACGCTGTGAATCCTGTGGGCTTAAATTTAGAGATTGATTCTTGTAGGGAAATGCTGAGAAGATACATCAAAGAAATTTTTGGTGTGTCAGAGGAATCTATTTCTCCTCTCTCTCAAAGTAAACTGGTGGAAGGTCAATTGACTGAAGAACAAAATGAAGTCCCTTTAGATGTATCAGCAGTTTTAGAGCCTTCAGACTCTGAAACAGCAATTGCATCAACCTTGTTGGCAACGGTTGCTTTGGCTCCAGATAAAGATTGGTTGATGAAAATGTACTTTAAAAATTAGGCTAGAATCTTTATGGGATTTCTGGCGGTAGTTATTATTATTATTATTATTATTATTATTATTATTATTATTTATTGCATGTGTATCCCACATTCCCCCACCTATTTGCAGGCTCAATGTGGCTTACATAGATTTGATAACATTGTCATAACAGGATATCGGATACAGTTAGTAATGTGTAGCAATTAAGGAAGGGGTGAGGGAGGAAGGAAGGGAGTTGTTAGGGTAATTATGGAAGGTGTGCGTTCATAGTTGAGCGGACTTAGTGAGGTTATAGGTTTTCATTGTAGGCCTTGTTGAAGAAGAATGTTTTCAGAGATTTTCGGAAGATAGATGTTTCTTTGATTGCTTTCAGGTCTGTAGGTAATGCATTCCATATCTGCGTGCTCTTGTAAGAGATCCGGATTGGCACACAGAAAGCCCAATGCCGTGCACCAACCCTTCAGTAAAAGGGCCCCAAAATGCCTTAAAAATAACCTGAGATTTTACGGACAACCAAAGCAGTGTTTCCAATAAAGGACTAACATGATTCAGCCGTGTTTTCTGAAATATTAATCTAGAGGCTGAATTCTGAATCATTTGAATTCTAGAAAGTAGTTTAGAAGAAAGACTCAAATATAAAGAATTTCCTTAGTCCAATAATGGTAGAATTTTTAACTGTACAATAATCTTGAAATGACCTTCTAAGAAGTAAGGTCTTAGCAAACATAATTGCTTTAATTTAAAATAAGATTTATAATCAAGCTATTAAAAATCTGTGGTTCCATCATGATAGATGAGTCCAAAATCATTCCCAAAACTCTTGAGGTTTTTTCTGCATTAATCTGAAATCCATCATCACCCACAATTATTTGGGGAATCTTAGTCAAATCCATTGAGAACCAAAGTATTAAGCATTAAGTTTTAGTTTAACACTGAAAGACCAATCTTTTATCCTTTTTATACAATCATTAATTTTAAATGAAACAGAATCATTAGCTTGATCAACAGGAAGCAGTAAAAATATCATCTGCATAGGACAGCATGACCTCACCGGGTGCTTTAATAAAACTTGGCCAAGGTAGCTCATATATAAAAGGACAGCATGACCTCACCGGGTGCTTTAATACAACTTGGCCAAGGTAGCTCATATATAAATTGTACAAGATTGGAGAACTAGGAGAGCCTTGAGGAACACCACATGGAGAATCTCAGGGTAGTGAATAACAACCATCTTTTACAACTAGATACTGTTTATTTTTTAGAAAAGATTCAAACCAGCTAAACACTGAGCCACTAAAACCAAATTGTGATAACATAGTCAGTAACATATCATGGTTTACACTGAATCAAAGGTGGCAGAGATGTCAAATTGTAATAAAACCAACTCACCACCACTACACAAAAAACATTGTTCCTCAGATGTTAAAGGCAGCAACAGCATCTCTGTACTATGAAACGATCGAAAACCATGCTGGGAACTGTGCAAGAGATTGTGCTCATCAATATAGCTTGATAACTGAGAACCCACCACAAATTCGATCAGCTTTGCAAAAAAAATGGAATATTTGCAATAGGTCTAAAATTAAAGGCCTGGGGTTAAATTCCCATCAAGCTGTTTAACAATAGGAATTAAAGCAATATTTCAATATCTCGTGGAAACCAACCCAGTTTTAGCGCAGTGCTGACAAAAAACAAACCATGTTAACAATTCAGTAGGAGGATCTTTAAATAAATAAGATGGATCAGAATCTAATGGACAGCCCAATCTAGACAGCCTGTTTACAAAAGGACATAAAAAAGACGAAGAAGATACAGGCACAACAGTAGATCACAGTCTATCTGAAGGAATTTCTGCAAGCCTCACATATTCAGTATCTCACTTCACATAATCATTAGGTTCCAATGAGGACTGAAATGACTGATAAATATTATTTATTTTATTTTTTGTTACATTTGTACCCTGCACTTTCCCACTCATGGCAGGCTCAATGTGTCTTACATGGGGCAATGGAGGGTTAAGTGACTTGCCCAGAGTCACAAGGAGCTGCCTGTGCCTGAAGTGGGAATTGAACTCAGTTTCTCAGATCCCCAGGACCAAAGTGCACCACCCTAACCACTAGGCCACTCCTCCACTATATATGATATTAGAAGCAAGATGGCTAGCCTAAGCCTCTGTAGAAGGCTGAACCGAAATGGAAGACTGACAGCAAGAGGTTTTCTTGTAACAAACCAAATAACTTCCTCAAATTAGGTCTTTCAATCCCTGCTAACATAGGGGTCATTTTACAAAGGTGCGCTAGCATTTTTAGGGCACGTTAATAATTAACTTGCGCTAAGTGCTAGAGACGCCCATAGAAATATATGGGCATCTCTAACGTTTAGAGCGCGCTTGTTTTTAGCGCACTCTAAAAAATGCTAGCACGCCTTTATAAAAGAACCCCTTAGAGTAATACATTCTTTTAGCTAAGTTATGGCCTCTCTTATATCCTGCTTGAGCAGTCTTCCAACAATCTTTCGCTATTTTACTTTTAGATTTTCTCCAACTATGCTCCAGCCTTCGGCATTTCTTTTTAAGCTCTAAAAGCTCATAAGAAATCCAAGGGGTTTTAACTCTTCTTGAGACTTTAACAACATTTTCAGGACCCATTTCATCTAATATTCTTTCCGTTACATGTTTCCAATCTCTCTATATAAAAAGCAACACCAACGTTCTATGAAGCCTCCAGCCAGAAGTGTGAAGGGGGCGAGATATCCGGTTTCCCTATCCAGCTTATAATCGAACGAGAAAAACGCCCAAGTTCCGACCTAAATCGGGAGATGGACGTTTATCTCACAAAAACGAATAAAGCGGTATAATCGAAAGCCGATTTTTGGGCGTTTTCAACTGCACTCCGTCGCGGATGCGGACAAAGTTGATGGGGGCGTGTCAGAGGTGTGGCAAAGGCGGAACTGGGGCGTGGTTATCTGCCGAACAAAGATGGGCGCATTTCAGCGATAATGGGAAGAAAGTATGCGTTTTTAGCTAGAATTTAGGACACTTTTCCTGGACCCTGTTTTTTCACGAATAAGGCCCCAAAAAGTGCCCTAAATGACCAGATGACCACTGGAGGGAATCGGGGATGACCTCCCCTGACTCCCCCAGTGGTACCTAACCCCCTCCCACCACAAAAAAATGATGTTTCACACATTTTTATTTTCACCCTCAAATGTCATACCCAGCTCCCTGGCAGCAGTATGCAGGTCACAGGAGGAGTTGTTAGGGGGTGCAGTGGACTTCAAGCAGGTGGACCCAGGCCCATCCCCCCCTACCTGTTACAATTGTGCTGCTTAATGCTTATTAGTCGTCCAACCCCCCCAAACCCACTGTACCCACATGTAGGTGCCCCCCTTCACCCCTTAGGGCTATAGTAATGGTGTAGACTTGTAGGCAGTGGGTTTTGAGGGGAATTTGGGGGGCTCAACACACAAGGGAAGGGTGCTATGCACCTGGGAGCTCTTTGACCTTTTTTTTTGTTTTTGTAAAAGTGCCCCCTAGGGTGCCCGGTTGATGTCCTGGCATGTGAGGGGGACCAGTGCACTACGAATCCTGGCCCCTCCCACGAATAAATGTCTTGGATTTATTCGTTTTTGAGCTGGGCGCTTTCATTTTCTATTATCGCTGAAAAACAAAAACGCCCAGCTCACACATTGTTGAATAAAACATGGGCGTCTATTTTTTTCGAAAATACGGTTCGGTCCGCCCCTTCACTGACCCGTTCTTGGAGATAAACGCCCATGGAGATAGGCGTTTTCGTTCAATTATGCCCCTCCACGAGTGTCTGCCCCGCCGTCTCTGTAACAGTCAGTGAAGGAAAACAGCAGAGCACGAAATCAAATCGCTGGCTCTGTAACAGTGAAGGACTCAGAGGGGGGAGGGGAGAGAGGCCAGAGGGCAGGGACACACACACTCCCACATGCACACAGAAGAAAACCTTGCTAGCCCCCGTTTCATTTGCATCAGAAACGGGGCTTTTTTACTAGTTTGATAATAAAACTTCAGGATGTTCTGCAAATGTTTCCAACTGAGGAACACCCCTAGACCAATAGTTTATCTGCCCTTCCTCTTCCCAACCTATTATTCCTAAATCAATTATACTTTTAAAGAGAAATAATAATATTCAGTGTAATATTGCAACACAAATGATCAGACCAAATTAAAGACGCCCATTTTCAAAACGTTGTTAGAGATGAATCACTTGCAGAAAGAAAATTTAAAGTGTGACTCTTCTCATGAGTTGGAAACGTTGGCATCATTAAAAACTGTAATGCAGGGGCATAGCTATGTGGGGCCACAGGGGGCCTGGACCCTCGTCGATTTGGCCCTGGACCCCCCCCTGCCGATGACCCTCTTGACTCCCCCTCCCGCCGCCAACCTGCTGTCAACCCGCCGTCGCCGTCTGCTACCTTTGCTGGCGGGGACCCCAACCCCCGCCAGCCAAGGTCCTCTTTTTCCTTCGTTCTGTTTCTGAGTCTGACGTCCTGCACGACATCAGACTCAGAAACAGAATGAAGGAAGAAGAGGACCTCGGCTGATGGGGGTTGGTGTCCCCCGCCAGCAAAGGTAGGCGATGGCAACGGAGGGTTGGCGGCAGGGGGGGTCGAGAGGGTCGTCGGCGGGGGGGGGGGGGGTCAAAGTTGTTGTTGGTGGTGGTGGTGGTGGCGGCAGCGGGGGGGTCGGCAATGCCGGGGGGTGTCAGCAATGGTGGGGGTTCAGCAGCGCCAGGGGAAGAACTAAAATGTACCCCCTCACCTCGGGCTCTGGACCCCCCTCCCGCCGAATTCTGGCTATGCCCATGCTGTAATGTCTGTAAAAATTCCAAGAACTCTGCTATCCTCAAGATGTAAATTAAGTTCACCCAGTATTACTAATTTAGGGGCCCTTTTACAAAGGTGCAGTAGATTGTACGTTTGTGCAGTGTGCGCCAAAACAGGACTACTGCCAGGATAGCACACCCCTTGGCAATAATTTCGGATTTGGCACGTGCCCATAATGCTGTGACAAATAATTTATTTCCTACTGCGTGCAGCGTTTCCGGTGTTAATTGGCAGTTGGCGTGCATGACCAGTCACCACGCATGTAGCGTGTGAGCCCTTACTGCTAGATCAATAGGTGGTATTTAGGGCTCAGGCATTAAATTGGCACACATTGGTTTCAATTTTACCATAGGCCCTTTTCCCAGTCAATTGAAAAAAAGCCCTTTTTCCCAGATGCAGTAAAAACTGGCCTGACGTACACAAAGTACTGGTGCCCACAATACTGCAGGCCACTTCTTGTCACACCTTAGTAAAAGGACCCCTTAGAGAATATAGCACTAGCTTCCAATATCTAAGTGTGAAGCATAGAGAAGTTTATTTTATATACTTCTATCATATCTCCCCTCATTTGTCTTTTCTCCAAGCTGAAGAGCACAAGCCATTTCAGCCTTTCCTCATAGGGAAGTCATCCCATCCCCTTTATCATTTTCATTGCCCTTCTCTGTACCTTTTCTAAATCCACAATCCTGCTTATAATCGAACGAGAAAAACGCCCAAGTTCCGACCTACATCGGGAGATGGACGTTTATCTCACGAAAACGAATAAAGCGGTATAATCGAAAGCCGATTTTTGGACGTTTTCAACTGCACTCCGTCGCGGATGCGGACAAAGTTGATGGGGGCGTGTCAGAGGTGTGGCGAAGGCGGAACTGGGGTGTGGTTATCTGCCGAACAAAGATGGGCGCATTTCACCGATAATGGGAAAAAAGTATGCGTTTTTAGCTAGAATTTAGGGCACTTTTCCTGGACCCTGTTTTTTCACGAATAAGGCCCCAAAAAGTGCCCTAAATGACCAGATGACCACTGGAGGGAATCGGGGATGACCTCCCCTGACTCCCCCTGTGGTCACTAACCCCCTCCCACCACAAAAAAAATGATGTTTCACAACTTTTTATTTTCACCCTCAAATGTCATACCCAGCTCCCTGGCAGCAGTATGCAGGTCACTGGAGGAGTTGTTAGGGGGTGCAGTGGACTTCAGGCAGGTGGACCCAGGCCCATCCCCCCTACCTGTTACAATTGTGCTGCTTAATGCTTATTAGTCGTCCAACCCCCCCAAACCCACTGTACCCACATGTAGGTGCCCCCCTTCACCCCTTAGGGCTATAGTAATGGTGTAGACTTGTGGGCAGTGGGTTTTGAGGGGGATTTGGGGGGCTCAACACACAAGGGAAGGGTGCTATTCACCTGGGAGCTCTTTTACCTTTTTTGTTGTTTTTGTAAAAGTGCCCCCTAGGGTGCCCGGTTGGAGTCCTGGCATGTGAGGGGGACCAGTGCACTACGAATCCTGGCCCCTCCCACGAACAAATGCCTTGGATTTATTCGTTTTTGAGCTGGGCGCTTTCATTTTCCATTATCGCTGAAAAACAAAAACGCCCAGCTCACAAATTGTCAAATAAAACATGGACGTCTATTTTTTTCAAAAATACGGTTCGGTCCGCCCCTTCACGGACCCGTTCTCGGAGATAAACGCCCATGGAGATAGACGTTTTCGTTCGATTATGCCCCTCAATATCTTTTTTTAAATGCGGTGACCAGAATTGCACACAGTATTCAAGGTGCGATCGCACCATGGAGCAATATGAAGGCATTATAACATCTTTGTTTCTATTTTCCATTCCTTTCCTAATAGTACCTAACATTCTACTTCCTTTCTTTGCCGCCACTGCACACTGAGCAGAAGGTTTCAAAGTATCATCAACGATGACATCTAGATACTTTTCCTGGTCGGTGACTCCTAACGTGCAACCTTGCATCACATAGCTAATACTCGGGCTACTCTTTCCCACATGCATCACTTTGCACTTGCTCACATTAAACATCAGCTGCCATTTGGATGCCCAGTCTCCCAGTCTCAAAAGGTCATCTTGCAATTTTACAAAATCCTCTTGTGACTTAACAACATTGAATAACTTTGTGTCATCAGCAAATTTAGGGGCACTTTTACTAAGCTGTGTAGGCACCTACGTGCACCGAACGCGCACCAAATTGGAGTTCCTGCCCGCTTACAGCATGGCCCTTGTGGTAATTTCAATTTTGGTGAGCATCCGCTACGCGCATCTGAAAAATATCCCATGACTTTCCAATGAAATGACTATCCCATGACTTTCCAATTTTCTCTGGAGTCTTTATGAAGTACTTTGTCAAATGCCTTTTGAAAATTCAGATACACAATATCGACCGACTCACCTTTATCCACATGTTTGTTCACCCCTTCAAAGAAATGTAGAAAATTGGTGAGGCAAGATATCCCTTCTCTAAATCCATGTTGGCTTTGTCTCATTAATCCATGCTTTTGAATATGCTTTGTAATTTTGTTCTTTATAATAGTCTCTACCATTTTGCCTGGCAATGATGTAAGGCTCACCGGTCTAATTTCCCGAATCACCTCTGGAACCCTTTTTAAAAATTAGCCTCCACTCACCTACCAACACCCATTCTGTTAGAATATCAATAAAATGCTTTGATGTCCCCATGCATACCCCCACCCTCCCACTCTGTCAGACTGTCAAAGTAATGCTTTGATGTTTCTCTTATATATACTACCTGCTACCACATTTACTTATTTCCGATCTTACGAAGAAGGGCAACCTTCGAAAGCTAATCAAGAAATGTATTAAGTTATGTCCAATAAAAAAGGTATCATCTTATTTTCTTTTCCATGTTTTATTTTGTTTGATTTCTATTGATAACCTTCTGGAGAGGTGAAATGATGGTGAAGTAGGAGGGCCCACAAAGATATGTTTGCCTAGGGCCCAATATAATGTTAATCTGGCCTTGGGCCTGCCATATTATAATGCCCAAAAGTAAATACTGTGGGCATCTCTTAACACTCGCTAACTCACACATTAGCAGAGAATGGGCATGGAAGTGTTAACCAGCTAGGGCGTTCGCATTAGCACGCTAACTGACTAATCTTGAATTAAAGCATTAAGGAGAGGAACAAGGGGATAGGATTAGTCATTTGGGAAGCCAGGTGCAGGTGATTCACTGCTGATATTCAGTGCTATCTGGATAAATATATCTATTTAAGTAACGCCATAACTGTCCTAACTTAAAAGGGCTGGAAACCTGTCTCATGTTTCACATAGTAGTTCTGTGAAGACATCACATGGTTTTGGAAAAACACTCTTGTTAAAATCTCTATGTCGGCAGTTACAGTATCTTCTGTCTGACCTCACAGTTTTTTTAATTGTAATATAGACTGAAATAATTCTATAAAGTTTAATATAATCAGTCTGATGATTGAAAAAGTGAGCTCAGAATATAGGATCTCTAAGGGAGTAATAGAGAGAGTAGATGGCATGGATGGGCAGACTGGATAGGCCATATGGTCTTTTTGGGGTTCTGCAGAGGTCTGTGCTTGGACCACTGCTTTTTAACATATTTATAAATGATCTAGAGATGGGAATAACTAGTAAGGTAATTAAATTTGCGGACGACATAAAGTTATTCAAAGTTGTTAAATCACAAGAGGATTGTGAAAAATTGCAAGAAGACCTTACGAGACTGGGCATCCAAATGGCAGGTGACGTTTAACATGAGCAAGTGCAAAGTGATGCATGTGGAAAGAGGATCCCGAACTATAGCCACGTGATACAAAGTTCTGCATTAGGAGTCACCGACCACAAAAAAAAACTAGGAGTCATCATCGGTGGCGGCAAAGAAGGCAAATAGAATGTTAGGTATTATTAGGAAAGGAATTGAAAATAAAAATGAGGATGTTATAATGCCTTTGCATTGCTCTATGGTGTGACTGCACCTTGAACACTGTGTGCAGTTCTGGTCACCACATTCCAAAAAAGATATAGAGGAATTAGAAAAGGTAAAGAGAAGGGAGACAAAAATGATAAAGGGGATGGGACGACTTTCCCATGAGGAAAGGCTAAAGCAGCTACGGCTCTCCAGCTTGGAAAAAAGACGGCTGAGAGGAGATATGTTAGAGGTCTATAAAATAATGAGTGGAGTGGAACGGGTAGACATGAATCACTTGTTTACTCTTTCCAAAAATACTAGGACTAGGGGGCACGCAAGGCAGCTACAAAATAATAAATTTTAAATGAATTGGATAAAATATTTCTTCACTCAATGTGTAATTAAACTCTGGAAGTCATTGCCAGAGAATGTAGTAAAAGCAGTTATCTTAGTGGAGTTTAAAAAAGGTTTGGATATCTTCCTAAAAGAAAAGTCCATAGGCCATTATTAAAATGGTCTTGGGGAAAATCCACTTCTTATTTCTAGGATAGTCAGCATAAAATGTATTGCACTGTTTTGGCAATTAAAATTCAATGCGAAGAAATGAAAAGTGATGCATTTAGAGAGTAGAAACCCATGAGAGACTTATGTGTTAGGCGGTGAGAGTCTGATAGGTACTGAGGAGGAGAGGGATCTTGGGGTGATAGTATCCGAGGATCTGAAGGTGACGAAACAGTGTGACAAGGCGGTGGCCGTAGCGAGAAGGTTGCTAGGCTGTATAGAGAGAGATGTGATCAGCAGAAGAAAGGAAGTGTTGATGCCCCTGTACAAGTCGTTGGTGAGGTCCCACCTGGAGTATTGTGTTCAGTTTTGGAGGCCGTACCTTGCGAAGGATGTTAAAAAAATGGAAGCGGTGCAAAGAAAAGCTACGAGAATCGTAAGGGATTTGCGTTCCAAGACATATGAGCAAAGACTTGCTGACCTGAACATGTATACCCTGGAGGAAAGGAGGAACAGGGGTGATATGATACAGACGTTCAAATACTTGAAAGGTATTAATCCGCAAAAAAATATTTTCCGGAGATGGGAAGGCGGTAGAACGAGAGGACATGAAATGAGATTGAAGGGGGACAGACTCAAAAAAGATGTCAGGAAGTATTTTTTCACGGAGAGGGTGGTGGATGCTTGGAATGCCCTCCCGCGGGAGGTGGTGGAGATGAAAACGGTAACGGAATTCAAACATGCGTGGGATATGCATAAAGGAATCCTGTGCAGTAGGAATGGATCCTCAGAAGCTTAGCCAAAATTGGGTGGCGGAGCAGGTGGGGGAAGAGAGGTTGGTGGTTGGGAGGCGAGGATAGTGGAGGGCAGACTTATACGGTCTGTGCCAGAGCCGGTGATGGGAGGCGGGAATGGTGGTTGGGAGGCGGGAAATACTGCTGGACAGACTTGTACGGACTGTGCCCTGAAAAAGGCAGGTACAAATCAAGGTAAGGTATACACATATGAGTTTATCTTGTTGGGCAGACTGGATGGACCATGCAGGTCTTTTTCTGCCGTCATCTACTATGTTACTATGTTTGGGATCTTGCCAGGTACTTGTGACCTGGATTGACCACTGTTGGAAACAGGATACTGGGCTTGATGGACCCGTTGGTGTGTCCCAGTATGGCAACATTTATGTAGTTATTTATCTGCCTTCATTTTTCTCTGTTTTTGTGTCAGTGGAGCTTTGTTTTCTGATGGTTCAAATTCTCAATTCGAGTCAATCTGTAAATTTTGCCCCTTAGCCCCAGCCCAGCTCTAAGAATGCTCCCATAACTGTAAACTAAGTGATGCACTTACCTCCAAATTCTGTATAGCACACCAAAAGATACACACTGAAATCTAGGCGTATTCTATAACAACATGTGTAACTTAATTGGCTTAACAAGCTAATCAGCGTTGATAACAGTACTTATCAAGCAATAATGAGCACTAATTGCCAATAATTAGAATTTACGCGAACAGTTCGCTAAGCATATTGAATGAATGAATTGCGCCTAAATTCTCATGTATGCAGTTCAAACGGGGCATGGCTATGGACGGGGATGTGAGAATTTCATGGGCATTTCCAAAATTTACAAGCACGGTTATAGAATACAGCCCAGTGCACGTAAATCTACATACAGGGATTTAGGCCATGTTTTTGTTGCCCTAAATGGACATGCATAGTTTTAGGCCCTAGGATTTCCAACTAAGCGTATTCTATATACTGAGCCTAAATCTAGGCACTGCTTGTAGAATACACTTTTAGGCCGAAATCTTTACCATGCGGATTTTTTTAGGTGCCATATTTAGAACCTGTGGATAACTATTTAGTGGGTTCTGTTATTTATACGCCGAACATATGTGTAAATGATTAGAATAATGACATTGTGGTAATGTGATTGAGGGTGTGGACTGGAGCCGAAACGCAGGGTTTGCAAGCAAAAGGAAATAACATTATTGCTATAATTTGGTATGTGCACACCTGTCACTTCACAGGCTTTACTTTAATCCAGCACTAGTAAACTCTCTTTCTCTCTGTTTCTTTCACATATCACTGTTAATACTCTCTTCCTGGGGCAGCTCCTTGCATAGCCCAACACAGTGGCTACTAGCACCATCTTGGGCCCTGCCTGGATACACACAAAATCAAGTACTCTCTGAAAACAATTCAAGATGTCTCCTACCCTAGCTGTCTTCCTTACATATACATCTAACCCTTGAAGGCTTTGAATTAAACAGTTTCCCACCACAGGGAACCTACTGAGCTCTGGCCACTTCTCTTACCTGGCACTTCCCTCAGGTACTTTAGCCTCAGTTGCCACTCCCTTGGAGACCTTGCCTTGGGGCCTCCCCCTTGTAGACTTCTTGACTCAGGGCCCCCCTGATCTTTCCTACCTCAGGGCATTTGTCTGAGCACCACCCCTCTGACTCAACAGGTGTAACTCCACCTACCCTAAGGTGGATCACTCTGTCTCAGTGAGGGAGTGATCCTATGGGAACCTGGCCGCATACCACCCACTCTCTCGAAGATGTATACACATGCTTATATAAATGACAAAAAAATCCACTAAGCGCTATTCTGTAAACATGCACATATCTTACAGGTAGGTGTACACATAGGCAGAGTCTTGGCAGAGAATAGGTGGGACTCACATATATAACTTACAGAATACCGTAAGTTACACAAGTAATTCTAGCACCAGTGTGTTTTTACTAGCAAAAAAGGTGCCGATACTCAAATGACAGGCCACCCTTCAGGGGTGAGGTGATCACTGAGGGACCCACCCCACAATAGCCAGGCCCCCTGCAACCAGTCACAGAATCTATGACAATGCAGAATTGATGTGTAGAGCCTGAACTCTTTCATTAAAACTTGGGGACCATGGGTCAGTTTTAGCAGACAATGGAAAAGGTGCCGGTACTCAGTACCCCCAAGTACCCCTCAAAAAAAGCCCTGTCTAGCACTTAAGCATGAGCACTTACACCAACTCTTTGACTTGTGTATATAGTTTGCAGCAGGGGCGAACTAACCATTCGGGCAACTGGGCAGTGCCAGAAGGCCCAAAGGCTCTAGGGGGCCCAGAGGCTCTACCCGGTTGCCTGCTGCCACACACTACAACCTCCTGGTCCTACCTTAGAGAGCCCTGTGAGCTAGTGGCCTCTGTGGTGCGGGGGGGGGGGGGGGCAGGAAAGAACAAAACTGTTTCCTGCCCACTGCTGCTATTCTGCCCGGTGCTGCCATGTTTTAAAAATGGCTGCCGAGACTCCCTGTGGCAGTTTTGAGAGACTATCAAGACCTGCAAGACTACCACAAGAAGTCTCAGCCACCAATTTGAAAACACGGCGGTGCTGGGCAGAATAGCGGTAGTGGGCACGAAAGAGTGGGGTTCTTTCCTGCCCCCCCCCCCCCCCGAAGAAGCCACTAGAACATCAGGGCCCACTAAGGCTCAGGGGACTGTGGTGTGTGTGAGGGGAGGCGACAGCTGGGGCGTAGGGGGGCAGCAGCGTGACGTGGGCAGGTAGCGGGCAGTGGCCAGGGGGTCCAGATCACCCTCACTTCCCCGGGGGGGGGGGGCAGGTCACTGTCAGTCCACCCTTGGTTTGCAGTTACCCAGTTATGCTACTGTCCTATAAAGGTGCCTACTTTCATTTATATATTAAGTGCCATGCTGTAGGTGCACTGTAATTGAACTACCCCCATAGTGGAACAAGGCACATAAGTGTATCTGCAGATCAGGTGGGCATTTTCAGAAGCCTCATTTCCATGCACGACCCTGCTTTATGCATGGAAATGACTTTTAAAATCACCCTTTGTGTTTATTTTTAGCCACTTAGGGCTAGACTCTACATATAGCACCTAAAAAAATCAGCGCCAAAACGAACCTGCATAAACAGTATTCTATAAGCTGTGCCTAAAATTCACTGTGGTTTATAGAATTAACGCTTAGCATAGAGGTCGCGCGTAAATTTAGGCGTGGCCATTTGCACCAACGAAAATGTGGTGCAAATGCCCCCACCTAAATTTACACATGGAGCACCCAGATTCTGTAATTACACACGTAATTCAAAACCATGCCCCCAATCTGTCCTGAAACGCCCGTGACCCTCCCATTTCTGCACCCCTTTTTTTGCACTGAGCATACATTTTAGGTGCAGATCACATGCCTAACTTTACACATGTCAGCTCCAATTAAATCTAATTAGTGCCTGTTAAAAAGCTAATTATTGGCACTAATTGGCTTATTATTCTATTAAATTGCACGTGCAAATCGGGAATGCACCTAAATTTACATACACAATTTTTGCGATCCTTAGAATCGGGGGGGTTAATGCCAAGTATACCCTTGGATTGACCTACTTAGATAGTCATTCCGAAGATCCTGCTGCCAGGTGTATTTGTTCACTTCTTATCCCCTTCATGATAAAAGGATGTTAGTGTAACAGCTGTATACTTGTCCATGCTCTCATTATGGAAGACAGAATTATCAGCCTTGCCTCTATTTAGAACATTTGATTTCATTACTTATTTCTATAATCTGTTAATACTGCCTCAGTCTATCCTGAGTTTTTATCACTAACGTAGCATACCTAGCACCCCTCTGCTGTTTCTCCTTTGGTCATCTTGCTGAGGGTCACAGGATAGAACCGCTGAGTTATGTCGTTTTCCTTTTCATCCATCAGGAAAACTACCTTTGGAGAATAAGTACAGCACCACCTAGGCACACTTACCTAACTTTCACTAGTAGCTCAATGTCCTTTATAGTAATAAATTCAACTTTGACAGTTGTTGATCAAAATTTATGATGCTCGCGATGCTTATTTTAGCTCTTTTTGTGTTTTGGGTTTTGGATGTTGTACAGCAAGTTTAAGAAATAACGGTGAGACGCAGATCTCAGGTGCAGGACTAGGCTGTGGTTTATGTTTCCTGTGACACGAGATTCATAGGCTTTAAGCTTAAAAAGAAGTACTGTTAAAAAGGCATTTTTGCAGAGCCAGTTTGCGCAAGTTCGATAAGCAAAAGAAGCACATAGTAACATAGTAACATAGTAGATGATGGCAGACAAAGACCTGCACAGTCCATCCAGTCTGCCCCACAAGATAACTCATATGTGCTACTTTTTGTGTATACCCTACTTTGATTTGTACCTGTGTTCTTCAGGGCACAGACCGTATAAGTCTGCCCAGTACTATCCCCGCCTCCCAACCACCAGCCCCGCCTCCCAACCACCGGCTCTGGCACAGACCGTATAAGTCTGCCCAACACTATCTCTGCCTCCCACCACCGGCTCTGGCACAGACCGTATAAGTCTGCCCAACACTATCCCTGCCTCCCACCACCGGCTCTGGCACAGACCGTATAAGTCTGCCCAGCACTATCCCCACCTCCCAACCACCAGCCCCGCCTCCCAATCTTGACTAAGCTCCTGAGGATCCATTCCTTCTGCACAGGATTCCTTTATGCTTATCCCACGCATGTTTGAATTCCGTTACCGTTTTCATTTCCACCACCTCCCGCGGGAGAGCATTCCAAGCATCCACTACGCGTATAAGGAAATCAAGGAAAATTTTAGTATATAAATAAGTGTGTAGAACTAGGATTCGGGAATTGCTTGTCTGGATTCCTTGATTGGTAAGTAGAAATTGCAGTGCTCTCTCAAGAACCTTCACATACTTGCTTCTTGAGCCTTTATTAATCCTTTCTTCATTTCTGTAACATTTAAAACCACTGAATAAACCTTGCTTGATTTAATTACTATTTTGTAGATCCAATTTATTTCAGGTATTCCAGGTTTGGGACTCTGAGGGCGTTTCCCGCCCTTATCCCTCAACAATTGGTGACCGCGGCAGGACGGTCTGTTGGAAATTTGGTTGTGAGTTATTAGGCAGCCAGGAGGTGTTGGAGAGCTCCCGCCCTAGTCCCTCAACAATGTCTAAAAAACAACATACAGGCATCCATATTGTATGGCCATCCAAATACCAATTTTATAAAGTCAGAATATGGGCGTCTAAAACTGCTGTACGTCCATATGGCAAGAGGGAGTGGTCCGAGTGTATTTTGTATGGGATTAGTAAAGGGCCAAAAGATGGACATCGAACTCGGATTGCAGAAGGGGAAGAAATGTCCATGTTCAAAAAGAGGGTCATCCGTATTTAGGCCTGATACTTGGCAAATCCAGGTTACAGATGCTCCGATTAAGCAGATCTCCACTGAATGGAGTAAGGGAAATTACAGTAGATATTTTCCTGCCTCTGGAGGGCTCACAATTGAAAACTAAATACAAAAAGATGCAGTGGGACTTGAACTGTTTATCTAACTTACTTTATAATTTATTTCAACATTTATGAACTTTAATGTAATACTACTTTGTATTTCTCATTCCGGAAATGGCGATCACCATTACGGCATAATGTAAGCCACATTGAGCCTGCAAAAAGGTGGGAAAATGTGGGATACAAATGCAATAAATAAATAAATAAACTACAAAGCTTTGGATTTATGCCCTGGTTTGCAGCAGGGTGTTCTAATCATTAGACTGCTCCTTCACATGGATTTCTATGTGGCCATTTTACAATGTAGACATTGCTATGATGCCACACAGACGTCCATGTCCCTTGTTTTTGCCCTGTTCATAGACTGGACGTTTCTATTTGTAAAATGGAGGTTTATGCTGGATTTAGCCAGAATTTGGATGTCAGTTACCTTGTATTTTAGAACAAGTTGTACATCAGCGGATCCTGTTCTAAAATACACGAGACATGCGCGTCCATATCTGACTTGCAGACTTAGACGTCCATATTCTGAGTTGGATGTCCTTCCTAACATTCTGCTCTAACTCAACAGCTTCAGATATCTTACATTAGCAGACTCAGTTTTATAGAAATACTAGTAAATAAGGCCCGTTTCTGACACAAATGAAACGGGCGCTAGCAAGGTTTTTGTCGGAGTGTGTATGTTTGAGAGTGTGTGTGAGAGTGACTGTGTGTGAGAGAGAGAGAGAGAGAGAGAGTGAATGTGTTTGTGACAGAGTGAGACTGCTGGGTGCGACTGCGTCTGCTCTGTCCCCTGCCCCCCCTGCAGCCACCCAGGGATTTTCCTCTCTCCCCTGCTCCCCCTGCAGCCACCCAGCGATTATCCTTTTTCTTGGCCCCCCCCACCCCCGTATCCATCCAGTGATGCTCTTCTCTCCCCTGCCCCCCTCCCGCCAACCAGCGAGTCTCCTCTGTCCCCTGCTCCCCCTCCAGCCACCCAGTGATTCTCCTCTCTCCACGGCTCCCCCCTCCAGCCACCCATCGATTGTCCTCTCTCCCCTGCCCCCTTCCAGACACCCAGTGATTGTAGTTTTTCCTGTAGCCCCCTCCAGCCATCCAGCGATTCTCTGTTTTCCCTTGCCCCCACCGATGCTCTTCTCTCCCTGGGCGAATCTGTTGTCTCCCCTGCCGCATCAATTCGCCGCTGTGCACCCGCCCTCCCACCTGTGGTTTGTCAGCTGTTGTGTGACGTGCGTATGGTGAGCGATGCTATTTGGTGCGTGTCATTCCTCCGCCCTCCATGTCATCACGTTGTGACGTGAGGGCAGGGCAGACACTCATGGGCAAACAGCGATCTACACTACTTCCGGCTTCTGGCTTCCGGCTTCATTAGAACGTTGGCGGTGTGTTTTATATAGAGAGATGGTGCTTTAAAACTGACTTGCATAGTTATGTATTTTGCATTCTCTTAGGGAAGGATAGTTGTACCTAATATATTCAAAAAATGTTTAATTTCATGTAAATATGAGTTTATTATGAAATGTTTTTTTATTGGTATATAGGCTCTGTTTCAACTGTTTTTATATTGGCGGTGCACTGTGAAGGGAGGTAGTGAAAACCCGCATTCCATTAATGGTTCTGGTAACTCCGACTGTAGCAATGAACTTCAAAAATGCAATTAGCTGCCAAGACATCAGCCTTTTCAAGATAAGTGTTCTGCCAAGTGATTTCCTCACATGTAATAAATGAACAATTAAAAAAGGTTAAGATAAAAAAAAAACGATTGTGTTGTCCATATTAAATGGACCTTCTGAGTGTTCAGTAAACTGCTCTATACCTATAGCTTTTTAAAAGCCACACAAGGGCAAATATATAATCAAACAACAGTTGAAAAGATTGATTTCAAGTGTCATTGAATCTGCTATATGTACAAAAAAAAACACACCTGCTGTTTTCAATATTTTCATCACCTCCTTACAACATAAGTACCTAGCAGTGGAAACATTTATTTAGAACAAATCAAAGCCACCATCAACAACAGAAAACCAATACCAACATTTTTCTTTTCACTAATTGCTGCTAGCTGTAGCTGACTTAAACACCCCACGTGCTTGGCATGCCCGTTTTCCAAATACCTAAAAACGAAATGGCCTGATATTCAGTGCCCCTTTAAGGGTCCTTCCTACCCCTAACGTAAACATTCCTTAACAGCAAAAATTAACAGGACTTAAGCGCAAAGGCTGCATGCAAAGGGTGCCTGAAAAATCCAGGCGGAAAATAATTTCCGCCTAAGCATGAACCTAGACTTAGGCGCAGTATATAGAATACACTTTATTGATATCCCAGCACCAAGAACTATGTGCATCCATTTACACCAACGGAAACATGACATAAATAATGGCACATGAATTTAGTCTATAACAGTGCATGTAAATGTTGGAACGCTCACGAAATGCCCATTTCCCTGCTTACAACCACACCCCCTTTAGGCTTCGCGCATTATAGAATACACTTAGCGACTTATTGCTAATTACTGCTCATTATTGCTTGTTAAAAGCTGTTCAAAATGCTGATCAGCTTGTTAAGCCAATTAGGTTACACTTGTTTTTATAGAATACGCTTGGGTTTTGCCGCAGAATGCTAGGCACAATATATAGAATCCCGGGGTAATTGCTGAAATGTTCAATACCACACACCAACTCTGATTGCAATTAGGTCGACACTTACCAGGGGCGGACTGACCATTCAGGCAACCAGGCAGTGCCTGAGGGCCCAGAGGCTCTGCCTGGATGCCTGCCGCACACTAGAGCCCTCCCCGGTCCCACATTTAAAGATACCCCGCTGGTGATCTAGTGACCTCTGTGGGGGGGGGGGGGAACTTGTTCTTTCCGGCCCATTGTGCTGCTGCTATTCCCCCTGCCCGACACCGCCATACTTTAAAAGTGGCAGCCAAGATTCCCTATGGCAGGCGAGGGAATAGCAGCAGCACGGTGAAAAGGAAAGAACATGCTCCCCCCCCCCCCCAAAAAAAAGACCACTAGACCACCACGGCCCTTCAGGTAGAACCAGGGCAGCGGGGGGCATTGGCTGCGGCAGTAGGGGGAAGCAGCACGGCGGTAAGGGGTGTGTCGGGCAGCGGCCAGGCAGGGGGCCAGACCACCCTCAGTGCCTGGGGGCCCAGAACACTCTCAGTTCACCCCTGACACTTTCTCCTGGATTCTATAAATAGCGACTAAAGTTCTGTGTGTAAATCAGTGTAAATTAATTGATTAACAAGCCAGCACCAACTGGCTGCTAACAACCACATATTGGTGTTAATTGGCCTGAATTAGGATTTATGCACAGATTGTATTCTATAATGATCCAAACGTAAATCCTAAATTGGGGGGGGGGGGGCATGGCTTGATTTGGGGGTTGTTCCAGGGGCGCTGCAAATATTTTACGTGCGTAAATACAGAATTCGGCCAAACTGCACCTAATTTAGGTGCCAGCATTTACATTAGATTTTAGCAAAGCACAATTGCTGGTGCCTAAAGATAGGTGAGATTTATGCCCTAAGGGCCAGATTCTATGTATGGAGCCTAAAAATATCAGCGCTGATTTCGTATTCTATCATTGGCGCCTAAATTTAGGCACCAATTACAGAATACATTTAGTTGATATTTCAGCGCCTGAATCTACGAATATCCGTTTACACCAATGAAAACATGGCGCAGATATAGGCGCACTGGGCTATATTCTATAACTAGGCGCCTACATTTCACAATGCACATGAAACACCCATTTCCCCACTCATAACCACGACCCTTTTGCCTCCACGCATTAGACGTTCAGCGCACATGGCTACAGAATACGCTTAGCGAGTTGTGCGCCTAAATTCTAATCAGTGCCAATTAGTGCTCACTATTGCTTGTTAAGTGCTGTTATCGGCGCTCATTAGCTTGTTAAACTGCGTGTATTGTTATAGAATCTGTTCTGATTTTGGAACCGATCTCTAAGCGCATGGGGGGGTAAGCGCTATTCGATTTAGGACGCATACCCTTTATAGAATAGCACTCAGCGCGTAAAATTTTCAGCACCAATTTTTAGGTGCCACTTATTGAATTTACCCCTTAATGCCTCAACTTGAGGAGGTGCAAAGTGATCCTGTGCTAACAGCACATTTGTCAGTTAGCAAACACCATGTTTTCCTTGCCAGCTGCAATACACTATCCATTTCCATTCTCTGCCTCTTCCTGCCCCTAACACAAAATGCACTTACTCCCGAATTCTACATAAGGCACCCAAATTTGGTCAGGCTGCTGAGACTTGCATGCCAATTAGTTAACAAGTTCTTAACCATCAATAATTGATTGCTAGCACCATCCATTCCGACCCTCCACTTTTACCTCATACGATCACTATACAACTTTGTATTCGTTAACCACCGACTGGGCAAACACCTTTGACAGTACTATGTAAGCCACATTGAGCCTGCAAATAGGTGGGAAATGTGGGGTACAAATGCAACAAACAAATAAATAAATTATCAAACTTAATTGGCAGTGATTTAAATCTGTGTGCACATCTGGCTGCACGCCATTCTATAAGCATAACTCTGACAGCACATAACTCAAAAGGGGGTGTGGCCATAGGTGTATCAGGAGGGGTTCCAAAAAGTTGCACGCGTATTTACAGAATACTGCCTTAGCACACCTAACTTGGGGGGGGTCCTTTTACCAAGTTGTTGGTAAAAGGGGCTCTGCACTAGAGGTGGGGGATGTTTTTTCCATGTGCAGAGGCCCTTTTTACCGCAGCGGGTAAAAAGGCCAAAAAAAAAAATAGCCATGCGATAAGATTTCACTTACTACATGGCCATGCGGGCAGGAAGCGCTTACCGCCACCCATTGAGGTGGTGGTAAGGGCTCCCATGCTAACCTGGCGATAACCAGGTAGCATTCTGTTTGGTTACCACCAAGTTAGCGCCTACAAAAATATTTTTTGAATATTTTCGCTGGTGGCAGAAATGCAGAGCAGAAATGCAGAAATGCAACCCCATGTTGGGCCGGCGGTAGCTCCAGATTGGCTGGCGGTAAGTCTGTGGTGAGCTTACCACCTCTTTGTAAAAGGGCCCCTTGGGTACCAGCAATTACACCAGGTTTCAGCAGGCCTAAGTCTGGCACCTAAAATTAGTTGTGGGAATCAGCACTACAGTGGTGCCTCCAGAAACAAAAGCAAAGTTGTGTAGGTCACTATTCTGACTTTGCTCTCATTTCTAGAGACACCCCTGTTTCTGGAGGCACCCTTGTTCCAGGGGCTTCTTGTTCAGTACACTGGGAGCCCAGTGTTTGTTGCTCAGACAATTCAGAGGTTACACTTATCCAGACTTTGATGCAGGGCCGCTGAGAGGGGGGGCAGGGGGGACAAAATTCCCCGGGCCTCCAAGGGGGGCCCGGCGCGGCAGTCCCCTCCACCCACCCCCCTTTGTATACTCCACCCACCCCCCTCTGTCCACCACCGGGTCTGCCCCCCGTGAATTCAAATCATAGCTCCTCACCTCGACCTCGCTCCGTGTGAAAGAAGCGCAGCAGTGGCAGTCTGAGATCGCCTCCCTTCAGGCCTTCCCTCCCTGTGTTCCGCCCTCATCTGACGGTGGTGGACAGAGGGGGGCGGCAATGATGATGACCTCGGGGAGGGTGGGGGGCGGGGCCCTGGGGTGGGCTTGCCCAGGGCCCGGCCTAGGCTCTCGGCGGCACTGCTCTGATGCAGGCAGCCACGCTGAAACACAGCACCGTGACAAGTCTTAGAAGTGTCCTCTGTAACATAAAACCCCTAGCACCCACCTGGGGTTAATTCTGTGGCCTTACCCAGCACTGCCCAGATCTGCCTACGCACTTATTTTTTTAAATTTTTGGTTACATTTGCATCCCACACTTTCCCACTCATGGCAGGCTCAATGCAGCGGGCAATGGAGGGTTAAGTGACTTGCCCAGAGTCACAAGGCGCTGCCTGTGCCAGGAATCAAACTCAGTTCCTCAGTTCCCTAGGACCAAAGTCCACCACTCTAACCACTAGGCCATTCCTCCACTAGCATATCCTCCAACAACCAGCTGGGTTCTGCTTCCCTCTAGACGAGTTCTCACCCACCAATTATTTCCCAGGGGTTTCTAGGGGCACTGGGCAATAATCCCAGGGGTCCCACAGTTCCTACAAAACACCCATGGACCAAGAACACAAACTGCCAGGATTCTTAGTCAGTCCAGAACAACAGAGCTAACAAACTAATAGGTGACCACACTGAAACACAGCACCATGTCGAGTCTCTGAAGTGTCCTCCATTTATTAAAACGTTTTACACTTGAACTTTATGACTACTGGGTCCTCTGTTGGAACGATCATCTAACACCCAACTTCTTTGTTTTTTTCACTTGTGACGTGTCATTGTGGTGTCCCTGTTCCTTCACCTCCGGTGGTTCCCCTCTGAACTATCTAGGCTGAACACTGACTCAGGGTAACCTCAAAATATCCTTTTTTAATGTTCTATTAATGTTTCAATATCTTAATGCAACAAATAAAACCAGTTACACCTAATTCTTGTGGATGCAATGAGATTTGTATTTTCTTTCCCTGTTATTCTGTTTGGCTGCAATATCATAATATTCCTTTAGCTCAATAATTCACAATCTCCTTGTGCTTATAATACTGCCATGTTATCTTTTGCTTTTCTTCTTAAGCTCATACCCATTGTTACTGTTTTATAATATTGCTTACTACATTCAGTGCTTTCTACTTTAGTAAAGTGGCTGCAGTAAAACCCACATCTATTAACTTCACAACAGCATCATTAACTACACTACCAAACATCTTCAAAACAATGCAAGAACTAACAATCTTTCGGAAATCAATAAAGACCAATTTGTTCAAGAAGGTATACCATAACGATCCAACCTAAACAAACGGACCCTGCAACACAACAAAACTTGTACCAGAACAGGACACTTAATTCACCATGATTCAACGCAATTACCACTCTGTATTTCTCATACCGGAACTGGCGTTCACCATCACGGTACTATGTAAGCCACATTGAGCCTGCAAACAGGGTTGCCAGGTGGAAAATTTTTTTCCAGCCCACTGGAGCCCAAAAAACAGCCCAAAAACCGCCCAAACACAAACCCCGCCCCTGACACCCCCGCCCCCGCGTCATCACCCCCGCCCCCGCCGTCATCAACCCCGCCCCCGCCGTCACCGGCCCCGCCTCCCACGTCACCGGCACCGCCTCCCCGTCATCGGCCCCGCCTCTCACGTCATCGACCCCGCCTCCCCGTCATCGGCCCCGCCTCCCACGTCATCGGCCCGCCTCCCACGTCACTAACCCCGCCCAAAACGTCATTAACCCCACCCAAAAACGTCATTAACCCCGCCCCCCCGCGGCCGAAAAAAACCGCCCGAAGCACAAAAACCAGCCCAAAAAACCGCAACCCGCCGCGGGCAAAAATTTCCCGCGGCGGGTCGCGGAAAACCGCCCAATTGGGCGGTAAAACCGCCCACCTGGCAACACTGCCTGCAAATAGGTGGGAAAATGTGGGATACAAATGCAACAAATAAATAAATGATGTAAAGATGAGGCTATTGTGAGGATGAAGCTCCCACCTCAGGATCCCAGGTCCCTCTCTCACTCAGGGTGAGCTGGTTCACAATATGCAGATTTCATGCAAATTATGCTCCTACCCCTTTCTACTCGGGGTGACCTGGTTCTCCAACAAGCAAAACATGGTCAGGTCTCATCTCAAACAAATCTTTATTCCAGCCTCTGGGGCACACTTCTTTTAGCTTAAAACACTTTCACAAGCTTAAACAGTTCTTCCAGCTTAACCATTTCATTTCTTCCTACTCAGTGCAATCTTCCATTTTAAACATTTCTTCTTGCACGGTTCAATACCCATAGATTTCTTCCCCCTGAGCCCTCTCACACAGGCATTTGGGCTCAGTACTAACTCAGTCCTGGACACACAGTCCCTCCTTGTAGCACCCAGCTCTAGACACACAGTCTTTTCATCTTGGACACACGGTCCCTCTTCACTGTTCTAGACACACAGTCTTTTCATCTGGGGACACACAGTACCTGGGCCCCACAGTACCTCTTCACTGTTCTAGACACACAGTCTTTTCATCTGGGACACCGGGCCATAGGGCACAGCCAGTCCTTCTCATGGGGGTCCTCCTGCTTCAGCTACCAGCCTTCCTCCACAGCTGCTGGCTCTCCTCTCTCTCACAACTCAGGAGGGGTGATAAATGGTTAATAGCCAAACAGGACACAGCCCATAACCTGCTGCACCTGTTTCTATCCCCAGGACTCTCCTCGGTCCTAGCGACCTCCAGCTATACATCCCCTTTTACTGGCTCCCTGACTCACCCAGGCATTCTCCCTGGAGATTTTTGGGGAACAGCGCCTTCTAGGGGCCTAACCAGGGTGGGACAGCCTCTTCCTTATCACATAGCTCCCACCTCAGATAATTGCTGCCCAACCTCAGCAACTCTTGTAAGCCTTTTTCACTGAGGAGCAGCATTTCCTCCAAGAGGGCATACACTTCTCCAGGCTGTCCCTGTTCGATCCCCGGGCCTCACCAGCCCTCCTATCTAGGCTCCTCATCCCCCTCTTAGCACATCACATGGCCCGGGCCCATCCCCTTCACTAGGCCTTGAGGGGCTCTCACTGCAGCGGGTGCTACCTGACCCTCTTCTCCTGCAGCCCCCTCCTACCTCCTGGGCGCCCGGCAATACCATGATCCCTCTGAGGGAGGGGTCACCTAGCTCGCCTAGGTCCCTTATCTTTCTCTTAGCACCTCACATGGCTTGGCCCTTCCCCCCCCATTCCCGGGGACCTGAGGTGCCTAACCGCAGCAGGTCCTGTCTGACCCTCCAACTGCAGCCACCTCCTACCTCCTGGGGGTATCCGACCTCACCACGATCCCTCCGAGAAAGGGGTCACCTGACGACTCTTCTCTTAGCACCTCACATGGCCCGGGCCCTTCCCTCTCACTAGGGTGCCCGCCGCTACCATGCTCCCCCAGGCTGGGCCCCTGCAGTAGGTCCCTTTTGACCCTCCCCCTGCAAGTCCACAAAACCTGGTTCTTAATGTCCAGCTTTCACTCAGAGAGTCCCCCTGGTGGCCTCCCCAGGGAAGTATAGGTCCTATGCCACGAGCACCCCCTAGCCGTTCCTTCTGGTCACTACCATGGACTCTACTCTTTGGCTCCCTCTAGTGGCCAGATCAGGGCATTTTTAGGTTTTCAATGGGAGAGCGCCCTCTGGCGGCCTCCTCATGTAAGGGCAGTCACTGTGTTTATCACAATGAATAAACTTCAAATAAACAAGGGTACCACTGCATTTCACCCCATGAGAAAGAGAAACTTCCATTGTAAATATTCAGTGGATAAGACTGTTTCAGAAAATGTGTGGTTGTTTCTTGTTGATTTCTTATTGAATGTCATATTGATTTAGAGGATGACCAATTCAGCCTATATTTGTTTCATTCATGATTACACATGAAGTTCTAAATATACTTTTATAGTATTTCAGGATTATAACTTCATAATGAATTGCAATTCATTATTCTCGCAGAGGGCAATTTTCAAAGTTGATTTCTGTAAGTCAAAAAAAGGTTTTACATGTTTAAATTGGCTTTCTGAAATCTGGGCACCCTGCATAGAGGTAAAAGCAACAAGACCCCCATGACTAAAAGAGAGAGACATTTTTTTTAATTCCTTATTGTAGTTTTTAACAATATTTTTACAAGTCACTCACTTGTTAACAGAAACACAGCTGTAGAAAAAATATCCTTAAGAAAAAATTATTATCACTGAAATTAAGTTACATCAGCTTTCTTAGACCACATACAGTGGGGGACGTGAAATAGAAAATAATATAGGAATATTATAGGAAAAATTAAATAGCTTTAAAGGCTACGTGTGGTGCCTCTAATTTTACTTTATCCAACATTATTTTAACTTTTTCAAATCTAGAAATGCTTTCAATTGTTCAGGTGTGTAAAATATATACTTTGTCTCTCCAAATCGTATCAAACATTTACATGGATAGGCAAGGAAGAATGTACCCCCCGAGTTCCAATACTTCATGCTTCATAGACAAGAAAATCTTTCTCCTTTCTTGAGTTGTTTTAGTAACATCTGGATAGACCCAAATTTTTCCACCCCCCAAAAGTTCTTTGGGGTGTTTAAAATAGAGTCTTAAAATAGCATTAAGGTCTTGTTCAAATACAAAGGAGACTAGTAATGTGGCTCTCTCCATAGCGTTTTCTATCGATTGTTCCAAAATAGCAGATATATTATTCAGGTCAATAATTTCTCTCCCACCTCTGAAGTCCCCTTCATTTTTCCCAAGCTTTTTAGGAAGATAATAAATCTTGTTGATCGGGGGAATAGCATCTTGAGGTATTTTCAAATTTTCAAGCAGATACCTTTTAAATAAGTCAATAGGCAAAGACCCCGGTACTTTGGGGAAATTCAGGAGGCGCAGATTCAAACGCCTATTATAGTTCTCTATCTGCTCAATTTTTCTGTGAAGAGCCAATTTGTCTTTAACCGTTGTAGAGTTAAATTCTTGTATTTGTTTCATATCATTTTGAATCAAGTTAACCCGAGTGGTTAGGTCTTCCTTCACTACTTCCACTGTTATAACCATATCTTCAAATTTGAGAAACAAAGCAGATATCTCACCTGAAGATTTTTGAAGAGTTATGTCCATTTTGTTAAGCTTTAACCAAATTTTTCCAAGACTAACCTCTATTGTGGTTGTAACTGAGGCTCCAATTAAACCACGGGCCTCATTCTCCAAGCGTTTTTGCCGCGGCACTGGGCCCTCGCCAGAGAGTTCTCCCACTGCACTTTTGGTAGTGTGAGAGAGACATTTTTATCAGATTTGGTGCAAGCTGCAATTGCCATCTATCTGGTACCAGTGGGCCCTGACAAAGCCAAGGCAGGGCAAAACTTGGCCAAGTTGGGCATAGTTTTTATCCTACCAGTGCTGTTGCTAATAAAGGGTCCCTTTTACAGAGCGGCGGTAAGCCCAACGAGGGCTTACCATTCACTCTTCCGGGACTACAGCCGGCACAACACGACCGCCCCAAGCACGCACCATTTCCAGGGGAAAAAGAAAACCCTTAGAAATGGCTTGCATGGCGGTAACCTGGCGGTAATTGGGCATCGCTGTGCGCTGCCCGGTTACCGCTGGGTTAGCACGGGATCCCTTATCGCTACCTCAATGGGTGACGGTAAGGGCTCGATGTCGCATGGCTACATGGAAGAGTTCTTTTTACCACATGGCCGTGTGTGTCTGGGGTCTTTTTACTCGCTGCAGTACAAAGGGCCTTGGCGCATGGGAAAAATGGCCCCCGCCTCTACTGCAGGGCCCTTTTCCCTGCAGCTTGGTAAAAGGACCCCACAGTTTGTGTTGGACAACTGCAGTCTGTTTTCAGTCTGTTGACCTTTCTACAGATCTGGCTCTTGGAGACCGATTGTCTATTTGTTTTCTAGAGGTAAAATATGCATGTAGTTCCACAATACATATACTCTTACCCTCATTTAGCATGGTTGTTCCCAGGAGTGGGGTTAGAGGAGGGTTGTATTTTCAAAAGTGCATGGTTTACTTAAAAAAAATTGCCTGCACAAAAGATTAATAGAGGCACCCATCTTCCTATGTGGACTCTGACGCAGCAGTTTACACAGCGAAATGCTGGCCAACGTCGGCCAAGGAAGAGGAGGGTGAGGCAACCGATCACGAGGCGGATCAAGAAGTAATCTCAAGGCGGACCAGGAAGTTAAGTTTTCTGAACTGTTTCGGTCTTCCCTTTAATGATTTAACTGCAGGGATTAGAAAATTAAGCCATTACCTGCATTTTTGAATATATGATACGTGCTCCAATTTCTTATGTGAGCAATGTTTGGGGTTTTGCAGCCTATGATGAGGTGTCGATCCTGAGAAGGCTAGCGATTGGTCACCTGGATCACCCGTTGCCGAGCAAAGTTACTTCTTAGAACCTTGCGGCACTTTGAGGCTTTTCCCCAGAGCTCTGTATCTAATTCCTATATATTTAGAAATCCTAGTGCTACTAGAGTGGTTCCAGAGTACGTGGATATAGGAATTTGATAATGCTGTTTCCTTCTGCTCAGCAGTAGGAGTGTTTATAATAAGTACATAAGTACATAAGTAGTGCCATACTGGGAAAGACCAAAGGTCCATCTAGCCCAGCATCCTGTCACCGACAGTGGCCAATCCAGGTCAAGGGCACCTGGCATGCTCCCCAAACGTAAAAACATTCCAGACAAGTTATACCTAAAAATGCGAAATTATTCCAAGTCCATTTAATAGCGGTCTATGGACTTGTCCTTTAGGAATCTATCTAACCCCTTTTTAAACTCCGTCAAGCTAACCGCCCGTACCACGTTCTCCGGCAACGAATTCCAGAGTCTAATTACACGTTGGGTGAAGAAAAATTTTCTCCGATTCGTTTTAAATTTACCACACTGTAGCTTCAACTCATGCCCTCTAGTCCTAGTATTTTTGGATAGCGTGAACAGTCGCTTCACATCCACCCGATCCATTCCACTCATTATTTTATACACTTCTATCATATCTCCCCTCAGCCGTCTCTTCTCCAAGCTGAAAAGCCCTAGCCTTCTCAGCCTCTCTTCGTAGGAAAGTCGTCCCATCCCCACTATCATTTTCGTCGCCCTTCGCTGTACCTTTTCCAATTCTACTATATCTTTTTTGAGATACGGAGACCAGTACTGAACACAATACTCCAGGTGCGGTCGCACCATGGAGCGATACAACGGCATTATAACATCCGCACACCTGGACTCCATACCCTTCCTAATAACACCCAACATTCTATTCGCTTTCCTAGCCGCAGCAGCACACTGAGCAGAAGGTTTCAGCGTATCATCGACGACGACACCCAGATCCCTTTCTTGATCCGTAACTCCTAACGCGGAACCTTGCAAGACGTAGCTATAATTCGGGTTCCTCTTACCCACATGCATCACTTTGCACTTGTCAACATTGAACTTCATCTGCCACTTGCACGCCCATTCTCCCAGTCTCGCAAGGTCCTCCTGTAATCGTTCACATTCCTCCTGCGACTTGACGACCCTGAATAATTTTGTGTCATCGGCGAATTTAATTACCTCACTAGTTATTCCCATCTCTAGGTCATTTATAAATACATTAAAAAGCAACGGACCCAGCACAGACCCCTGCGGGACCCCACTAACTACCCTCCTCCACTGAGAATACTGGCCACGCAATCCTACTCTCTGCTTCCTATCTTTCAACCAGTTCTTAATCCATAATAATACCCTACCTCCGATTCCATGACTCTGCAATTTCTTCAGGAGTCTTTCGTGCGGCACTTTGTCAAACGCCTTCTGAAAATCCAGATATACAATATCAACCGGCTCCCCATTGTCCACATATTTGCTTACCCCCTCAAAAAAATGCATTAGATTGGTGAGGCAAGACTTCCCTTCACTAAATCCGTGCTGACTTTGTCTCATCAGTCCATGTTTTTGTATATGCTCTGCAATTTTATTCTTAATAATAGCCTCCACCATCTTGCCCGGCACCGACGTCAGACTCACCGGTCTATAATTTCCCGGATCTCCTCTGGAACCCTTCTTAAAAATCGGAGTAACATTGGCTACCCTCCAGTCTTCCGGTACTACACTCGATTTTAGGGACAGATTGCATATTTCTAACAGTAGCTCCGCAAGTTCATTTTTTAGTTCTATTAATACTCTGGGATGAATACCATCAGGTCCCGGTGATTTACTACTCTTCAGCTTGCTGAACTGACCCATTACATCCTCCAAGGTTACAGAGAATTTGTTTAGTTTCTCCGACTCCCCCGCTTCAAATATTCTTTCCGGCACCGGTGACCCCCCCAAATCCTCCTCGGTGAAGACCGAAGCAAAGAATTCATTTAATTTCTCCGCTACGGCTTTGTCCTCCTTGATCGCCCCTTTAACACCATTTTCGTCCAGCGGCCCAACCGACTCTTTGGCCGGTTTCCTGCTTTTAATGTATCTAAAAAAATTTTTACTATGTATTTTTGCTTCCAACGCTAATTTCTTCTCAAAGTCCTTTTTTGCCCTCCTTATCTCCGCTTTGCATTTGGCTTGGCATTCCTTATGATCTATCCTGTTACTTTCAGTTGGTTCTCTTCTCCACTTTCTGAAGGATTGTTTTTTGGCTCTAATGATTTCCTTTATCTTACTGTTTAGCCACGCCGGCTGACGTTTAGTCTTTTTTCCCTTTTTTCTAATACGTGGAATATATTTGTCCTGAACCTCCAGGATGGTGATTTTAAACAGCATCCACGCCTGATGCAAGTTTTTTACTCTGCGAGCTGCTCCTTTCAGTCTTTTTTTCACCATTTTCTCATTTTGTCGTAATCACCTTTTCTATAATTGTATAGTAGCTATTCCTACCACCACCTATTGATATATATAGAGGATTCTACTTATTTTATAAAGTACATACATATGTGTTAATTTCTAAGAGCATACACATAGCTACATACATGCTTTTATAAAGCAAGCACAATATAGGTACCATGGAGGCCAGTCTACAACCAGGCACCTCCATTGAGATGCACCAGGGCCAAGTGGTAGGTGCTCATTCTATAATGGAATCTAGGTGCCTAGCTTCTGGATGCTTATTCTAAGCCTGGCTTTACTGTATCTGCTAACCGTGGTACATTCAGTTTTGAACAAGTTGGAATGAAGTGATCTGTAGGGCTCATTTTTTCTCTCTGAATTACTTAAGTCCCTAATTATGCATGCGATTACAGAAAGAAGCAATGATAGAATCATTCACTAAATAAATGAGAATCTGTCTTTTTCAACATTCTAATCTAATTCATATCTGTTATTGCATATGCAAATAAATGCAAATTTTGGCCTTGAAAGGGATGAACACAGCAATGACAGATTTTACTATACTTTCTTCTTTGCCTCCTTGCCAATAGATTATCATTTTAAAAACATCTGAAAGTGGCCACTTGGAACCCGCAAAAGTTACAAAGTGAGAACTTAATGGGGGAAAATAATTGAACAGAATGTAATTGTCTTGCCACGTGTTGCAAAGATCCTTCTTTTATTATATCTAGACTAAATCCCTACACGGCGACCACTACTACTGCAGTTTGGAATGAATTCATAGTGGCCACATGCCACCCAGGATATAGATATGCCCACCTTAGCCCCAGCTGTTGGGCTAATGGTGGTAGTGAAAGTGAAAAATATTCAGGAGAAGATAATTATAGGTCCTTGTGAATCTTTTTATAGATCCACAATCATAGGAGATAGCAGCAAAAGCTAATTTAAAAAATAAAAGAGAATAAATCAAACTTAGGTGAATTTGCTCTCTCCCCTGCCCCCTCCATCCATCCATGTCCAGCAATTCTCCTCTCTCCCCTGCCCTCCCCTTCATCTATCCATGTCCAGCAACTCTCCATTCTCCCCTGCCATCTCCTCCATCCATATCCAGCAAATTTCCTCTCTACCCTGCCCTCTCATCCATCCATCCATGTCCAGCAATTCTCCTCTCTCCCCTGCCCTCCCCTCCTCTCCTGTCCAGCGATCTCTTCTCTCCCCCTGCCATCCTCTCCATGTCCAGCGATCTGTTCTCTCCCCCTGCCCTCCCCTCCCATCCATGTGCAGCGATTTTCCCTGCCCTCCCTCAGATCCCCGACAGCCATCCTCTCTGTTCCGTCTTGCCCCCCCCCCCCCCCACATTTAACCCTTTTACTTTCAGTCACAGCTATGGCAGTGAAGAAAACAACAAAGAGGGCTCGCCTCCAGCTTCTCCGTTCCTTCACACAGTGTCCCACCTTCTGCAATGATGTATTTCCTGTTTCTGCGAGGGTGGGACACTGTGTGAGGGAAGGCAAGGGAGAAGCTGGAGGTGAACCCTCTGTATTGACTTCTTCCCTGCAGTCGCTGCGACTGAAAGTAAAAGGGTTAAACGCGCGGTGGGGGGGAACAGAGAGGAGGGCTGTCGGTCGGGGAGCTGAGGGCGGGAAGGAGGGACCGTCCGAGAGCTGCCTGCTATGTTGCGCCACATCAGCCCTATATTTGTGGGGGGGCAATGCCCCCCTTGCCCCCCAAACCACGCCCATGAGATTACTGCTCACGCTTAAGAGCAATCCCTCCAGGGCTTGATTAACACTATATTGGGCCCTAGGTAAATATATTTGTGGACCCCCCCTTTCCCACTATCATTTCACCTCTCCAGAAGTAGCAGGGAAAAGTGCACAGCCTAGCTGTGGGTATGATAGCATAACAGTTTGTGAGTGAGCATGGGGACTATGCAAGCCCATGCTTTGAATGGAGAGGCTTCATGGTTAAGAGGTGGAGAGCTGCTAAGTTACCCGGTTGCAGGAGGGACATCTAGAGCCAATCCTGGATTTCTGCAACTGTATCCTGGTACATTATGGGGCCTGAAGGCCTGATTTCAATTGGTGGTATGAAGGGTTTCAACCAGGTACTTCTGACCTGGATTGGCCATTGTTGCAAGCAGGATAGTGGGCTAGATGGGCCATTGGTCTGACCCAATATGGCTATTCTTATGTTCTTATGACTACAAATAAAATACTGAATTGGGATATAAGTTAAACAAAAAAAACAGGACTGGCCAAGAAGTCTCCCTCCAGGAGATGGGTAACCTGGTGGGTCTGCAGCAGTGGGCTGAGAACAGGGCAGCTAGGTAAGTCATTTTCACTCTCCACTGCCTCAAGTACAGATCAGAGACTCCAAGGGCAAAGTGTCTGAAGGAGTGAGATTTAAGACCATTGGCCTTATTTTCGAAAGTGATGGGCGCCCAAATTTCGACCCAAATCGGGAGATGGGCGCCCATCTCGCAAAGGCACCCAAATCGGTATAATCGAAAGCCGATTTTGGGCGTCTTCAACTGCACTCCATCGCGGGAACGAACAAAGTTGACGGGGGTGTGTCAGAGGCGTGGTGAAGGCGGGACTGGGGTGTGTTTATCATGGGTTATTCTTTTGTAAAAAAAACATATTTAAGAAACATCTCACACTTTCTTCACCTAACTCCATTGAAAAAAACCTTTAATAAAAACATGAAAAAAATTCCCAAACTAAATTTAAACCTTTTCCAGCCAGCACCATCCACCAAAACCCTGGAACAGCCCCCCACAGAGCCCCAGGAAAAAAAACCATTTAATATATCTTACCATATATTACATTAATTGTCATAAATATGTTCTTTCCTTCCTTAATTTTGAAATGTAAGTTGCATTGTGTTTTCAGTATATTGCCGTCATTTGTGAGGTCCAGTTTCTAACACATACGTAATGACAGTTTTCTGTTGCTTAGGAAATATGCAGAGTTCAAAGCAAAACTGGTGAAATGTTTAAAGATAATGCTGGTAAATCATTAAATTCCTTCTAAAATATATTAATATTTCAAACAGAATTCCCAGAGCATTTTATAATGCATATAGAACAGACACCACATTTTGCTTCCGTGAAAAATAAAAGCCATTTGTCTCCAAGTGTACTTTAGCAGACCGTCTCAAGTGTTTTTCTTTTATCCTTAATGCATGTACCTCTCAACAGTTTAATATTGACAACTTTCATCTTTTGATAATGTACGTTTTCTTCTGGTAATCAACATCTAGTGTCCATTATTTGGTGGCAAACAAAGGTTTCTGTCTACTAAAGGGGTCACTTACTAATGGTTAGTGCATGTTATCTGTTCAAGAGTCTGGTCTATTGCTACGGGCTCTGCAAAAGACAGCTAATACAGGGGCCCTTTTACAGATTGGCGGTAAGCCCAATGCAGGCTTACCGCTCGCTCTTCCGGGACTACTGCTGACCCAATGTGGCCGCCGGCAGTAGTCCCACCCCAAGTGCGCGCCATTTCTGGAGGAAAAAGAAACCGCCGGAAATGGCTTACGTGGTGTTAACCCGGTGGTAATCGGCATTGGCGCATGCTGCCCGGTTACCGCTGGGTTAGCGCAGAAGCCCTTACTACCTCAGTGGGTGGTGGGAAGGGTTCCCTGCCACATAGACATGTGTGCCTGGGGGCTTTATTACTCAATGGGCTAAAAAAGGCCCTGGCGCATGGGGAAAACAGCTCCAGCCGCTAGCTTGGTAAAAGGAACCCACAGTTAGAACACACTCACCATTAGTAAATAACCCTCTAAAGATGTTCTCCCAGTTTACTTCTATGAGAAAAATGCTTACAGGTCATTTTACCAAGCTGCGGTAAAAAGTGTCCTTAGCGCCCTTAAAAGTGGGTCTTTCCCACTCACAAGGTTATTTTTACCATTCCCAGAGAATGGCTGCTTTCCCCATTTTCAGAATTCATTGCCATGTGCTAATGTTCAAGTAACACAATACAAAAAAAATGGCAAGGATTTACAAATATTGTATATAACCACCACCAAAGAGTAAACCCAACAAAATATGTATGCCCAAAACTCTTCAAACAGCTATAGACATATAAATATGTGGTAGGAAAAAACTTCCGAGCAGCTCTGACTGCACAAAATATGGCATGGAAGCGACAAACTTACCCCTCTGTGTCAGTATTGCCGCGTGGCAGCTACTAGTGTGGCTTAGTAAACGGGAGATTAGTCTACCATCATAAGTCAGAAAAACCTCCACAAATTCTTTTTTTCTTATTTTCTATAAATTGTATCTAATTAATACTTATAGCAGAAGTTAAAAAAAAAAATTAGTGTCACATAGCTGAAAGGGAAAAATGCGCAACAGAGCCCTCCGTTTCACTTATAAAGCTTCCTCAGGAGCCGCCATTTAAAAAAAATGCTACAATTGGAGCCACGCTACATTTTCAGATTGAAATGCCTAGATACGGCGGGTTTGAATTTCTGCATTAAATGGAATGCTTTTTTCTGATTTTGCTCTCTTTTTGCCTGTATTTTTGACTGGATGATCCTGTCTTTTGACTGGCCAGTTCAGGTTATTTTGTGGGGGGGTTTTGGATTGAGGGTGTCATTTTAAGTTGTGGGTGCCATTTTGTTTGTCACAGCAACTTTCACTTTGCTGCCTCTCTACACTCTGGGTTTGTGATTTACAGATCCATATGCCTGTATTGCCTGGAGTTCCCTGTTTTGTTTGTCATTAACTGATCTTTTTTTTTATTTTAAAAGAAATGGCAGTGCAGCAAGTGAACCACTTGCCATGTAGCCATTTCAGGAGGGGAGCACTTACTTGCACCCATTGAGGTGGCAGTAAGGGTTTCTGTGTTAACCCTGCGGTAACCAGGCAGCGCGCGGCACTGCCCGATTACCACCAGGTAAACACTGGCGCTACAAAAATAAAAATATTTTTGTAGTGCTGGAAGTAGCACATGCTGGGGGTGGGAACTACCACCGGGCTGCTGCAGTAGCCCGGTGGTAGTTCCGGATTAGCAAGCGGCAAGCTCACGTTGGGCTTACTGCTGCTTCTTAAAAGACTCCCTCTATGATCTGTGTAAAATGGAGCTTCGTGCTTTAAAAATGTTAAAGAGAGGTGAAAAACCCAATAGTCTACAGTCAGAAGACAGAGTTGGAAAACATTAAAGGGCCCTTTTACTAAGTCGCGTAAGGCTCTACGCACGCCCAACATGCGCTAAAATGGAGTTACCACCCGGCTACCGCTTGGCTCTTGCAGTAATTTCATTTTTGGTGTGCGGCCGAAAATTTCTGGACGTGCGTATCGGACACGCGCCAAGTGGCATTTGGTGTGCGTAGGTCATTATTATCCAGTTACCGCGTGAGATTTTGCTGCTAGAGCAATGGTTGGAGATAAGGTCTCAGACCCAAAATGGGCGCGCAGCAATTTTGATTTTGCCGCACGTCCATTTTCGGCAAAAATTTTAAAAAGGGCTTTTTTTAATAGATGAGCTGAAAAATGTCTTGGTGCGTGCCCAAAACCCACGCCTACACTACCACAAGCCATTTTTCAGCACACCTAAGTAAAAGGACCCCCAAGAAAACAAGCAATATGCTAAAAAGTTTTAAATAATATTTAGTTCATTTGCTGGTACAAAAGTTGCCTGCGTGAAAACAAATTCTGTGTGAGCCATCTGGGAATGCTCAAAAGATTCTTTGAACTGCTGAAAGGAATTGACTAGATGTCAGTGCTGGATGTTCGAAATCTTAACATTTGAATTGGAGATTCCCTATTAAGTTAACATCACATGTCCCTAGAAGAAAGTGCAAGCTGAAAAGTGGCTGTATCAGGCAGGGAGGTGACTTTTGTACTAGAAAATCAACATTATTAAGGACCCTTTATCATATTGCTTATTGCTGTAAGGCATTTTTATACAATAGTTCTTTCTAAATCATGGCTTGGGCTACCTGCAAGATTTATTTGCTTTATAATTGAAATTTCAGAACAGATCCCAAAATATAGATTAGGGGTGTACCAGCCATTTTACATTTTGCTTATCTGTTGGAAAATTTTTAAAGATTTTTTTTTTCATTCAGGGGCCTTTTTACTAATCTGGGCTTAGTACATCCTAACGGAAGACTTTCCCATGTGTTAAGCCCATTTTCACCATAGCAGTAAAATAGGAATTTGTTTCCATTTTTTAATCTTGGACTTTCAATACGTGATCAACTTCACAAAACAAATATATGTGCAGTTGCGTAATTTGTAGTAAACTGCACCTTGAGCGTTAGGGGAAAAGTCTCATAATGTCACAACGCCTATGTCCTGTATTAGAGCTCATAAACCGGACATATTTTTTGCGTGCGTGACTAATATAATCACTGACAAAAACCCCGACCTCCTATTTTATTGTGCTTAACACATTGAAAGAAGTTTTTTTAACTATTTTTGTTTTTTCTTCACGTTACTTCAATCGACTGTAATGTTTACATCCAAAACTAAACTATGATATGACGTTCATGGAAGGACAGATGCAGATAAGTTGCAATAAAGAATATGCTTCTATCATGTGCCCTTTGGAGGCACCCAGTTATAGAAAAGGCTGGCAAACCTATAGGTAGAAGTTTGTTGGAACTGGGAATGGAGTTGCAAGATGCATGCAAACATCAAAAATAGACATTGATCCACACAGATTGAGGCATGTAACTCTCTGTAGGAGCTTAAAAGTCTATTTTGTAATCACACATGTAAGTGTATACGTGGAGGGGCATAATTGAACGAAAACGTCTATCTCCATGGGCGTTTATCTCCGAGAACGGGTCCGTGAAGGGGCGGACCGAACCGTATTTGCGAAAAAAATAGAAGTCCATGTTTTATTCGACAATTTGTGAGCTGGGCGTTTTTGTTTTTCAGTGATAATGGAAAATGAAAGCGCCCAGCTCAAAAACGAATAAATCCAAGGCATTTGTTCATGGGAGGGGCCAGGATTCGTAGTGCACTGGTCCCCCTCACATGCCAGGACACCAACCGGGCACCCTAGGGGGCACTTTTACAAAAACAAAAAAAAAGGTAAAAGAGCTCCCAGGTGCATAGCACCCTTCCCTTGTGTGTTGAGCCCCCCAAATCCCCCTCAAAACCCACTGCCCACAAGTCTACACCATTACTATAGCCCTAAGGGGTGAAGGGGGGCACCTACATGTAGGTACAGTGGGTTTGGGGGGGTTGGACGACTAAGCATTAAGCAGCACAATTGTAACAGGTAGGGGGGGATGGGCCTGGGTCCACCTGCCTGAAGTCCACTGCACCCCCTAACAACTGCTGCAGGGACCTGCATACTGCTGCCAGGGAGGTGGGTATGACATTTGAGGGTGAAAATAAAAAGTTGTGAAACATCAATTTTTGTGGTGGGAGGGGATTAGTGACCACTGGGGGAGTCAGGGGAGGTCATCCCCGATTCCCTCTGGTGGTAATCTGGTCATTTAGGGCACTTTTGGGGGCCTTATTCGTGAAAAAACAGGATCCAGGAAAAGTGCCCTAAATTCTAGCTACAAACGCATACTTTTTTTCCATTATCGGCGAAAGGCGCCCATCTCTCCTCGGCCGATAACCACACCCCAGTTCCACCTTCGCCACGCCTCTGACACGCCCCCGTCAACTTTGTACGCTTCCGCGATGGAGTGCAGTTGAAAACATCCAAAATCGGCTTTCCATTATACCGATTTATTCGTTTTTGTGAGATAAAGGTCTATCTCCCGATTTGGGTCGAAATCTAGGCGTTTTTCTCTTTCAATTATAAGGTGGATAGTCTATACAAAATAAATGGAAAATATGCACCTATGTTCCTTCACAGCCTAGGTGCTCTTCTATAAAATTACCCTCTATTTTTGAAACAAGAGTGTACGTGTTTGGGAGGGGAGGGGAGATTTAATAATTATGGTATGTCCTATATATAAAAACATAAGAATAGCTATACTGGGTCAGACTAATGGTCCATTTAGCCCGGTATCCTGTATCCTGTTTCCAACAGTGGCCAATCCAGGTCACAAGTACCTGGCAGAAACCCAAATAGTAGCAACATTCCATGCTACCAATCCCGGGGCAAGCAATGGCTTCCCTAGTCTATCTCAATAGTAGACTATGGACTTTTCCACCAGGAACTTGTACAAACATTTTTTTAAGCCAGATACACTGACTGATGTTACCACATGTAACTTCATTGAGTGTCCCCTAGTCTTTGTACTTTGAAACAGTAAAACAATTGATTAATTTCTACTCATTCAACACCACTCAGGATTTTGTAGACCTCAATCATATCTCCCATCAGCCATCTCTTTTCCAAGCTGAAGAGCTATAAAATGCTTAGCCTTTCTTCAAATGAGAGGAGTTCCATCCCCTTTATCATTTTGGTTGCTCTTTTTTTAACCTTTTCTAATTCTGCTATTTTTTTTAAATACAGTGACCAGAACTGAACGCAATACTCTATGTAAGGCTACACCATGGAGCGATACAGAAGCATTATAGTATTCTCAGTATTATTTACCATCATGTTTCTAATAATTCCTAGTATCCTGTCTAGAGAGGTCTAGAGAACGAAACATTCTAGACCTACTCCTTAGTGGAGCGCATGATCCAGTCCGGGAGGTAATGGTGCTAGGGCCGCTTGATAACAGTGATCATAATATGATCGGAATTAATATTAGCTTTGAAGTAAGTATACATAGGAAATCAAATACGTTAGCATTTAACTTTAAAATAGGAGACTATGATAAAATGAGAAGAACGGTGAAAAAAAAAACTTGAGGAGCGACTGTGAGGGTCAAAAATTTACATCGGGCGCGGATGCTATTCAAAAACACCATCCTGGAAGCCCAGGCCAAATATATTCCACGTATTAAAAAAGGAGGACGGAAGACCAAACGACAGCCGGCATGGTTAAAAAGTGAGGTGAAGGAACCTATTACAGCTAAAAGAAAATCCTTCAGAAAATGGAAGAAGGAACCGACTGAAAATAATAAGAGGACACAGAAGGAATGTTAAGTCAAATGCAAAGCGCTGAGAAGGAAGGCTAAGAGGGACTTCGGGAAAAAAGACTGCGTTGGAGGCAAAAACACATGGGCATCTAAATGGCAGATGACATTTAATGTGAGCAAGTGCAAAGTGATGTATGTGGGAAAGAGGAACCCGAATTATAGCTACGTCATGCAAAGTTCCACGCTAGGAGTCACAGACCAAGAAAGGGATCTAGGTGTTGTCGTTGATGATACATTGAAACCTTCTGCTCAGTGTGCTGCTGCGGCTAAGAAAGCAAATAGAATGTTAGGTATTATTAGGAAAGGAATGGAAAACAAAAATGACCGCACCTCGAATATTGTGTTCAATTCTGGTCGCCGCATCTCAAAAAAGATATAGAGGCATATTTTCAAAGCAGTTTGGGAGGCTAAGTTCCATAGGTTTCTATGGAACTTTGGGAGGCTAAGTGCTTTGAAAATGAGCCTCATAGTGGAATTAGAAAAGGTGCAGAGAAGGGCAACAAAAATGATAAAGGGGATGGGATGACTTCCCTATGAGGAAAGGCTAAAGCAGCTAGGGCTCTTCAGCTTGGAGAAAAGGCGGCTGAGGGGAGATATGATAGAGGTCTATAAAATAATGAGTGGAGTTGAACGGGTAGATGTGAAGCGTCTGTTTACGCTTTCCAAAAATACTAGGATTAGGGGGCATGCGATGAAGCTACAATGTAGTAAATTAAAAATGAATTGGAGAAAATTTTTCTTCACTCAACGTGTAATTAAACTCTGGAATTCGTTGCCAGAGAATGTGGTAAAGGCGGTTAGCTTAGCGGAGTTTAAAAAAGGTTTGGACGGCTTCCTAATGGAAAAGTCCATAGACTGTTATTTAATGGGGAAAATCCACTATTTCTGGGATAAGCAGTATAAAATGTTTTGTACTTTTTTGCCAGGTATTTGTGACCTGGATTGGCCACTGTTAGAAACGGGATGCTGGGCTTGATGGACCTTTGGTCTTTCCCAGTATGGCAATACTTATTTACTTATGTTTGCTTTTTTGGCTCCTGCCACACACTGTACAGAAGATTTCAGAGTATTATCTACAACACCTAGATCTTTTTCTTGGGTACTGACTCCCCAAGGTGGACCCTAGCATCAGGTAACTATGATTTGGATTGTTCTTCCCAATGTGCATCACTTTGCATTTGTCCACATTAAATTTCATCTGCCATTTGGATGCCCGTAAGGTCCTTCTGCAATTTTTCACAGTCTGCATGTGTTTTAACAACCTTGAATAGTTTTAGTGTCATAGAAACAAAGAAACATGACGACAGATAAAGTTTATATGACCCCTCCAGTCTGCCCATCCTCTGTAACCCCTAATTCTTCCTGTTCCTAAGCAATCCCAAATGCTTATCTCATGCCTTTTAAAATTCTGGAACAGTCCTCGACTCCACCACCTCCACCGCGAGGCCATTCCACGCCTCCACCACCCTTTCTTTGAAATAATACTTCCTTAGGTTACTCCTAAGCCTATTCCCTCTTAACTTTGTCATATCCCCTCATTCTAGAGCTCTCCTTCATTTGAAAAAGGCTCTCTTCCTGTACATAAATGCCCTTGAGATATTTAAACGTTTCTATCATGTCTCCTCTCTCCCTCCTCTCTTCCAGCACATGTTGAGGTTCATAAGCCTGTCCCTATAATTTTTGTATTCAAGACCGCTTACTAATTTCGTAGCCGCCCTCTGGACTGACTCCATCTGCAAATTTAATCACCTCACTTCACGTTCTGTTTTCCAGATCATTTATAAATATGTTAAATAGTACTGATCCCAGTACAGATCCCTGCGGCACTCCATTATTCACTCTCCTCCACTGCGAAAAATGGTCATTTAACCCTACCCACTGTTTTCTGTCCACAAGAATAGCTATATTGGATCAGACCAACGGTCCATCTATCTCAGTATCCTGTTTCCCAACAGTGGCCAATCCAGGTCACAAGTACCTGGCAGGAATCTGTAGGTTTACTTTACTCACTGCATGGTATAAGGGCTCTTGACATCTACTCTTAAACATAACCTCCAATATTTAGTCGGCAACAGTCAGTGTTTCCGTAAGTGCTGACTTTTGCTAGCTAAATTAAACCTAGAAATTCAATGCCTTTGTGGCAAGCTGTAAATGCTACTCAAACAAAAATATAGATAGATAGAAAGAAAGAAAGCAGGATGACATAGCACCCGCACCAACCCTTTCAACAAACAACAAATTTAGAAACCTCAGCATTTAGGGGCCCTTTTACTAAGCCGTGTATGCGTCTACATGCGCCAAAATGGAGTTACCGCATGGCTACTGTGTGGATTTTGCGGTAATTTCATTTTTGCCGCGTGCCCACGTGCATATCAGATGCACGCCAAGTGGCATTTGGTGCGCGTAGGTCATTTCCGCCCAGTTACCGTGTGAGGCTTTACCGCTAGCTCAATGGCTGGCGGTAAGGTCACAGACCCAAAATGGACGCGCGACAGTTTTGATTTTGCTGCATGTCTATTTTCGGCAAAAATTTTAAAAAGGCATTTTTTACAGGTGTGCTGGAAAATGCACAGTGCATAGGACAACTGAGGCACACATTTTATTTTATTTTTTTAAAAAAGGACCTCTCTACCTTACTAATCAGTTTTAGAACATCATACCTTCAAGGATACCATCTTTTCATAAACATCAGCATCATCTCAGAACTGTCCCCTAAAACCCTCAGATGAATTTGCCAGAGTAACTAAATTATTCACCTTGAACATAGCAAACGAATCCTGGGGCGGAGGGTGACATTGACACCGGAAACGGCCCTTTTGGGGGTCGACTTACTGAAGGGGAAAGGTACCGTTAGTCATAACCTGCTAATCTTTAAAGCATGTCTCGTGGGAAAAAAATGCATTTTAGTTAACTGGATACATTTAGAGGCACCATCGTTTTGGCAATGGCACAACAGGTGGCATGCGTTGCTACTAATGGAGCTGCGAGATTCATATTATAAACCCAAAACACAGCGTAAATTCTACTTAATATGGGAATCATATATTAATGCTTTAGCCCCTAGGGCCCGAAGTTCCATCCTTAATCGACTGAGCTTGGACCCAGCGAAGTTAGCTACGGGTTTTAGATAGTGAATAGGTCAATTTCCCTGGGCTATTGGAGATATGTAGCTGCCTGGAAAGGGGGTGGACAAAGGGAGGAGGGAGGTTACAGGGGGGGAGGAATATTAGAGGGGTAAGGAAGGGCAGAAGGGGGGTTGCGGGGAGGGATATAGAGGTATGGATAAAAGAGAAATAGCTGGGAGTAGGGAGGGAGGAAGCTAAAGAGAAAAGTGATGGCTACCTCTATGTTATGATTACAAGTTGTTCATTTGTTTCCTGATGTATCTTGAACATAGCGTATGAATATTGTATTGTCTGTGATAGGTCATCAATAAAATTGTTTAAAACTAGAAAAATGCAGTTCTGAATAAGACATCTCATTTGAAAATGCACAAACATCAGGCAATCTAGATTGCTGGGGAGGATGCAAGACTTTGCATCCCCAACCCTAAAATCCTTGCACCAGTTTACAAATTGCTGTCAAATCACAGAGCTCATGCACCTTTCACGTAAATGCCACATCTGCCAAGAAACCAATAGTGCATGACACAAAGTATTCAAATCATCAGCCAGAGAGATAAACCAAAGCATTAAATCCTGAGCAATAGGCTGCCAAAGCCTAGTCCATTCGGGACCCACCACATCCACAAAATGGCACCAGTCAGTTTCATATGTCTTCCAAGTGTTGGCCGACAGTGTCCACATACTTGGTGGCTCTGGTGTCAGTAACTCATGATACAATAGATGAAACAAAGTGAACCAATGCCCCGCAGGATAACAATAGGGAGAAAACGACAGAGCAGGCCCAAAAAGGAGGATAGCGATATTCTGTACCAGATCAAGTGTGTATGCATGTGAATCATTGAGCGTGCAAGTTGTGGCATAGAATATCGCTACTGGATTGATGTTCTATTCCAGCACTTTGTTAGTTGGTGTAACTTACCAGAATCTCAAACTCCTGACACAGGCACCACTGCCGAAAGATGCACAGTCCTTGTCAAATCTTGAGAACTGAGGTTACGTCATACACAATAAAGAACTTCAATTGGGAACCATGTTTTTATCAATCCTTCTTCTTGGGTCCACCCTGCTGTTTTTTTTTTCACATCTTAATAGGCTACTTATGTGGCAAGTGGAGTTGAGATACATAGATGGACAAGCTGGTAGGTCAGTCATTGTGATAAATAGATGGTGGCCAAGTTGTAGATACATTATAAATACACTAGCTCCAGGTATCTCACCCTTTTTCCCACCCACCATCACTCCCCACTCTCCTTACCCAGCTCCCTCTACCCTTCTCCCAGCTATCAAACCCCCCCCAACCAACTGAGCTCCTATACTCCAACTAAAAGGGCCAACTTAGGAGCCCTTTCTATACTTAAGCAGATAATTCTTCAGTCTGAAGTTAATTTTGGTAGGTTTGTGTTCCCCCTAAACAAATACAGTTATTCTAACAGTAGCTGAAATTTTTTTTGTTACATTTGTACCCCGCACTTTCCCACTCATGGCAGGCTCAAGGCGGCTTACATGGGGCAATGGAGGGTTAAGTGACTTGCCAAGAGTCACAAGGAGTTGCCTGTGCCTGAAGTGGGAATCAAACTCAGTTCCTCAGTTCCCCAGGACCAAAGTCCACCACCCTAACCACTAGGCCACTCCTCCACTGTTGCTACTATTTGAGATTCTACATGGAATGTTGCTATTCCACTAGCAACATACCATGTAGAAGTCGGCCCTTGCAGATCACCAATGTGGCCGCGCAGGCTTCTGCTTCTGTGAGTCTGACGTCCTGCAGGACGTCAGACCCACAGAAGCAGAAGCCTGCGCGGCTGGAAGGGGAGGCTTTTACATGGAATGTTGCTAGTCGAATAGCAACATTAACATTCCATGTAGAATCTCAAATAGTAGCAACAGAATCTCAATAGTAGCAACATTCCATCTAGAATCTCCAATAGTAGCAACATTCCATGTAGAATCTCCAATAGTATCTATTTTATTTTTGTTACATTTGTACCCCGCGCTTTCCCACTCATGGCAGGCTCAATGCGGCTTACATGGGGCAATGGAGGGTTAAGTGACTTGCCCAGAGTCACAAGGAGTTGCCTGTGCCTGAAGTGGAAATCGAACTTCACTACTATCAGGATAAATTTTGACCCCCAGACCCTGAAAGGCCAGCTCCTTTTAAATGTAAATGTGTTAAATTTTGACTGGAGATCGAGTTGCCAGCCAAATTTTAGCCGTCAGCTAGGCCAAAATGTTTCTTAAAAAGCATTTGTGTGGTTAGTTGTCAATACTGACTGCATACGTTGTTTTGAGTTTTGAATGCTTGGATTTCAGGAGAGCATTTCTCTGTTCCATGAAGGTGGCTGGCAAACAAATAGTTAATATTGGACTAGAGAAGAAATATACAAACAGAGACCAGCAGCCATTTGAAACTTCCTCTATTATTACTTGATTTTTTGAAATGGAACAGCAGAGGGAAAAAAAAGAAGAAAGAAACAGAAGTGACAGTATTTAGCAGGTGCAATCACTGCATAAAGTAAAATGCTGCCATGGTGATGAACTCAATTAGAATATTCAATGTCGCTGCCTATATAAGTAGTGGATCTGAATTTATGGGGTTTGTGACTTTTGTGTGGCCCCATATGGGCATCATCATTTGAGCAGCCATATGGGATAATGGTTAAACTGAGGGAAACTGAAGTTGATGCCTGGCTGTCTTCTCATTTCAAATTAAAAAGATGTCCTTCCATATTTGGGGGATTAAGATTGCCCCATCAGAATGCAGGCTATCTACAGTTTGTGCTTCATGTCTCCATTGAGGGATGGTCTCCCCTGTTTTTGTCCTGATGGGGCCATATACTACTACTACTACTACTACTTAACATTTCTAGAGCGCTTATAGGGTTACGCAGCGCTGTACAGTTTAACAAAAAGGACAGTCCCTGCTCAAAAGAGCTTACAATCTAATAGAATCTATTAGAATGGTTCTGGTTCCTACATTTATGTATATACTAGTAAAAAAGGCCCGTTTCTGACCCAAATGAAACGGGCGCTAGCAAGGTTTTCCTCATTGAGCAGTTGCCTGTGAGGTGCGATGCCCCCCCTCCCGGCACCATCCCACCCACGGCGATGCATCCGGCCGCAGCCATCCAACCCACCATGCCCATCGCACCCACCTTTGCGTTGGTTTGGCAGCGGGGGACCCGGAACCCCGCCACCACAAGTCCTGTGTGCTGAGTACGGCGTCATCGTCGGCGTTGGTAGCTGTGCAGGGCGGAGTTCTGTGCGTCTGACGTCATGCACGTACAGGACGTCAGACGCACAGAAGCCCTGCCTCCACAGGCTAGGAACGCCGAAGATGACGCCGTAGTGAGCAGACAGGGCTTGTGCTGGCGGGGTTTCGGGTCTCCCGCCAGCAAAGCAATGCAAAGGTGGGTGTCTCAGGAGGGGATTGTTGCGGGGGGGGGGGGGTGCTGGAGGTCCTTGTGTTGAGCTGCAGCTTTAGGGGGGGGTCAACCGTTTGTTTAGGTGATTTTTTTTCCTGCCCTCGACGCCATGACGTTTGACGCGAGGGCGGGGCACGGGTCTGTGGGGTGGCTTCACCACTATGAATCCACGAACTGTTCTGGGAGACTGACTGACTTCAGTGACGTCAGTGTCCTCAGAACGTTGAGGTTGCTTTTTATTATAATTATATATATATATATATATATTGGGGGGGGGGTTTACAGGTGTTACCAGTTCTTTTTCTTTTTACCACCTCTTTTTATAAGAAACTGGAGAAACATTTGTATGTTCCTTTGGCAAAGTAAACCTCCCCATACTGCATTACGTAACTTGAAACTGTCTAAATTGGCAGGGGATTTGAACTTTCCAGACCTACAGAACTATCATGTTTCCTTTCTGTTATGGTAGGGGGTAATTGGATTCAGAATTCCAATGTTGGTGCCCAGCCAAGTTAATCGTGACTGGAACAGCAACTTGGATGATCCCATTCCATTATTCTCTCTGGTAGGCACAATAGCTTCCTGCAACCGTGAAGCTGCTCCAGCACTGGTGTCCATCCTAGAGGCTTTTCAAACATTATTGCATGTTCTGGATGTGGACAATAAGTAGGCCCTGCATACTCTATTGTGGAACACTCCTTTCTTACAAATAGACAGGAAAAGTATCTGTTGGCGGACCTGGACAAATCAGAATATATGAACGATTTGCATCTTGCAAAGTGATGTAGTTCTGTTGGTGGATCTGGACGAATCCTGAATGCTACTCTGAATATCAGAAAATATTATTTCTCAATTGCATGCAGGAGCTCGTTTCTATAAAGTATTACAGGAACCAAAATCTGATACCAGACATGACTTGACCTTGCAACACCTCCAATAGGCTAGGAGAGTTGCCTAATGCAGTTTGCCGCTTCTGTTCTTGCATTTGTATCCCACATTTTCCCACCTATTTGCAGGCTCAATGTGGCTTACATAGTTTTATTAACATTGTCATTCTAGGGTATCAGATATGGTTAGTATTGTGCCGAGATTAAGTAGGGAAGAGAGAAGAGGAAGGGAGTGATTAGGGTAGTTATAGAAGGTGGGTTTTCATAACTGAGTAGGTTGGTGAGGTGGATTAGTGAGGTTATCGGTTCTCGTTGTAGGCTTTGTTGAAGAGGTATGTCTTCAGGGCTTTGCGAAAGATGGTTATTTCATTGATTGTTTTCAGGTCTGTAGGTATTGCATTCCATAACTGTGTGCTCATGTAAGAGAAGGTAGTGGCATGCATCAGCTTGTATTTTAGTCCTTTACAACTGGGGAAGTGCAGGTTGAGAAATTTGCGGGATGATCTTGTGGCGTTTCTGGGAGGTAGGTCCATGAGGTTTAGCATGTATATTGGGGCATCTGCGTGAATGATTTTGTGTACAATCGTGCAGATCTTGAATGCAATTTGTTCCTTAAGTGGGAGCCAGTGAAGTTTCTCTCTTAAGGGTTTTGCACTTTCACGGTTTTTCCAAATATGAGTCTGGCGGCAGTATTCTGGGCCGTTTGGAGTTTTTTGATAGTCTGTTCTTTACAGCCAGCGTACAGTGCGTTGCAGTAGTCCAGATGACTTATTACCATTGACTGTACCAGGGTACGGAAGATGTGTCTCGGGAAGAACAGTTTTACTCTTTTGAGTTAAAACATGGAGTAGAATATCTTTTTCGTCGTGTTTTTCACGTGGGCATCAAGAGTGAGGTTTCGATCAATGGTGACTCCAAGAATTTTCAGGTTTTGTGAGACAGGAAGAGAACAGTATGGTGTGATTATGGTGGAGACATTTTTTGTGTTATATTGTGAGGTGAGCACAAGACATTGTGTTTTTTCTGCATTAAGTTTTAGTTGGAATGCATCTGCCCATGTGTGCATTGTTTGGAGGCTTTGGTTGATCTCGTTGGTGATTTCATTTAGATCATGTTTGAACGGGATGTAGATTGTGACGTCATCTGCATATATGTAGGGGTTGAGGTTTTGGTTGGCTAGAAGTTTGGCTAAAGGTATCATCAATAGGTTGAATAAGGTTGGTGATAGGGGGATCCTTGGGGAACTCCACATTCAGGTGTCCATGGGAGTGATCTCTCTGCGTTCGTTGTTACTTGGTATGATCTTGTGGTCAGGAATCCTTTGAACCATTTGAGAACTGTGCCTCCTATTCCGAAGTATTCTAGTATATGTAATAGTATTTCATGATTAGCCATGTGAAAGGCACTGGACATGTCAAATTGTAGGAGGAGTATGTTGTTACCAGTTGCAATTGCTTGTTTGAATGAGTTCATTGCAGACACTAGAACAGTTTCGGTGCTATGATTTGATTTGGTGAATGTTTGTGTGAATGGGAGACATGGCTGTCTGTGGTCTGAAGCAGACAAACGCCTGTTATCTGCTTACCTAGCACAACACATTGTGATAAATAAGGAAGCTTGTCTATCTGGTTAGATATCCTCTTCCTTTCTTGTTTATGGTTTGTCATAAACTTCTCTTGTTTAATGTTAAAGGTATAAATAATCCATTCAAGCATAAGAAGCTATTGCTATATCTAAAAAAGGCTAGATGCTGCTGTTAGCTTAGTGCAGGAAACACCTCCCTGCCCTTGAGTCAGCAAAGCTGCAGAGAGAGTGGGTGAAAGATTGCTATTACTCAGCTACTATAGGGGAAACAAAGGGAAGGGCAATGATACCACTTTCTAAGCCTTTTGATTATACTCTGAAGTCTTATTGTACCGATACCATGGGACACTGTATTATACTTTGTGTGCAGAATGCTTCACAAGCATAAATGCTTCTCAATGTTCATGGCCCTAATAAGGATGATGTGCAGTTTTTTTTGTTGTTTTTTAAGGAGGTGGCATGTCAAATGGCATTAATTAAAAACAAATTATATAATATTTGGAGGGGATTTAAATTTTTCCATGGATTGCATACTGGATAGGAAGTCCAATGTGAAATTTAAACCCCCAAATCCCACCAAGTGGTGCAACATTTGTTAAATGATTGGGCACTTGTGGATGTCTGGTGCCTCATGCATCCTTGCAAAGTGGATTTCTCATTTACTCTCTACCTCATAATTCAATAGGGAAAGGGGATGGGACTTGATATACCACCTTTCTGTGACTACAATCAAAGTGATTTATATGTTATATACAAGTACTTAATTTGTATCTGAAGCAATGGAGAATTAAGTGGCTTGCCCAGAGCCACAAGGAGCTGCAGTGGGAATCAAATCCTGTTTCCCTGAGTCTCAGGACACTGCATTAACCCCCAGACCACTCCTCCACTGGGATGCTTATAAAGCATATCTAAGGAGGAGAAATAACCAAATATAGTGCATATAAATCTATAAATAAATAAATAAATAAATATATAATCTGTAAAACATCTCTAGAGACTTATATAAATGTCCTTGAAATCTTCTTATGTTACCCAGCCCAATAAGCGTAAATTATCACAATTGAAAAAAACTGAAATTTAAATTGTATTTATTTGGATTTTGTTCACATCTTTTTCAGTAGTAGCTTATGGTGAGTTACATTCAGATACACTAGGAGGGGCATAATCGAAAGAGACGTCCAAGTTTTGATGAGCATGTCCTCGCAAAACGTCCCCATCCAGGGGCGGGGAAACCCATATTTTGGAAACCAGATGGACATCCATCTTTTGTTTTGATAATACGGTCTAAGGACGCACAAATCCTGAAATTTGGTCATCCTTAGAGATGGTTATCCCTAGACTTGGTCGTTTCTGATTTTCGGCGATAATGGAAACGTACATCTCAGAAACGACCAAATGTAAGCCATTTGGTCATGGGAGGAGTCAGCATTTCTAGTGCATTGGTCTCCCTGACATGCCAGGACACCAACCAGGCACCCTAGCGGGTACTGCAGTGAACTTCATAAATTGCTCCCAGGTACATAGCACCCTTACTTTGTGTGCTGAGCCCCCAAACCCACCCAAAACCCACTAACTACAACTGTACACCACTACAATAGCCCTTACGGGTGAAGGGGGCACCTAGATGTGGGTACAGTGGGTTTGTGGTGGGTTTTGGAGGGCTCGCTGTTTCCTCCTCAAACATAACAGGTAGGGGGGGGGGGAATGGGCCTGGGGCCGCTTGTCTGAAGTGCACTGCAGCCACCAAAACTGCTCCAGGGACCTGCATACTGCTGTGATGGACCTGAGTATGACATCTGAGGCTGACATAGAGGCTGGCAATAAATATTTTTTAAGATGTTTTTTGAGGGAGGGGGTTAGTGACCACTGGGGGAGTAAGGGGAGGTGATCCCCAATTCTCTCCAGTGGGCATCTGGTCATTTTGGCACCTTTTTGTGCCTTGGTCGTAAGAAAAACACGACCAGGTAAAGTCGTCCAAGTGTCAGGGATGTTCTTGTTTCTTTCGATTATGGGTCGAGGACATCCTAGTGTTAGGCACGCCCAAGTCCCGCCTTCGCTACACCTCCGATACGCCCCCTTGAACTTTTGCCATCCCTGCGACGGAGTGCAGTTGGGGATGTCCAAAATCGGCTTTCGCTTATACCGATTTGGACGACCCTGAGAGAAGGACGCCTATCTTCCAATTTATGTCAAAAGATGGGCATCCTTCTCTTTCAAAAATTAGCCCATAGGTATTTCTCTGTCCCTGGAGGGCTCACAATCTAATTTTATACCTCAGGTAATACAGGGTTAAGTGACTTTCCTAACACCACATGGAGCACAGTGGGATTTGAACTGACCACCTCTAGATGGCAAGATTGGTGGTCTAACCACTAGACTACTCCACCACTCCCTAAATATGACTCTTTGCTATGAGAGAGGGCTGGGATTGTTCTGGGCAAAGAACAGACTACATACAGTGGGGGAAATAAGTATTTGATCCCTTGCTGATTTTGTAAGTTTGCCCACTGACAAAGACATGAGCAGCCCATAATTGAAGGGTAGGTTATTGGTAACAGTGAGAGATAGCACATCACAAATTAAATCCGGAAAATCACATTGTGGAAAGTATATGAATTTATTTGCATTCTGCAGAGGGAAATAAGTATTTGATCCCTCTGGCAAACAAGACCTAATACTTGGTGGCAAAACCCTTGTTGGCAAGCACAGCGGTCAGACGTCTTCTGTAGTTGATGATGAGGTTTGCACACATGTCAGGAGGAATTTTGGTCCACTCCTCTTTGCAGATCATCTCTAAATCATTAAGAGTTCTGGGCTGTCGCTTGGCAACTCGCAGCTTCAGCTCCCTCCATAAGTTTTCAATGGGATTAAGGTCTGGTGACTGGCTAGGCCACTCCATGACCCTAATGTGCTTCTTCCTGAGCCACTCCTTTGTTGCCTTGGCTGTATGTTTTGGGTCATTGTCGTGCTGGAAGACCCAGCCACGACCCATTTTTAAGGCCCTGGCGGAGGGAAGGAGGTTGTCACTCAGAATTGTACGGTACATGGCCCCATCCATTCTCCCATTGATGCGGTGAAGTAGTCCTGTGCCCTTAGCAGAGAAACACCCCCAAAACATAACATTTCCACCTCCATGCTTGACAGTGGGGACGGTGTTCTTTGGGTCATAGGCAGCATTTCTCTTCCTCCAAACACGGCGAGTTGAGTTCATGCCAAAGAGCTCAATTTTTGTCTCATCTGACCACAGCACCTTCTCCCAATCACTCTCGGCATCATCCAGGTGTTCACTGGCAAACTTCAGACGGGCCGTCACATGTGCCTTCCGGAGCAGGGGGACCTTGCGGGCACTGCAGGATTGCAATCCATTATGTCGTAATGTGTTACCAATGGTTTTCGTGGTGACAGTGGTCCCAGCTGCCTTGAGATCATTGACAAGTTCCCCCCTTGTAGTTGTAGGCTGATTTCTAACCTTCCTCATGATCAAGGATACCCCACGAGGTGAGATTTTGCGTGGAGCCCCAGATCTTTGTCGATTGACAGTCATTTTGTACTTCTTCCATTTTCTTACTATGGCACCAACAGTTGTCTCCTTCTCGCCCAGCGTCTTACTGATGGTTTTGTAGCCCATTCCAGCCTTGTGCAGGTGTATGATCTTGTCCCTGACATCCTTAGACAGCTCCTTGCTCTTGGCCATTTTGTAGAGGTTAGAGTCTGACTGATTCACTGAGTCTGTGGACAGGTGTCTTTCATACAGGTGACCATTGCCGACAGCTGTCTGTCATGCAGGTAACGAGTTGATTTGGAGCATCTACCTGGTCTGTAGGGGCCAGATCTCTTACTGGTTGGTGGGGGATCAAATACTTATTTCCCTCTGCAGAATGCAAATAAATTCATATACTTTCCACAATGTGATTTCTCCGGATTTAATTTGTGATGTGCTATCTCTCACTGTTACCAATAACCTACCCTTCAATTATGGGCTGCTCATGTCTTTGTCAGTGGGCAAACTTACAAAATCAGCAAGGGATCAAATACTTATTTCCCCCACTGTATTATGAAGGCAGAAACAAAGCATGTAGCAGTTTAGCTAATCACCTGTGAACTAAACAAGGAACAGAAAAATACATGCATTTAGGAGTGGAGTTACATTAAGTGTGATTACTGAAGATATTATAGCCCAATTTACAACAAACTACAAGCAACTCTATACATCTACTGCTTATATGACTGTTGTGAACATTGTGAATTTTCTTCAACAATTATTGTTGTCAGTCCTGAATCCCAAATAGCATACCTAAATCAACGGTTCACTATCTGAAAAATTTCAGATGCCATTAGGGGTCTCAAACCCAGGAAAGCCCCTGAAAGCAATGGCTTTACATCTGAATTTTACCAGACATTTAGGGGCCCTTTTATCAAGCTGCAGTAGGTTCTACGCACGTGCAGCGTACGTCAAAATGAGACTACCGCCAGGCCAGACCACCCTCCTGGCGGTAATTTCAGATTTGGTTCAAGCCCATAATGTCTGGATGAATTATTTATTTACCTCCAACTACGCACGCTGGTTCCGGAGATAATCGGCACTTGGCGCATGCCAGCTGGTCACCGCGTGTGTAGTGTGTGAACCTTTACCGCTAGATCAATGGGTGGCATTAAGGGCTCAGGCCGGTTTTGGGTGCGTGCTGGTTTTATTTTTACCATAGGCCCTTTTCCCGTCCAATTAAAAAAATCCCGTTTTGTTGTAGATGCAGTAAAAACTGGCCCGGCGCGTGTCCAATACACGCGCCTATACTACCGCAGGACACTTTTTACTGTGGCTTAGTAAAAGGACCCTTTAGTCATCTCCTTGCACCTAGTCTATTGCTCCTTTACCAAATGTTTATAAGGCAGTGAAGCAATCTAGGCTCTGTCACTGAAGAGGATATTGCTGTCTTTCCCAAGACAGGAAGGAATCCCTAGCTGACTAATAATTAAAGACCTATATCCCTCTTGAACTATGATTGTAAAATCTATGCCAAAATATTGGCTGACAGATTGGCCACGGTGATGCCTCAGCTAATAGACTATTCTCAAAATGAGTTTATTAAGGGCAGGATGGCTATGGGCAATGCAGGAGTCTTCTGCCATATTCTGCATGCAGCAATGCTCTCTCCTAAGCCCATGTGTATCATGTCTTTATTGTTTGAAGCTTTATCCTGTATTAATCTGGGGTCAGATTTTGTTGATATGGTCAAAATATTGCACTCTCAAACCAAGGCATGCTTCCATATCAAGGAGCAACTATCATCCTCTTTGTCTCTTACCAGAGGTACTAGACAGGGTTGCCCCCGTCTAGCCCTATTATTCAGCTTAGCCTTTGAGCCCCTATTGATGAAAACCAGGATGCATTCAGATATCAGAGGTATACATATGAAGCATATGACCATTAATATCTCTGCACTCGCAGATTATGTACTTCTTTATATTCTGACCCACAGTATACTGTTCCTGTTATCTTAGATCAGCTTCGTCATTTTGGAACCTTAAATTATTCTGTAAACTGAGGCGAAACAGAGGTTGTTCCTCTGAATAGTCACTGCACAGTGGACCTATTAATGCAGTTTTCTCTTAAATGGTACAGTAGTGAGATAATGTATGTGGATATTTTAGTTAAGAACACTTGGGACAACACTCCAGTCAATATTCAAAGCAAGTTAACCGGCCGGAAATGGCTGCCGACCGGTTAACACACGTGTATGTGGCTATCTGCTCATTTTCAGCAATACCAGGGCACCTAAATGAAGGTATCCTTTTCTAAAATTGCCCCCAGTGAGATCCAATATGTTGTCAAGGACAGATCCATGAAGAGAATGGCCCCTGCTTTCTCATTATGCTTCAATATTATTGCTCTCTGTTACAGTTTCTGATACTGGAAAAACAAACAGAGTTACCTGTGCCAGCCCTCTATCCACGGGAGCTCCAAGATGATTGATCCAGATGACACTTTCAGGTTCTGGGACCCTTCATGCTATGACTGCAACCCCTGCTTTGGGAGGTAAACCCAATATTTCAACAAATTTATTTGCTGTCCAGGCTTGTTCAGCCCAGAACAGTTGTCACATCCCCTGTGATCCAGCAGTGGAGCAGAATTGAGAGAGAGAGTAATATTGGCTCATATCCAGGAGTGTGACTTGCTCCCCAAGTACAGAGAGGTAATGAGACAAGACCCTATTGATAGAGATCTACCTGTTATGGAACATAAATCTGCTTCATCTGCTGAAGTAGGAGGAAAAGCTTCTGGAGACAGTATCTATGCATTTGGGGAGTTAAAAAAACAGCTATGGCAAATATGAATGCCTTATGGGAAGCAATTAAAACTGTACATACCTCCCTTATGTCTTCCTTTTGAGAAATGAAATCTGAATTTGGAATCATGCATACTAAAGTTGAAGCAATGCCTAATCCTATCATCCGCACACTCCACTCTCCTACCAACTACTCTTAGCACCACTGACGTCATGATCCCCATATCTGACAACCTGAAGATACTAGGAGTAAACATTTATCTCTTGAAAATCACGCAATGGCCACCACGAAGAAAATGTTCAACATGATGTGGGTACTGAAACGTGTCAAACCATACCTCCCCATTAAAACATTCCGCAGCCTGGTACAATCCACAGTACTCACTCACGCTGACTACTGCAATAGTATTTTCATTGGTTGTAAGTCCTGAAAAAACTCCAGACTGCCCAAAACATGGCAGCCAGACTCATTTTTGGTAAATCACGATTTGAGCACGCAACACCTTTACGTGAAAAGCTCCACTGGCTCCCTATCAAAGAATGAATAATCCATGAGATTTTATTAGATTCAACTGTTAATATGCCTTCATTTGTAAAAAGCTAAGTATTTGATGCTGGGAGGAGCTCTTGGATCTTCAACTCTGCTAGGGGATGACTCTATGAATATAACAGCATTTTTTGAGCGTTTCTTTCAAGTGCCATTTCCAGAACATCAGAATTTTGGGGGGCTGTGTTAGAGCTGGAGGCTTACCCGGTGGTAATCGGGCAGCGCCAGGTGGCGGTAAGGGCTCCCTCAAGAAATGGCCATTCTGCATGAGCCCTACTGCTAGGTCAATGGGTGCCGGTAAGGGCTCAGGCCTTAAACAGATGCACGCTAATTTTATTTCATTGCACGCCCATTTCCCGGCCCATTAAAGCCACGGTAAAAAGTGGCCCAGCACGTGCCTAAAAGATGCACCCACACCACCAGGGCTTAGTAAAAGCACCCCAGATTTATTGTTCAAACAACTACAACAATGTCCTACAAGAGAGATGAGATGATACAGAATTCAATTCCAGAGGAAACTTATTCCATAATGTAGCCCCAACAAATGGGAATGATGCTTCTAAGATAGATTTAAACAGAAAAATTTTCAAAGAAACAAAACTCGACTTCAGAGTTCTTGAGAAGCCTAAAGACCTCTCTATAGATGGAAAAGTCAACAACTCAGTTAAACACTCAGAGTTCAAGCCAAAGATTGACTTAAAAATCAAAAAAGAATTTTAAAGTCAATTCGTTTATCATTAGCCAATGAAAGTCCCGATAGATGAGAGACATGCTATCAAAGCATCCAATCCCAGTAATCAGTCTAATAGCTCGATTCTGAACAAAGAAGGACAAAGGACACTAACAGTGGCATGTAGACTCCAACATAATCATAGACAAAAGCTACCACTGGCATGGAGATCCCACAGAACTACATGAGGATTAAAATAGCATCAGCATTAGCATGAAGAATCCAAGACACTGGGAGAAGGGAAAAACAATATTAGCATTGGCATGGAGACTCCAAAACACCAGAAGACAGATGGCATGGAAATCAGCAAGTACCAGAAAAGGGACAAAGCAGCACCAACACCAGCATCAGAAGAAGCATTGGTATCAACACCCAATGGCACTGGAATAGGGCTACAGTAGCGCCGTCATCAAATCCTCGGTGTGAGGCAAAGAAGCACCAAGAGTGTAAGGTCAGGGTGGGAGTGTTGTAGGGAAATTAACCTATTTGATGGAGTGTCCAAGTATCTCTGTAGACAGGTTTGCTGAAGAGAATTTGATGGCAAACTGCCAGAAAGTTAACACATAAGTAATTAGGGACCTTCTATGAAGAAATATTGGCATGTTATCTAAAGGTTCTTATGTACTGTTCCACATCACAAAGAAACTAGTATTAACCAGTTCCAAATATTTCTTCTATGATATTTGCTTGTAATATTTGAAATCAGTAAATAATCAGTGGCATGGAAACACCAAAGCACATGGAGGAAAGTAAAGGAAACATTAGCATGGGGATTCCAAGACATCAGGAGATAGATAAAGCAACATCAAGATTGGTATGCAGATCTCAGAAAACTAAAAGACAAGTGAAGCAACATAACATCAACATTGGCATGGAGATTTCAAAGCACCAGGGTAAAGGAGCACACTAATTGGTATGAAGACCTCAAATTTTGTGGATGTGGGTCAAAGAAACACCAAAAGGATTAGATCAAGCTGGGAGGATTTTTTTTTTGGGGGGGGGGGTGGAGGGGGAATGACCCTATTTGATAGCTTTATGAAGAAATATGTATGTGTATCCTAGACACATTTTCCCCTAAAGATCACAAGACAGGAAGCTTGGCATACACTACTACTACTACTATTTAGCATTTCTATAGCGCTACAAGGCGTACGCAGCGCTGCACAAACATAGAAGAAAGACAGTCCCTGCTCAAAGAGCTTACAATCTAATAGACAAAAAATAAAGTAAGCAAATCAAATCAATTAATGTGTACAGGAAGGAGGAGAGGAGGGTAGGTGGAGGCGAGTGGTTACAAGTGGTTACGAGTCAAAAGCAATGTTAAAGAGGTGGGCTTTCAGTCTAGATTTAAAGGTGGCCAAGGATGGGGCAAGACGTAGGGGCTCAGGAAGTTTATTCCAGGCGTAGGGTGCAGCGAGACAGAAGGCGCGAAGTCTGGAGTTGGTAGTAGTGGAGAAGGGAACAGATAAGAAGGATTTATCCATGGAGCGGAGTGCACGGGAAGGGGTGTAGGGAAGGATGAGTGTGGAGAGATACTGGGGAGCAGCAGAGTGAGTACATTTATAGGTTAGTAGAAGAAGTTTGAACAGGATGCGAAAACGGATAGGGAGCCAGTGAAGGGTCTTGAGGAGAGGGGTAGTATGAGTAAAGCGACCCTGGCGGAAGACGAGATGGGCAGCAGAGTTTTGAACTGATTGGAAAGGGGAGAGGTGAAATATTGTTGAAATATTTTGTACCATTTGGAGGCAGCTCCTTTAGATAACATTAAAGTTCTACAAATTTGCCAGCAGCTAGGCGGATCAGTAGAAAGTTTAGTAATGTCAGTAGTAGCATACAGCCTGCATATTCTTCTGTACTATTCCCCTGACACTATGAAAATATCCTGAGAAGATATACTACTACTACTACTTAACATTTCTAGAGCGCTACTAGGGTTACGCAGCGCTGTACAGTTTAACAAAGAAGGACAGTCCCTGCTCGGAGGAGCTTACAATCTAAAGGACGAAATGTCAAGTTGGGGCAGTCAAGATATCTCAAACTGCTTCTACAGGAAGACAACTTGGGTATAGTCCCCACTAATATGGTTAAGAAGAACATCGGGAACCATGCTTGGGTGACTATAGTCAACCAGGGAAGGCTATGTGGGAGGTGGCAAGGAAGAACTAAGCCATTCTGGAGTTGTTTGTACTTGTTTCCCTGAGCACTGAACTAGATTACATTTGCATCTAATTTGCATATGCTGGTAAACAATGGACTTTGACTATTGGAAAAACCTGTGAAGAAGGAAAAGGACTCTGTTATGCATTGACAGGTGGGCAGGGGGAGGACATATGGATTTATCCCAGGACTCTAAGGACCACCAGGTCCCTGACTATTGAGGGCCAGGACCTTACCTTAACTGAAAGGGAGATACTAACCAGGACCTTGCAGCTGTGGAAGCCAGTGGCGTAGCTACATGGAGCCCGGGGGGGCCTGGGCCCCCGTAGATTTGGCCCTGACCCCCTGCCACGACCCTCTTGATCCCCCCTCCTGCCACCAACCCTACCTCGTCATCGCCGCCCACCCCGCCGCCGAATGACGTACCTTGTGTGCTGGCGGGGGTCCTGCTTCAGCGCCGGAGTTAGTAGACTCCAGCGCCTTCATTCAACGAAGTTCGTGTGAAGAAGATCAGCTGGTTTTAACGCCTTACGTCCTGCACGGAGCTACATGCACGGTGCAGGACATTAGGCGTCAAAACCAGCTGATCTTCTTCACACGAACCTCGTTGAATGAAGGTGCCGGAGTCTACAAACTCCGGCGCTGAAGCAGACTCTTTGGCTGGCGGGGTGTGGGGACCCCCGCCAGCAAACAAGGTACCTCATGCGGCGGCGGGGTGGGCGGCGAGGGAGAGTTGGTGGCGGGATGGGGGGTTCAAGAGGGTCGTCGTCGTCGGGGGGCAAAACTGGCAGCAGTAGCAGGCGCGCAGGGGGAGGGGGGTCTTCGATGGGGGGAGGCGGCTAAACACTGCCTCCACCTCGGGCTCTGGCCCCCCCTCCCGGAGAGGTCTGGCTACGCCCCTGGAGGAAGCCTAAAAATTCAGAGACTGATCTCTTTTTTATTGAGAGTTGAGAAGTTTTGTGGTGTGGATGAGCCTTTTGGCTAAGGATTTTTAGGGACTTAACCCTTTTCTGGTTGGATTATAGATGGTGGATGGGTTGTGGAGAGAATTCAGTCTACACCTTCATGTAGGCAATGATTAACCAATCTATACTCTTTACTGACTATCATAATCCTTCCTATCTAGGATCCCTTCCACACAGCCGATCTACAGCTGGGATTTTTCCCCACAATACCTTCTCTGGTAGTCAAGCTCCTGTTGGAGCTCCTCTCCTATGTTTCTTTTCTGTTTCTACCTCCAACTTTCCAATTCACTCCTTGCTTCTATAGTTTAATAGAGGGATGGACAAAATCTCTGACTTGTTCATGCACTTCACACATGGACAGTAACTTAAGACTCATGGGATGCTTCATGCCAGGGGCGTATCTGGACTCCGGCGGTAGGGGGGGCCAGAGCCAGAGGGAGGGGGCACATTTTAGCCCCCCCCCCCGCCGCCGCCGCCGCCGAGCCCCCACCGCCGAGCCCCCACCGCCACCAATGACTCTCTCCACCCCCCTCCCGCCGCCAACCCTCCCCCGCTGCCGTTCTTACTTTTGCTGGCGGGGGACCCCAACCCCCGCCAGCCGAGGTCTGCTTCCACCTGCCGCTGCCGTAAAAACTTCTTCTTCAGCCGGCGGGGGACCCCAAACCCCCGCCAGCCGCCCCGCGGTGTTTAAAATTCATCTTCGGCCTCCGTGGCCGTGCTGCTGTGATAGGCGCTGTTGAAATCCACTTCGGAGTCTGACGTCGCAGCACGTACAACGTACAACGACATCAGACTCCGAAGTGGATTTCAACAGCGCCTATCACAGCAGCACGGCCACGGAGGCCGAAGATGAATTTTAAACACCGCGGGGCGGCTGGCGGGGGTTTGGGGTCCCCCGCCGGCTGAAGAAGAAGTTTTTACAGCAGCGGCAGGTGGAAGCAGACCTCGGCTGGCGGGGGTTGGGGTCCCCCGCCAGCAAAAGTAAGAACGGCAGCGGGGGAGGGTTGATGGCGGTAGGGGGGTCCAGGGCAAAATCTGCGGGGGCCCAGGCCCCTGAGGCCCCACGCAGATACGCCCCTGCTTCATGCCATACATGAACTGACATGACTCAAAAACTTAGAAACAGATTAATCAAATGTACCACACAGTCCACACAATTCACACTCCCCAAGGATCCCTGGCTTATATTAGTGTAAGCAGAACCACTGCAGCTATCTCAAATGAGGATGCTGTAACAAAATGGATCACACCTCCATTATACACCAACATGGCATGGTCCTGGGTCTAGGAGCACAGTATATGTTTCACTATTCTCTGCCAAGAGTTCTAAGAGTATGCAGAATATAAACAGATAAATAAATAAGTAAACCAGAAAGTTCCTGAAAACGGAGGAAAAGATAGCTAATACAGTAAAATCGGGGGATAAGACTTTTTTCAGATATGTAAGTGATAAGAGGAAGTGCCATAATAGCATTGTGAGGCTCAAAGCTGAGGGAGAGAAATATGTGGAAGATGATAAGGATAAAGCTGAACTGCTTAACAATTATTTTAGCTCTCTGTTCACGGATGAAAGACCCGGGGGTAGGGCTGCAGAAAACAAAGGCTAAAGGGGATGGATGGATGGTAGACCAAGACCTGTTTACAGAGGACTGTGTTCATGAGGAGCTAGCCAAACTAAACGTAGACAGAGCAATGGGGCTAGATGGGATACACCCGAGGGTGCTTAAGGAACACGGAGAAGTTCTGCTGGCTCCGCTGACGGACCTCTTCAATGCTTCCTTAGAAACTGGAGTGGTCCCGGTGGACTGGAGAAGGGTTGATGTGGTTCTTATGCATGAGAGAGTTTTGCATACCAAGGAAACATATTCATTGCAGATATCCTGAAAACCTAGCCTGCCTGTGGACCTCGAAGACCAGAATTCAGCAGCCCTGGTTTATGCAGTTTGGCATAGTTCTCTCTGTCTCTTTCTGATAGAAAGTACCATATCTGAAGGGCATCTTGCATAACTATTTATTTATTACATTTTTTACCCCCGCGCTCTCCTGCTCATCGCAGGCTCAATGCGGCTTACATAGTAACAAGAGAATACAATCTATAGTAAACACATCAACAAAGGGGGTGTGTAATAGAACAAATGAACAAGGGATAAATGGGATAGAAGAGGTATGAGAAAAAGGATAGGGATAGGTAAGGCGGTGGAGCGATTAAGGAGAAGATGGGAAGAGCATGGAGGGTAAGAGGTTTGGTAGGAGATATTTCTGAGTCATTGTAGATAGTGGTTATTTGAACCGGTAGATAGTACTACTACCTTATCATTTCTATAGCGCTACTAGACGTACGCAGCACTGTACACCTGAACATGAAGAGACAGTCCCTGCTTGACAGAGCTTACAATCTAATTAGGCTGTATCCTGTTCTACAATACATGTGAGATGGACGTCCATTTGTGACATACTGACTGGGATGTCCACATTCTGAGTTTTGACATCCTTTCTAAAATGCCCCTGGAAGTGTCTGGCAAAACAGTAGAAACAAGAAAGAACATCACAGCATGAGAGCCAGAGAGAGAGAGAGAGCCCACCTCTTCAATGCTGCGTTCGGCACCTAACCCTTACCGTTCAGTGAATCCAGACTGCCCCAATTTGACTGCCCCTATCGGACCGACCGTTCACTTGTCTATTAGATTGTAAGCTCTTTGAGAAGGGACTGTCTCTCTTTGTTAAATTGTACAGCGCTGCGTTTGCGTAACCCTAGTAGCGCTCTAGAAATGTTAAGTAGTAGTAGTAGTAGAGAGAGAGAGAATAAAGTCTTTGCCAAAACTATGCTCTGGAGAAGAATAATTTAGCCTTTACTCCTTAATGGTCCAGATTCTGATGATATCTGTCTAATTTACAGTAATGTGGATTATTTTTAAACTGATTGGAAGATAGTGGGCTGACTGAATACAGGTGGGCATAAAATTGCTCTTCCCAAAATTAAAACTCATCAGATTCTCTTTGTCTCTTTCAGAGGGAAGTGATTTTCCAGAGAGCCACAGGACAGTAGAGACAAGAATCCCAGGTAAGTAACTCCCTAGAGGTGAGTGGAGGAAAATCATTGCCAGGTGCTGAGCTGTAGATAAACAGACTATATTTTTGGCAAGCTAGCCAGGAAGAGGTATAACAAAGCCTGTAAGAGATGGGACAGGTTTTCTTTCTTGCAGCTATCCTTCAAAAGGTGTGGATGCCTGAACAGAGAGGTAGATTTCACTGAATTTAGAGATGGTGTTGTTCAGCAAGTCCAAAGATAAGAAGCAACATGAAACAGCAGGACCAACTGGTGCTGAAAATTAAAAAAAAAAACAAACAGTAATGTCAGAAGGAGTGAAGAATCCTTGGAGAGTAGGTTCAGAATTACACAGTATTAAGGAAGTGAGCTGAGGGTCTTGTTTACCTAGAACAAAGATAAATACAGATAAGAAGGCCTGGTGTGCAGCTGCCCTGTGGTTTTTCTTGAATGTGTGTAAAGAATGGAGTAAGGAATTAAACTGGAGAGAAGAAGAAATCAAGGAGCAACAGGAGAGACAGGCACAGTTAATAAAGAAACAGCAGGAAATACAAGAGCAGTTACTTGTTAATCAAAGGGAGAAAAGTGAACAGTTAATTAAAGAACAACAAAAACAGAATGACAATTACAAAATGAAATATACAATCAGGTTACAAACAAGCTATACTGAAGGAAGCATGTAAAAGGGAGAATTCTCGTTCACACATGCAGCTGTCAGAAAGGGAAATAAACCTATTGAGATACAAAAGCAGATTAAGAGAGTGCCTGGACTGGTAGTGGTGCTGTCTGTTGAATCATGAGATACTATAAGGGGTCATTTTACTAAGATGCACCGAAAAATGGGCTGCGCTAGCGTAGGCGTGCGTTTTGGGCGCGCGCAGATCCATTTTTCAGTGCACCTGTAAAAAGGGCCTTTTTAAATTTTTGCCGAAAACGGACGTGCGTCAAAATAAAAATTGGCGCGAGTCCATTTCGAGTCTGAGACCTTACAGCCAACCATTGACTTAGCGGTAAGGTCTCACGCTGTAGCCGTGCAGTAATCATCTACGTGTGTAGAATGACGATTACTGCCCAGTTTCTGCTGCGCATAAGAAAATTAAAATTATTTTCTGGTGCGAGAAAAGAAAATGAAATTACCGCCTGGGCCTCACGGTAGCTGGGCGGTAACTCCAAATTGACCCACGTTGGGTACGCATACGTGCCTACGCAGCTTAGTAAAAGGGCCCATAAGGTGCTTATTTTAGAATTACTATTCACCTTTCAGACATACATAAACTTTATTTTTGACATTTATATTGCAAAAAATGTCTTGTCTTATCTTACTCAGTTCTTGAAACCTGAGATTACTTATTCAGCTCATTGCGGATAACAAACTAAGGCCTCTGTTTACTAAGCTGTGCTGTAGGCAAGCAAACTTTTTAGTGTGCGCTAAAAATTAGCACATGCTAACGCTAGAGACACCCAAAGGAATCTAATGAGTATCTCTATGTTTAGCATACACTGAAAAGGTATCGTGCCTATAGCGCGGCTTAGTAAACAGGGCCTTAAGGGGAACTTGGACAATTTGGAAAATTACAATATACTTTAGTCCATTTAATAAACCAAAAGCAGATCAAGACTTTCACAACAGATGCTCCTGAAATAAAATAGTTTTAACTGCTTTCCTAAACACTGACCCCCCCCCCCCAATATTAAAAACTATTTAACCAGCCAGGAACTGCTCCTGGCTGGTTAAATAGTGTTTAAGCGCCTAATCGTGGATATTCAGCAGGAGATAACCAGTTATCTCCCCCTGAATATCCTAGTTAGTGGCTAGCCGCTAGCCAGCTGTATAGTGCAACATAGCTGGATAGGCCAGATATTCAGCACAAACTGGTTATGCTGGACATTTAAAACAGGCTGCTTAAATAGCAGACCTATCTTTGATCACTAAAAGGTTAACCAATTAGCACTGAATATTGGTAGAGTCGGTTAACATTTTAGTGGCAAAATAAACCTGGATATTCAATGCCGGTCACCGGAAACAGTCTGGCATGGAATATCCGGGGTCAGCGTCGATAGCGACACTTATGCAGACTGTCTTCCCTGGGCTTGGCACTTAAATATTCATTCAACTTTCTTAATGTGAGAGGCAATGCATTTTATATTGAGACCAGGGGCGTAGCCAGACTTCGGCGGGAGGGGGGGGCAGAGCCCGAGGTGAGGGGGCACATTTTAGCCTCCCCCCCCCGGCGCCGCCAACTTTGAGGACCCCTGCCGACGACCCTCCCGACCCCCCTCCTGCCGCCAACCCTCCCCCGCCGTCGCCGTGGGCTACCTTTCCTGGTGGGGTCCCCAATCCCCGCCAGCCGAGGAGGTCCTCTTCTTCCTCCGAAGGCTTCATTCTGTTTCTGACGTCCTGCACATTGTACGTGCAGGACGTCAGACTCACAGAAACAGAACGAAGCCTTGCAGATCAGGAAGAAGAGGACCTCCTCAGCTGGTGGGGATTGGGGACCCCGGCAGCAAAGATAGCCCACGGCAATGGCGAGGGAGGGTTGGCGACGGGAGGGGGGGTCGAGAGGGTCGTCGGCAGGGGGTCCAGGGCCAAATCTACGGGGGCCCAGCCCCCCCTGGCCCCACGTAGTTACGCCACTGATTGAGACTGCCAAATACGAAAATTAGGAGGTGAAAGTTTTATACAATTTAATCTTATTGACAGCCGGGAAATTTAATTTCATCTGATTCCGAGTAAGATGGACATATTAAAGCTATCTGGGGTACACATATCTAAAACTGAAAAAGGTGCATAAGGTAAGGGGGCATGGCCTGGACATGTTTTGGGCAGGATTAGTGCAAGCCACAGAAACAAATACATATTTCGTATTTCAGAATGGGAATGCACTTCTATGCCCAAAATAAATTTTAATTGAAATATTACATTTCGCATATAATAAGGAAAATAAAGAAACCTGATACATTTTACTCCAAAACAAGAGATAAGAAACAAAACATTGTTGAAACATATTACAACACAGTCCAAATTGTGAGAGAAAAGGCGATAGATCACAAAAGAAAAAAGAAAACAAGATATTCTAAGAACAAGTCTTACTCAAATGAGACCTAATACATATCATGAATTCCTAATTCCAACAAACCCAAAGAAGATTCTAATTACTATGCTCCTGCACAAATCTCTCTAAATGAGAAGAGTCATAAAAAAATGTATTGAGTTCCCTGCAATGTAACACAGCATTTACAGGGAAATCAAAGAAAAAATGTGACACCCATAGCCAAAACTCAACTCTTGAAAATTAAAAAAAAGCTTTCGCTAATGCTTGGGTGTTCCGGGATACATTGGGAAAGATCTGAATGGTTTTCTCCCAAAAAAGTCACAGACTTCTTTCTAAAATATACTCTTGAAATGGCCAGTTTATCCCCTTCATGCAAAAAAGTGATCAAGAGAGTAGCCCTAGAAGAAATGGAGTCTGTAGAATCTTCCAAGAAGGTAGTCAACTCTGTACTAGCTGATGGACCAAGATCTGCTTGGTCACCCTCCTGACCCTCTAATTGAACTTTCCTTGAAAATAGATAGTAACAGTTAACCAATGTTAGGCCCTAGTCTATAATTTAGCACCTAATTGCTTAGGGGATGTGTATGTGGGTGGGGCATGGGCAGCTCAGACACTTAGGGGCCTTTTTACTAAGGTGTGCCTAAAAGTGGCCTGTGCTCGTATAGGCTCGTGTTTTCGATGTGCACAGGTCATTTTTTTCAGTGTGTCTGGGAAAAAAGGCATTTTTTTTTGTGTGGCCGAAAATGGACGTGCGGCAAAATTAAAACCAAAGTGCGTCCATTTTCGGCCTGAGACCTTGCCGCTACCCACTGACTTAGTGGTAAGGTCTCACGCACTAACCGGGCGGTAAGCGGTCAGAGTGAGTAAATTGCTGATTACCGTTGGGTAAGCGTCACATGGTAAAAAATAGAAAATATTTTCTAACTCATGTTTTGGACGCGTGTCAAAAATTGAATTACTGCCCGGGGCACGCGATAGCCAGATGGTAGTTCCAATTTGACACGTGTTGGTTTTCAGCGTAGCTCTCTAGGTGCTCTATATAGAATCCATGGGTAAGTGCTTACTCTGGCCCTGACTGTCCTCTGAGTGCCCACTGAATGGATGGATTTGGTATAGGTGGGCTGAACTAATATTCAGTGGAACTACCCGGCTAAGTATACGCCGAGTATCAGCAGATAGTCCTGCACAGATGATTTAACCAGGCAAGGCATGTTAAAGGCCAAATAATGCAACTTAAAGCCCTAACACAGCTTCAGTGGGGTAGAGCGGACTGATATGAAGCGTTTGTTTACACGTTCTAACAATAATAGAACCAGGGGACACAAGATGAAATTAGAATGTGGTAGGTTTAAAACAAATCGGAGAAAGTTTTTCTTTACTCAGCGCGTAGTTAGACTCTGGAACTCATTGCTGGAGAAGGTAGTGACGGCAGCTGGCCTTGCTGAGTTTAAAGGGGGTCTGGACAGATTCCTGAAGGAAAAGTCCATTGATTGTTATTAAATTTGGGGGTTTTGCCAGGTTCTTGGGGCCTGGATTGGCCGCTGTCGGAGACAGAGTGCTGGGCTTGATGGACATTTGGTCTTTTCCCAGCGTGGCGGTGCTTATGTGCTTATGATAATTTCCTCCCTAAATCTAACTTTATAAAAAATTTTTTAAAAGAGTTATAAAATGACAAAGATTGTGCTAATTACACTGTTAGAGTAGCCATAGATTACTATAGGCCTTCAAAAGCATGAAGCTGAACATTGGTCCGAGTTTTGGAAGCTTCTCTGAGTTAACCAAATGTTTTGGTTTGAGTGTAAAGCTCATGCCTATGAGCTCTGAGTCAGTATCAGAATGTGTGGTGCAAACACTGTGATATCTACATTATAGAGTGAATTTGAGTCAAGGCAGCTACAGTAGATTCCCCCTTGGGTCAGTATCTTCCATGCTCTCTTCTTTCCTAATTAATGTAGTAGATTAGTGGTTCACTTTTGAGCATCCATCAGGTGTAAGGGGAAAAGTCTCATACTGTCACAAGGGCATAATGTTCTACATAATCTACACCCACAATGTGGATGAAGCCCTTATTGTGACTTGTATAATCATCAACAAAACCCCCACCTTCCAATATGTTTTGTATTTAAATGTGTCAATTTTGTGTATACAAACTGTATGTATATACTGTGTATAAACTGACATCTTTAGTGTTAAGGATGCACAATATCTTATAAAAATTTGAAAAAAATTGAAAAGAACATACAGTTTTCTGTACTTGCTCTGGACGCGTGTCAAAAATGGAATTACCGCCAGGGGCACGTGGTAGACAGGCAGTGGTTCCATTTTTGGTCTGAGACCTTACTGCCAGCCATTGACCTAACGGTAAAGACTCACATGGCAACCGGACAGTAATGACCTATGTGCGCCAAATGCCACTTGGCGCGCGTCTGTTACACGCACCTGAAAATGAAAAGTATTTTTCAGATGCACGTATCGGATGCACGCCAAAAATGAAATTACCGAAAGAGCCACGCGGTAGTCAGGCGGGAACTCCATTTTGGCGCGCGTTGAGCGCACATAGACGCTTACATGTTTTAGTTAAAGGGCCTCTAAATCAGGGGCGTAGCCAGACACCCAAATTTGGGTGGGCCTGGGTCCAAGATGGGTGGGCAGAAGAACCTCCCTGTCCCACAAGTGATTTGGTCTCTTCCTCTCTCGCCTGCATGCCATAGGGTCTCTCAAACATCCCCCCTCCCCCGCATACCATTTAAATAGCAGATTTTCACCAGCAGCGAGCAGCAACTAATACACACTGCTCATGTTGGCCCCACAGCCTTCCCTCTAATGCAACTTCATTGTTTCCGCATAGGCGGAAATACATCAGAGGGAAGGCTGTGGGGCCAGTGCGAACAGTATGTATCAGTCTCTGCTTGCTGCAAGCAAAGATCTGCTATTTACAAGGTATGCAAGAAGGACAGTTGTTGGGAGTTTTCGGCTGGTGGGGCTTGGGGATCCCTGCCAGCCACATCAAAGGTGTGCTGCTAATGGGTGGGCCTGAACACAAAGTGGGTGGGCCAGGGTCCACCCAGGCCCGCCCTTGGCTACGCCACTGCCCTAAATACTCACCCAAAAGAGGATTTAGGTGGTTTTCAACTGACTGCCAGTGTGGTGTTTGCATGCATTTTGATAAGAATTGGCACAATACTTCCCTAGATATCCTTAGCAATATGAACATTTGCAGGAATTAGGCACTCTCAAAATATTTGTTATTTGACATTTTTGATTCTCTTGAAGCAGAAACAGCTAGAACAAAAGGTTAACATTCTGGGGCCCTTTTACTAAGACACGCCTGAAAGTGGCCTTCGCTGGTGTAGGCGTGTGTTTTGGATGTGCGCAGGTCCATTTTCTAGCGCGCTTGGAAAAAAGTTGTTTGTTTTTTTTGTGCCTGAAAATGAACATGCAGCAAAATTAAAACAAGCGTGTGTCCGTTTTCGGACTGAGACCTTACCACCACCCATTGACTTAGCAGTGAAGTCTCATGAGCTAACCGGGCGGTAAGCGTCAGCACACCTAAACTGCCAATTACCGCCGGGTAAGTGCCACGCGGTAGAAGACAGAAAATATTTTCTACCGCATGTTTTGGATGCACATCAAAAATGAAATTACCGCCCAGGGCACGTGGTAGCCGGGCAGTAGTGCCAATTTGATGCACGTTGGACATGCGTAGGTGCCAACAAGCCTTTGTAAAAGGCCCCCTCTATTCTTGTATGTATCAAGTCGTCACACCCAATTTCCATATTCTGCTCTAGAAAACTACAATTCAAACTGCATTAAAGTAGGATTTCGTTTCACTGCATTACACTCTATCAACATAAAAGAACAATTACAGAAATAATTGAAAAGTAATTAAAAGAAAAACGAAATCAAACACCTTGACTGCATAAGTCTTAACACCCTTTGATTCAGTACTTAGTGGAAGCCCCTTTTGCATCAATAACAGCCATTCATAATTTATATGGCAGGATAGTGCAGCTTATGAATAGCTAAAGCCCTTTCAAGTTGGCTGGGGATTGTGCACTGCAGTCTTCAAGTCTTGCCACAGCTTTTCTATTTGGTTCAGGTCTGGGCTTTGCCAGGGACACTCAAGGACATTCGCTTTCTTCTTGCTGAGCTGTTCCATTGTTGCTTTTGTTTTGTGCTAGGGAAGTACTTGGTGCATGCATTTGGTTCACTAGGAAGCTTCAAAATCTATTGTTCGTGCAAAATTGATGTAATATGAATTAACACGCATGCGCTTGGGACCCTGTTTACTAAGGTGCGCTAGCGTTTTCAGCGCATGCACAAAATTAGCGCGCGCTAAGCGCTAACTGTGCAAACGCCCATAGGAATGTTGTGGGCGCCTACACAGCTTAGCAAGTGCTAATGGTTAGTGCACGCTAAAAATGTTAACGTGCCTCTAGCGTGGATTAGTAAACAAGGCCCCCTGATTTGTGTGCATTAAAGATTTCAAATGTATTGTCCTTATGATTTTCTTCTTTTTCCTCATGATGAGGCCTACGGCGTCTCAGATTCTTGTTCCATTTGTTTGCCTTATTATTTAGCTTTAATATGGTATATTTTATTGTATTTGCTTTTAGAACTGTATAGCTTCAAAACCTTAATTTAAAAATCTTTAATGTGTTAGAATTTATTAAAACAAAATTAGAGCTGTATCGAATAGCATATTTTACTCTTCGTCTGAATATGAATAATAAAAAATATTATTTCTCCGAATAAGAATACTGAATACAAATATTGGGCATTGAACTTTAACATATATAATAAAAGAAGCAAAGTGAAATCAGAGATCAAGTGTTTATTTCAGAAATGTTTAGCACAGTAGGGCCCCAGGTTATTTGTGTTTTAATTTAAGTCACTATTCGGATGAATACAAATAATATATTTGGGGCTGAATTGAATCAAATATGAATATTTTGTACAGCCCTATATGTAATACAAAATGAAAACTGGAAATCAGCAGTAGTTTAACCCTTCTTTAAGAAACCGTCCCTTGTTCCATCAGTCCCGGCACATTACCGCCAAGTGTCTAACTTGTGCTTCCTGTCAAAACTTCTTGAAAATGTTATCTTTGTCAGACAACTGTTGGACTTTCTGCACAAATGGAGGAGAAAAGTGGGAACTAAAACCACGGATTTCAGAGATTGGAGAACACAATGACTAAAGTTTAAAACGAGGTTTATTTAAAAATTCACAAATTTATTTATTGCATTTGTATCCCACATTATCCCACCTCTTTGCAGGCTCAATGTGGCTTACAATTCGTCGTGGATATTGGAAGTAGAAAAGAATATACATTTGGTTTATGGAGGGTTAGGGTTACATGGTGGTGAAGTACATGGTTGTATTACAGCAAAAGACGTTATAAGACATTCCTATATATATTAAAGATTGTACAGTTACATGTGTTGATCTTTGTGATAAATCTTGTCGAAGAGATAAGTTTTCAGTAGTTTGCGGAAATTGGCCAGTTCATGGACCGTTTTCAAGTTGCGTGGTAGTGCGTTCCATAGCTGTGCGCTCATATAGGAAAAGGTAGATGAATGCAACAATTTGTATTTCAGACCTTTACAATTGGGAGGATGAAGATTGAGGAATGTGCGAGAAGATTTTATTGTGTTCCTGGGTGGTAGTTCTATTAGGTCTGACATGTAAGCTGTCAAATGCACAAAACCATGGCTCTTCACCCCAAACAATCCTGCTTTAGATCTCATTTTAGTACAGAAACAGCTTTGGCAGCACTTTTAAGTGAAGTCTACTCTTATTTTGATAAGCATAGGATCGTACTTGCTGTTTCTTTGGATCTCTCTTTTGCTTTTGATCCAGTGAATCACACATTCTAGTTGCCATGACTTGCTGCTTTAGGGATATCTGGACCAGTTCTAGCCTGGTTCACTTCTTTCCTTACAGGTCGATCATACAATGTTCACACCTCCTCTTCGATTTCTTCTTCTCATCCTCCCTTATCTTGTGGTGTCTCCCAGGGTTCCATACTCTCTTCCCTTCTCTTCAATTTATACTTGAGTCCTCTTGCTGCTCTGATTCAGTCTTTAGGTATTTCTTGTCACTTCTATGTTGATGACATCCTACTGATTTTTCCCACAAACCATTATACTCCCGATATCACAGCCCTTCAAGACTATCTCACAACTATCTCCTATTGGCTTGTTTCACATCACTTGGTTTTGAACACACAAAATGGTCGCTTGCTGGTTCACAGGTGGTCTCCCCGAGCCCAACCTTACTCTTAACCTTTTTGGTACCACTATTCAACCTATTGATTCTTTTCATTACTTGGGCATTACTTTGGATGCCAAACTAAAGACCCTGTTTAATAAGTCACGCTGAAGGCAAGCTAGCGTTTTTAGCATGCGCTAATGCTAGAGACACCCATATATTCCTATGGGTGTCTTTAGCATTAGTGCGTACTAATTTTTAGCGCATGCTAAAAATGCTAACATACCTTTGTAAACAGGGCCCTTAGTTTCACACCACAGATTTCCAGTTTGCAAATCCAGTTTCCATATTCTCAGGCAGTTACGCTCTGTTAGGTGCTTCATTTTTTCATAACACCTTGGGACGACTTCCCTATAGAATCCGGGGGGGGGGGGGGGGGGGGTAAGGGCCCAAAATTCAGCCTGCACTAATCAGTATTTTACTGACCCCTGCTGGCGTTAAGCCCAGGAATTCAATGCCAGGCAGGCACGGGCATTGAATTTACAGGTTTCTGAAGCTGGCTAAGACATAGCCAGTTAAGTGCAATGTTTAGCACTTGACCAGCTATGGGGCATCGCATAAAGATAGGACTGACTTCTATCTGGTCTATTTATGTAGTTAATCTGGCTGATTCACTGCTGAATATCGCACTTAACTAGTCAAGTACTGACTCCGCCCCCCAGAATGCCTCCAAAATATCCGGTTTTCAGTTCAGTGCTAATCAATTATTTTCAGTGGCACTAATCAGTTACGTGCTGCTGAAAATTCATGGCTAGCCCTGAACAGGTGATTTAACTAGCTAGCAGCCATTTGTGGCCAATTAAATCACTTTGAATATCAACCCCTAAGTTTACAGAATAGTGCTTTAGCGCCTAACTATAGACATAAGGATTTACACCAAGTAAACCCTGATGTAAATCCTCACATCTAAATTATGTGCCAAAACCCCTTACTCTATAATAGTGCGCATAAATTCTAGGAATGCCCCTGATCCAGCCATGACCCTCCCTTAGCCACGCTCCTTTTTGCAGCCACATGTAAAATGTACTCAGGATCTGTGCATGACTAAAAAATATGTGTGTAAATTTCAATTAGTGCCGATAGTTGATTATTTGCACCCAATTATTGGTAATAATTGGCTTGTTATTCAATTAAATTGAATGCACAAATTGGGTGCGTTCCTTAATGTGCATGCATAATTTTAAGCACCATTTATAGAATTTTGGGGATAGGGTGCATGACATTGTTGTATCTGCCTCGGAGAAAGTGTAAAATCTGTGTGAAAGCATTTGCATTTTATTGGGGACTGTTCTGGAGCCTGTTTGAAAAAGGATTAGAGATCCTTGTGGTATCTTTAAAAAATAACATAAGCATGTTTTAGGAATTTCTGTAGACACCCTAGAATAAAATTATTCCTTAGAATTCTAGCAGCACGCATACTAAAAACCTTCACACTGTGCATTTTACCACGTGGACTTGTTCATCAGCTCAGATGTGTTCTGAGTGAAGTAAAAGCCAGAAATGTTGCTTCACAGCTGCAGTAGGAAACAAATTCTATAGCTCCTTCAAGTAAAGAGCCCTTAAAAAGTGAAAGTAGTATTAATATTTGTATTATTATCTTTTGCAGCCAAGTGCTCCGATAGCACATTTATACTCAAGGCAGCCCCATAATTTTGCTAAGTTTTTTAAAAGTCAAATGAAATACTGCCGTTTCATCCAATTATGCAAATAATGTATTGCCTATCAAATTATGGGATTAGTAGCAGTGCGTCTTTTGTATTTAAAAGTTATCCCCGCGTAACAGTTTGGAAAATATCCTGCCGTTCAAAATATTTCAAACACTATCATTACAGCAGCGGCAGCAAAATCAGGGGCGGCCTAGTTAACCAGTAGAAAACCGCCATCACTTTTCAGACAGATTTCTATTGCTGTACACCTTTCAGTTTTGTCCTAGGATTTCATTTTAATATGTTTAACCATTTGCAAAAGGATGGTGGACAATTAGAGCCTCTGATTGTATCTGTAATTGAAAAACTGATTAAAATCCCCTAATGAGAAATTGTGTATTTTTGGATATAACCTGCAAGCACTTATGCGTTGGCCTTTCACTGGGGTGGGGGTGGGATTATGGATGACCCTGAAGATTGAATATAGAAAAAAAAGGGATGGCTGGTGTTTATGTTTCAATGATTTTTATTGATGGTAGTACGTAACAAGAAGTTATACAATTGATCCAGTGACAATACCTCAAATTCTTCTCTAAATTGCACAACACCATCTGAATTTTGCATTTTACAAAATGAACTTCCCCTAACCCATTCCCGCCCCACCCCACCCTCATCTCTTAATCCCCCCTCTAAACCCCACCCTCCCCTTCCCCTGCTCAGAAAGATAACTTGTACTCAGTATCCATCCACACATAAATACTTTCACAAAGTATTAAGAATAAGACTTCTCCCTCTCTGGGTCAATCTGTCCAATAAACACCCCCAAGGTTTTAATAAAATGTTATTTTCGTCTACATGACATGAACTGGTGCACTTGATTGCGCCAATGCCAGAATGGCTGTTGTTTAAAGAGAAAAAAAATAGGAAAAACCCAATTCCAGTGCACACATTCAGTACAAGTAAAAGGGGGAGGCAGTGGCGTAGGAAGGGGGGGCGGTGGGGCGGTCCGCCCCGGGTGCATGCCGCTGGCGGGTGTTGGCGCCTCTCTGGTTCCTTGCTCTCTCTCCCCCGGAACAGGTTACTTCCTGTTCTGGGGCAGAGAGAGCAGGGACCCAGCGAGGCGCCGACACCCCCTAGCGGCGTGCACTCGGTGGATTGGCTCTCCCGCCCGCCCCTCACTGCCTCCCAGGTATGTTCTCGGGGGGGGGGGGGGGTTGCGCTCTGGGGGGGGGAGGGTGCGGCGAGCTGCACCCGGGGGGGGGGGTGTGCAGCGGCGACCCGCCTCGGGTGTCAGCTGCCCTCGCGACGCCACTGGGGGGAGGCTAAGCTAAGGTATAAGCTGGAATGAAAATAAAGGCAAAAATATCTACCACTTATGTAGTCAATTTGCATGTATTCTGGTAATTTTACTAATAGTCAGTTTAACGAGTTTGTCTGGCAATATTGGAAAAGGTTATAAAATGGAGTAAAAAGGGGGACAATTCAGTTGGCAGTGATCACTGTTTTTTTTAAACTCTGGCCACTGCGTTTAAACTCTGGAATTCGTTGCCGGAGAACGTGGTGAAGGCGGTTAGCTTAGCAGAGTTTAAAAAGGGGTTAGACGGTTTCCTGAAGGACAAGTCCATAAACCGCTACTAAACGGACTTGGAAAAATCCAAAATCCCAGGAATAACATGTATAGAATGTTTGTATGTTTGGGAAGCTTGCCAGGTGCCCTTGGCCTGGATTGGCCGCTGTCGTGGACAGGATGCTGGGCTCGATGGACCCTTGGTCTTTTCCCAGTGTGGCATTACTTATGTACTTATGTCCTCTACTTGGCTCACTTTTATTACATAGAGCAGTGATTTAACCTATTGTGATGTCATAGTGGCTCATTCCACCAATAAGAGCCAACCTCATTAGTGATGTCACAATGGCTTGATTGTATAGAATCTTTGCACATTTGGGAAGCTCGCCAGGTGCCCTTGGCCTGGATTGGCCGCTGTCGTGGACGGGATGCTGGGCTCGATGGACCTTTGGTCTTTTCCCAGTGTGGCATTACTTACTTACTTACTTATATAGCTAAATTAGATCTGGATGTACAGTGCCAGACCCAATAACTTTACCCTATGTCTAAGGGGGAAATATATCAACATGGGCTAGGGGTAGGCTCTACGCGTGTGCACCAAAACGAGACTACCACCAGGCTAGCGTGCCCCCTGTTGCAGTAATTTTGGATTTGGCGAAAACGCCTATACCGCCGGGACAAATGATTTTTTAAAATTTCCTACTGCACATAGCGTTTCCCGGCATTAATCAGCAGTTGGTGCGCGCCGACCGGTCACCGCATGTGTAGCACGTGAGCCCTTACCATTAGATCAATGGATGGCATTAAGGGCTCAGGCCGTAAATAGTTGCTTGCTGGTTTCAATTTTACCACAGGCCCTTTTCCTGGCCCATTGAACAAAAGCTCTTTTCCTCCAGACGAAGTAAAAACTGGCATAGCATGTGCCCAAAACACGCACCCAACACCACTGCAGGCCAATTAGTAAAAGGATCCCTGGGTCTCATTGCACAAAATGGGACCTGAGCTGTAACTGTAATTGAATCAATGTAATCTCTACCAACTGTTAAATATAAGCCACATTGAACCAAATCTCATTTTTGGATAATTGTGGGATACAAGTATGAATAAATAAATAAAATAAATAAAAAATATGGGCAGCAGCATTCTGAAAGGTCTGGAGTCTTCAGATCTGATAATTAGGAAGCTTAGTAGTCCAGGTGAGCGATTACAAAGGAGTGAATCAAAGAGTAATAGGAAGAAATTCACAAATTTTGAAACAGTAGAGAGCATAAAAGAAACATGACTATCGAATTAAAGTTTGGAATCAATAACAACACCTGTATATCGGAAAGAGTCAATGATGGGAAAGGAAGTATTGAAAAAATATGGAATTAAAGCTGGCTTAGGAACAGTGCTGGAAATCCAACATGTTACAGTTTTTGCAGAATTGAGAATGAGTTTGTGGGTAGTTAACCAATGCTAGACAGGATTGAAGACGGCTTAGTTTAGGCCGAAATGGGGAGATTGGAAAGATAAGAAGAATGTCAATGCACAGATGAAGAACTTGATATTGAGGTTTTGGATAAGAATAGCCATAGGACTTAGAAAAATGTTGAAGAAAAGTCGGAAAAGAATAGAACCTTGAGGGACTCCACATGAAAGAGGGGTGTCAGATGACAATGATTGTGGAGTAGACACAGAAAATGAGTGCTTTCAGAAAAGAGTGAACCAGGGAAAGGCAGTATCAGAAAAGCTAAAGATGTGAGGTGTGAGAGCAAAAGGGAATAATCTACCAGGTCAAAAGTAGGGGAGAGGTCCAAGGATACTAACAGAGAAACTGAAACAGCATCAAGAGACGAATGGAGACTGCTGAGAAGGGCAGTAGTTGTGGTTTCGGTACTGTGGGATAACCTAAAACCTGTTTGGTGTGGATGGAGAACAGAAAGTTGGTCCACACGGGCCAAGAGCTGTTCAAAGACAATACATTCACTGGCTTTAGAAACGAAGGACAGATTGGACACTGGCCAGAAGTTTTCAGGACGGGTCGAGTTGAGATAGAGTCTCATTAAAAGTGGAACCACAATTGCCTTTTTCAAGGCTAGGAACCAGCCCTAGAGAAAGACTTTGAGTGACCAGGTGCAAAAGCAAAGTCAGACCGTGTCTAGGAATCCTGAGCCAACAGGAAGAGAGAGGGTCGGAAAGATATGTGGTGACATGCATTGATGACAAAGTCAGAGGAAAGTGACCAAAAGGGCATATGAAAAGATTCTTGAAGGCTTGAGGAGAGGAGAGACAGAGGAGATATTGTGCAGACATTTAAATTCTTGAAAAATAGTAAGGAACAAATCAACCTTTTCCAAAAAAAAAGGAGAGGCTATAGAATTAGAGGATACGAAATAAAGTAGCAAGCACAGGGCTGCTGAGAGGGGGGGGGGCAGGGGGACAAACTTTCCCGGGCCCGGACCTCCAAGGGGGGCCTGGCGCCGCAGTCCCCGGTCTCACCCGCCCTCGGCTCTGTCGACCGTCCGCCACCGGGCCCCTACAGTGTGCTGCTGTGGCTCGGAAAGCGAATAGAATGTTGGGTATTAGGAAAGGTATGGAAAACAGGTGTGAGGATGTTATAATGCCGTTGTATTGCTCCTTGGTGCGACGGCACCTTGAGTATTGTGTTCAATTCTGGTCGCCGCATCTCAAGAAAGATATAGTGGAATTGGAAAAGGTGCAGCGAAGGGCAACTAAAATGATAGCGGAGATGGGACGACTTCCCTATGAAGAAAGACTAAGGAGGCTAGGGCTATACAGCTTGGAGAAGAGACGGCTGAGGGGAGACATGATAGAGGTTTATAAAATAATGAATGGAGTGGAACAGGTGGATGTGAAGCGTCTGTTCACGCTTTCCAAAAATACTAGGACTAGGGGGCATGCGATGAAACTACAGTGTAGTAAATTTAAAACAAATCAGAGAAAATCTTTCTTCACCCAACACGTAATTAAACTCTGGAATTAGTTGCCGGAGAACGTGGTGAAGGCAGTTAGCTTGACAGAGTTTAAAAATGGGTTAGACGATCCTAAAGGACAAGTCCATAAACCACTACTAAATGGACTTGGGAAAAATCCACAATTCCAGGAATAACATGTATAGAATGTACGTTTGGGAAGCTCGTCAGGTGCCCTTGGCCTGGATTGGCCGCTGTCGTGGACAGGATGCTGGGCTCGATGGACCCTTGGTCTTTTCCCAGTGTGGCATTACTTATGTACTTATGTACATTGAAATCATCACAGCGCCTCACCTGTCACCTCCGTGACTGAAAGCGCAGCAGCTGCAGATTGGACTTGCCTCCCTTTGGGCCTTTTCCCCCTGTATCCCACCCTCGTCTGATTTAACTTCCGCCAGGGCGGGACACAGGGAGGGAAGGCGAATTCGATCTGCCGCTGCTGCGCTTTCAGTCATGGAGGTGACAGGTGAGGTGCTGTGATGATTTCAATGCAGGGGGACGACCTGGTAGCGGACGGAGGGGGGGTGAGTGGGACCACGGCACGGCAGCCTGGGGGGGGGGGCGGCGATGACCTCGGGGGGGGGGGGGGGCGGCCTTGCCCCGGGCCCGGCCCAGTCTCTCGGCAGCCCTGAGCAAGGAAGAAAACGTAAAAGCAGCATCAGAAAATACTAGTTCCCAGACAAGGTGATGGATTCCTGGAATGCTCTACTGTGGGAAGAGATGGTGTCAAAAAACAGTGACAGAATACAAATAAGTGTGGGATAAAAATAGAGGTTCCCTATATGACATGAAGATGAAATAAAATGGAACTTAAAATAACTTTCATATTTTAAAGAGAAAAAAAAAAGGCAGAAGAGTAGATTGCACCCAGCCTCAGTTAAAACCCTCTGACCACCTTTCTGGACCATGCTGGTCTTTCTGCCATTATTTACTACGTTGCTGTGTTTATATTTATCATTTCTGTGGTATAACCAAAACAGTTTACATATTAAATAAAGTATTTGTTCTGTCCTTAGGGAGCTCACAATATAAGTTTTGTACCCGAGACAATAGAGAGTTAGGTGATTTTTCCAGTGTCACATGGGAATCCAACCCATTTCTCCCAGTTCTCAGCCCACTGTGATAACCATTAAGGTAGTCCTGCACTCCAAATCCTTGTAAACAGGATATCATTTATATCCATAGTGAAATAATCTCTATGGGACCCTTTTACTAAGCCACTGTAAGCTAGAGAATTACACGGGAATGGGGAACTGCAGTAACCGCGGGGATGGAGATGGGGACAGCGCTCGCGGGGACGGGGTGGGGACAGATCCCACAGGGACGGGGTGGGGAAGGGGACAAACTTTGTCCCCGTGTCATTTTCTACTTTGAAGCCTGTTAATGAACTGGACTGTTATTTACGTTTAAGTGATGCCTACAAATATATTTTGATTTTTTGGAAAAACAAGCAAACATACTGGCCACAACTAGCAAAATTTGCATTGGAGATCCTGTACATCCTGCTACCAGCACATCTTCTAAGAAGACAACGTCTATTCCAGGAAGGACTGTGGAAGACAGGAGAGCTAGATTGAATCCTGAGATTGTTGATTATTTCTTATTTATCCACAGATTAAAAAAACATAGTGCTTTATAGGCCCTATTTTTCCCGTCTAGGGCATATAGAACGGGTTTATATTTTATACCCCTGGACATTTTAACAGTGTGAATTAGGATTCCTTGGTGTAGTAGTATTAGTAATCATCTATTGTTGGGGTTGGAAGGGTAGAGGGTGGTGGTGGGAAGGAGGGTTATTATAGCTGCTCATTGTTATTATTGTTCTCTATTTGTAATTTATACACAACAGTTGCACAGCATATTGTTGCTTTTTTATATTTTAATAAAAAGATTTAAATATAAAATCATAAGTGTTCGAGGCTTCTGTAGATGAGGACAGATCCCACGGGGACGGGGCGGGGACAGGGACAGAACCTGTGGGGATGGAGCGGGGGCGGATACAGAACCTGTGAGGATGGGGTAGGGATGGCGATAGAACCCACGGGGATGGGGCAGGGATGGAGACAAACATTGTCCCTGTGTGATTCTCTACTGTAGGCACTAGCGCGTGCCTACATGCACCAAAAATCAGTGCTGCGGGATGCAACTGCTTGCCCTGGGATTGGTAGCATGGAATGTCGCTGCTAACTGGGTTTCTGCCAGGTACTTGTGACCTGGCTTGGCCATTGTTTGGAAAACAGGATACTGGGCTAGATGGACCATTGGTCTGACCTAGTATGACTATTCTTATGTTCTTATGCAGTGAGGTGTCCCAGTGTAGTGTGCTGATCTGCACATGTTAATCCCGTGCTAAAAAAAACAGTTTCTATTTTTTGGCATGGGAGGCATGTCTATAGGCGGAGAGTTAGTGTGCCCTGAGCTAGCAATTTCATCCACTGAGAAGAAAGGTTAGGATCTTGTAATGGTGCTTTCCAATTTGCAGTCACTCCAAGGAAGGAAATCTACGGAAGACAATACCACTAGAGACAGACAGAGCCCAAAATATTATCCACCGGATGCTGACTGGTTAAATAGTGTTTAACTGGCTATCTGCCGATATTCAGCTGGGGATAATGGGATACCCTCCACTGAATATCCCCGGTTAGCGGCTGGCGGATCACCGGTTATGTCACACGATATAACCGGTTATTCATCAATTTTCAAACAGGGTTTGGCGGTGATATTTGGCCACATCAAACCCTGGTATATTTTCGGACGGAATAAAGATAACTGGCTATGGCTGAATATCGACATAGCCGGTTATCTTCAAACAGGCAGAACCCCCCCCCCCCCCCCGGATATTCAATACTGGTCATCGAAAACAGCCTGGCATTGAATACCAGGGTTCAGTGCGGACTGCAGGACTTATATTTATAGCAAGAAAAAGGCAATCTGACTATTATAGTATAAGCAATGCTATGTTATACCATGTGGTAATTCAGTGTAACTGAAAGACATGAAACAAATCGAGGACTTGGGGACCTTTTTACTAAGGTGCAACTGAGCTCTAATGCAGACTTAGAGTCAGTGGCATAGCCAGACTTTGCCAGGAGGGTGGTCCAGAGCCCGAGGTGAGGGGGCCCATTTTAGCCCCACTTTGGTGCCGCCGACCCCCTGCTATTTTTGACCCCGCCCCCGGCGCCCCTCCCCCATCCCTTTCGACCCCACCGTTGCCAATTCTCCCCCGCCACCACCAGGTACCTTTGAAGTCCCCTTCAGCCGCTGGTCTCTGAGTTCGATGCGTTCGCTGATCTGCACTCTGTTTCTGTGAGTCCATACGTGAAGGACGTCATGACTCACAGAAACAGAATCCAGATCAGCAACGTGCCGGAGACTGGCGCTGAAAAGGACTTTGGCTGGTGGGGGTTGGGGACACCAGCCAGCAAAGGTACCTGACGGCGGCAGCGGGGGGAGGGGGGGTCGAATGTGGTGAGGGAGGGTGAAAGCAGAGGGGCCAGGGCTAAATTTGTGGGGGCCCATGCCCCCATGGCCCCACCTATCTATGCCCCTGCTTAGAGTATGGGAAAAAGGCTTACTGCGGGACATGACAAGTCTAGTGATAATTTTCCTTTTTGCTTGTGCTAACCACACAGTATTTACTTTCTTTTACATCTATTTTTGGAGAGGGTGTGTCAGGGGTGGAAAATGGGTGTAGAAGTGCTATTCAGGTAGCGTGCTTACATTAGTCCATGCTAACCACTGGATTCTATACATACAGCACCTAGATTTTCACATCAAAATTTGGGCACGCTCCTGAGATGTGCGTGTAAATTGATTGGCTGGCAAGCCAATTAATGTCAGTAATTGAGTGCTAACAACTAATTATTGATATTAATTGGCACCCATTAAAATTTGCACACACATCCAGCTACATGCTATTCTACAAGCCATGGCACCTAACTCTCATTGCATGTAACTCAAAAGGGGGTGTGGCTGTGGGAGGGACAAGTGCTTGTAAGGAGTTTTCCAAAAGGTTATGTGCATTATTACAGGATACTGCCTCAGCTTGCCTAACTTGGGTGTCAGCATTTACAACAGGTTTCAGAGGGTGTAAGTCTGGCGCTAAAAGTTAGACATGGGAATCGGCATGATTCTATAAAAGGAACGTGCCCTTTACAGAATCGTGCTTAGCACTGATTTTTTTTCCATCAACAAATTTTGAATGCCATTTATAGAAGTCCCCCGTACCTGAATAATGCAGTAAGTACTCCCATGTTAATTTGCAGTTGCTGTGCGCTAATGCCAAAATCAGCGCACGATCTGTACTTTAAAAAAATGGAAAATGCCCTTTTTTTATGAACGCGTTAGAAATGAGCTTAGCGTGCGGAAAAGTCCCGCATTAGGGCACATGAAGCCCATCTCATAGTGCATCTTAGTAAAAAGACCAGTTAATTTGTAGCAGACAAAATGGAAGTGGAACTGTCGAGCCAGGGAAGGAATGGGTGAGATGGAGGCAAGAGAAGCAAAAATAGTGGAACTGGGTTCCAAGCTATTCCCCTGACGATTAAGACCCGAATATACCTATATGTTATTTAATCTAGAGAAAAACAGCTAAAATGTATGGACAGATAAGTGACACTAACAGAAAAATGCTTAAGTCATCAAAACTCTGTAGGGGAAGGTTAGATCTGACTCTGAGAATCATAATAAAACTCCAAGTACTATGATTACCGGAGAATGGCAATGATCGTAAGTAATATAGCTTGTGAGAATGCTGTCAATCTACGTGAATGAGCCACTGCATAAGACTGGAATATCCAGTTTGGAATACTAATAAATTCATTTTGCATCTTGTCATGAGTGGAGGACTGGCCGACTGGTTAGCGCACCGGTCTTGCAATCCAGAGGTGGCTGGTTCAAATCTCTCTACTGCTGCTTGTGATCTTGGGCAATTCACTTAACCCTCCAACAACAACAATCATTTCTAAAGCGCTACTAGGGTTATGCAGCGCTGTACAATTCAAACATAGAAGGACAGTCCCTGCTCAAAGAGCTTACAATCTAAAAGACAAGAGAACAAACTAAGGACAAGTGAACTTAACCCTCCATTGCTTCAGATGCAAACTTAGATTGTGAGCCCTCCTGGGACAGAGAAATATCCAGAGTACTTGAATGTAACTCACCTTGCACTACTACTGAAAAAGGTGTGAGCAAAATCTAAATAAATAAATACTGTCCCGCTGAAGCAGCAATTTTAATCATTTTAACATGTCTAATAGAAAGCATGGACTCTTCAATCATCGGCTATATAATATAACATGCATGGCTAACTTTTCATATCTCTGATCTTGCTTGAATAGGCCTACCAAATTGAGTAATACATAAGGAGGGCAATCTTCAATGTCATTGCCATAGGTAAAACAGCATTTTAACCACAAAAACTTTAACATGCCACCTCTCCTGTGGCTAAGTTCCTTATTTCAACGTTCTCTACATGTAGTCACATGTTTCGCCCTTAGGCGTCATCAGGAGAACGAAACCTATGAGATAAAATAAAAGGAAAAATGAAAAAAGGAAAACATAGCATACCATATCATCTTAGTAGCCTATATCTTCCCAATTTAAAAAAGCATTGAAAGTCAAAATTGGGAAGATATGGAGGGGCATAATTGAACAAAAACGTCTATCTCCATGGGCGTTTATCTCCGAGAACGGGTCCGTGAAGGGGCGGACCGAACCGTATTTTCGAAAAAAATAGACGTCCATGTTTTATTCGACAATTTGTGAGCTAGGCGTTTTTGTTTTTCAGTGATAATGGAAAATGAAAGCGCCCAGCTTAAAAATGAATAAATCCAAGGCATTTGTTCGTGGGAGGGGCCAGGAGTCATAGTGCACTGGTCCCCCTCACATGCCAGGACACCAACCGGGCACCCTAGGGGGCACTTTTACAAAAACAAAAAAAAAGGTAAAAGAGCACACAGGTGCATAGCACCCTTCCCTTGTGTGTTGAGCCCCCCAAATCCCCCTCAAAACCCACTGCCCACAAGTCTACACCATTACTATAGCCCTAAGGGGTGAAGGGGGGCACCTACATGTGGGTACAGTGGGTTTGGGGGGGTTGGACGACTAAGCATTAAGCAGCACAATTGTAACAGGTAGGGGGGGATGGGCCTGGGTCCACCTGCCTGAAGTCCACTGCACCCCCTAATAACTGCTCCAGTGACCTGCATACTGCTGCCAGGGAGGTGGGTTTGACATTTGAGGGTGAAAATAAAAAGTTGTGAAACGGCATATTTTGTGGTGGGAGGGGGTTTCTGACCACTGGGGGAGTCAGGGGAGGTCATCCCCGATTCCCTCCAGTGGTCATCTGGTCATTTAGGGCACTTTTTGGGGCCTTATTCGTGGAAAAACAGGGTCCAGGAAAAGTGCCCTAAATTCTCGCTAAAAACGCATATTTTTCTTCCATTATCGGCGAAAGGTGCCCATCCCTGATCTACCGATAACCACGCCCCAGTTCCGCCTTCACCACGCCTTCGACACGCCTCCATCAACTTTGTCCGCATCCGTGACGGAGTGCAGTTGAAAACGTCCAAATTCGTCTTTCGATTATACCGCTTTATTCGTTTTTGTGAGATAAACGTCTATCTCCCAATTTGGGTCGCAATATAGGCGTTTTTCTTTGTCAATTATAAGCTGGATAGGCTACTAAGATGATATGGTATGCTCTGTTTTCCTTTTTTCATTTTTCATTTTATTTTATCTCATAGGTTTCGTTCTCCTGATGACGCCTAAGGGCGAAACATGTGACTACATGTAGAGAACGTTGAAATAAGGAACTTAGCCACAGGAGAGGTGGCATGTTAAAGTTTTGTGGACACCATTTTGGGTTTTTTGGACACTGTTTTTGTTTACCGGCAAGATTGAAAAATTGAAAGAAAAATTATACCACCATTTGAGCTGAAGTCTATGAATGCAGCTTATTCCATTTGGACAGCACTCCAAAGCTAAGTACCATTTTAGTATAATATCTAATAAACCATCAACAGATATATTGGTAGGAAGGCAGGGTAGTGCTGTGATGGAGGTGATGGTGTTATGATTAAACAGCTGCTCATAGCTCAACTCAAACACCAGTTTCTGAGCACTGTTTAATAATTAAATAATTTTAATTGGCATGTCATACCTTTTAGTAACATGAAGTGAGTTACTCAACATTCAGATAGAAAGTATGTATGTAATATAGTAGGTTTCTTTGTTATAATATATTGAATGACACTCTAAGAAACCACCCACACTTAAATTTATTTATTTTATTTATGTATTTGCATTTGTATCCCACATTTTCCCACCTATTTGCGGGCTCAGTGTGGCTTACAATACATTGTGAATGATGAAAGTGCAATTGGTTGCAGTACAATTCTGAGTTACATTGTGAAGAGTTATCGAAAACAAAGTAAATACAGGGTATCATTTGGGGATGGAACAGCGGAGTATGTGGGAGTACAGTTGGTTGCAGTGCGCTTATAGGTTACATTAGGAAGAATTGTAAAAGACAGAGTAAATTCGGGATATCATTCGGGAATAGAACAGCGGAATATAACAGTGGCGAGTTGAAAGGGGGACAAAACAGTATCGGGGGACATGAAGGTCTAATAATTTTATCTGTGGGTGGGGTTTTAGGATTGGTGGGAGTGCGGGAGAGGAGACTTCAAGAGAGAGTGTGTAGGTGCGTATCTATTAAATTGTATGGGTTTCATGTGTTTTGATCCTTGCCGTAGATTTTCTCGAAGAGATAAGTCTTCAGTAATTTGCGGAAGTCGGTCAATTCGTAGATCGTTTTCAAGTTGCGTGGTAGTGTATTCCAGAGTTGTGTGCTCCTGTATGCGAAGGTCGATCCGTGCAGTACTTTGTATTTTATGCCTTTGCACTTAGGGAAATGGAGATTGAGGAAGGTTCGGGACGATCTTTTAGCGTTTCTGGGTGGCAGGTCTATTAAGTCAGACATGTATGCAGAGGCTTCGCCGTGAATGATTTTGTGGACTAAGGTGCATACTTTAAAAGTGATGCGTTCCTTGAGTGGTAGCCAGTGTAGTTTCTCCCGTAAGGGTTTTGCACTTTCGTATTTTGGTTTTCCGAAGATGAGTCTGGCTGCTGTATTCTGGGCTGTTTGAAGTTTCCTCAGTATTTGTTCTTTGCATCCTGCATATATTGAGTTGCAATAGTCCAGATGACGGAGTACGAGTGATTGCACTAGACTGCGGAAGACAGATCTTGGAAAGAATGATCTAATTCTCTTCAGTTTCCACATGGAGTAGAACATTTTTTTTTCTTTATTAATATTTTCAATAATTCACAAACCAATGTGACTTAGCAATCCATCATCAATTCAAAAGAAAAAAACTTATTAACGCAAAAAGCGTAAGGAAATGATACAAACATTATTTTCCGTCCACTATTAAGAAAGAGTGTTTCCAAGAAAAGGAAAAAGAAAAATAAACAGAATTAAAAATTAACACACATTTACCATTTCTGTGCTCAAACTCCAGCCTACTATGTGGGAGGGCATACAACTGTCACTTTAACTCTAGCTTCCAAAAAATCTTTAAGCTGTTTAGGGTCCATAAATTGAAATTGTTTACCCTCAAGCATTACTTGACATATACAAGGAAAACGTAATACAAAATTTGCTCTCAAGGCCTCGACTCTGGGGCGCAGTTCCAAAAAGGCCTTGCGCCTCATTTGTGTTGGCCTAGAGAGGTCAGGATAAATTCTAACTTTAGAATCCATAAAAAGCCTATCCAAGTGTCTTAGAGAAAGTCTTAATACAGCATTCCGATCTGGCTCAAGCACAAAAGTGACCAGCATAGTCGTCCTATGGGTAATAACTTCCAACGAACTTTCCAGGAAGGAAGTAAGATTCATTCCTTCACCCATCTCTCGCCTTGTGGGATCTCCCAAGGTCCCCACAGTATTCCAGATGTAATATGCCCGAGTTATGGGGGGCAATGAGTCTTTATCCATTCCTAGAATGTCTATCAAATATTTTTTCACCATCTCAATCGGAGGAATTAACGGAGATTTGGGGAAATTAAGGAATCGGAGATTAAATCTTCGTGCCTGATTCTCCAAATATTCCAAACGTTTATGCAAAAAGTTATTATCTTTGATCAAAGCAGATTCCAAAGTCCCCATTTCTTGAATTTTGGCTTCCACTTTCTCAATTTTAACGGACTGCTGTGCAGTCACTTGTGCCTGTATCAGAACAGCTTCTGAGAGAGTTTTAATATCATTTGAATTTTCTTTTAACATAGCTTGCATCGAGGAGTGAGTGTTGTATACCATATCCCACAGTGACTCAAGCGTCACAATAGTGGGTTTACTTATTCCACCCGTTGGTAAAGGGGAATGAGGTGGGGGCCCTGGACGAGAAAGTTTAGAGACTATGTCCTGTGGCAATACCTTTAAGGCCAATTCGGCCGAAAATGCTTGGTCCTGGGTCTCACTCTGGTTCGTTGCAGTCCTCCCCTCTAACCGTTGCGAATCCACCCCTTCGGTGTCCGTTCCTGGTAGGGCTGCTGCGAAGACCTCACTCCCCGGCTGTGGTGGAACCCTGCGTTCCCCGGGGCTCAGGGAAGCCCCATCTCCGCTTCCAACTGACGTCAACGCGTCAGTAGCTGTAGAAGGAGTCGATGTGCACAGAGGTCCCGGCTGCTGCGTCGGGAATTGCAGAATCGACTGCTTCAGCGTCGAAGAGGGTCCAGGAGCCGAGGGAAGCTCCTTTACCTTCCCCCCTCCGCTTTCCCATCATAAACGAGGGGGCGAGGGTCCCGCTATTAGCGTCTCACTGCAACAACTCCGTGGAGCAAACTCAGGTACGTGCGTTCAGTACGCCATCTTGGAGGCACCTCCTAGAACATTTTTTTTGTTGTGTTGTTCGCATGAGTTTCGAGTGAGGTGGCGGTCAATAGTGACTCCAAGGATTTTTAAAGTTTCTGAGATTGGCAAAGTTAGTTTAGGTGTGTTAATGGCGGTAAATTTCTTCGTGTTGTATTGGGAGGTTAGTATGAGGCATTGAGTTTTTTCTGCGTTCAGTTTCAGTCGGAATGCATCTGCCCAGGTGTTCATGATGTGTAGACTTTGGTTGATTTCATTAGAGACTAGTAAAAAAGGCCCGTTTCTGACACAAATGAAACGGGCGCTAGCAAGGTTTTCCTTGGAGTGTGTATGTTTGGGAGAGTGTATGTGAGAGTGACTGTTTGAGAGTCAGAGTGAAAGTGTGAGTGTGTGAGAGAGAGAGTGAGTCTGGGTGTGAGTGTGTTTGTGAGAGAGTGTGTGTGTGAGAATGAGAGTGTGTGCAAGTGTGTATGTGAGACACAGTGTGAGAGAGAGTGTGTGTATGAGACCAAGCGAGTGTGTGAGTGACTGTGTGGCACATAGAGAGTGAATGTGATACAGTGTGAGACAGAGTGTGTGAGAGTGAGAGTCAGAAAGACATTGTATATGAGAGAGAGAGTGTGAGCCGTGCCCTCCCAATCCATGGCCATCTGTCCCCTGCCTCCTCCATTCATCCTTTTCCAGCAATTCCCCTCTCTCCCTGAGCCCTGCCCTCCCAATCCATGGCCATCCATGTTTCTCTGTCACCTGCCCCCTCCATTCATCCCTATCCAGCATTTCCCCTCTCTGCCTGAGGCCTGCCCTGCAATCCATATCCATCCATGCCCATCTGACCCCTCCATTCATCCCTATCCAGCAATTCCCCTCTCCCTGAGTCCTGCTCTTCCAATCCATGCCCATCCATGCTCCTCTGTCACCAAGCCCCTCCATTTTTCCCTATCCAGCATTTCCCCTCTCTGCCTGAGGCCTGCCCTGCAATCCATATCCATCCATGCCCATCTGTCCCCTCCATTCATCCCTATCCAGCAATTCCCCTCTCCCTGAGTCCTGCCCTTCCAATCCATGCCCATAGCTGCTCCTCTGTCACCTGGCCCCTCCATTCATCCCTATCCAGCATTTCCCCTCTCTGCCTGAGGCCTGCCCTGCAATCCATATCCATCCATGCCCATCTGTCCCCTCCATTCATCCCTATCCAGCAATTCCCCTCTCCCTGAGTCCTGCCCTTCCAATCCATGCCCATCCATGCTCCTCTGTCACCTGGCCCCTCCATTTTTCTCTATCCAGCATTTTCCCTCTCTGCCTGAGGCCTGCCCTGCAATCCATATCCATCCATACCCATCTGTCCCCTCCATTCATCCCTATCCAGCAATTCCCCTCTCCCTGAGTCCTGCCCTTCCAATCCATGCCCATCCATGCTCCTCTGTCACCTGGCCCCTCCATTTTTCCCTATCCAGCATTTCCCCTCTCTGCCTGAGGCCTGCCCTGCAATCCATATCCATCCATGGCCATCTGTCCCCTCCATTCATCCCTATCCAGCAATTTCCCTCTCCCTGAGTCCTGCCCTTCCAATCCATGCTCATCTGTCACCTGGCCCCTCCATTTTTCCCTATCCAGCAATTGCCCTCTCTACCTGAGGCCTGCCCTGCAATCCATATCCATCCATGCCCATCTGTCCCCTCTATTCATCCCTATCCAGCAATTTCCCTCTCTCCCTTAGTCCTGCCCTCCCAATCCATGCCCATCCATGCTCCTCTGTCCCCTGGCCCCTTCATTCATCCATTTCCAGTAATTCCCCTCTCTCCCTGAGCCCTGCCCTCCCATTCCATGCCCATCCATGCTCCTCTGTCTCCTGCCGCCTCCATTCATCCTTTTCCAGCAAGTCCCCTCTCTCCCTTCCATGACCCCCCCCCCTCGCATCCATGCTCCTCTCTCTCTCCCATGTCCCAGCCTGGCCCGCCCTCTTCTCCCCCCCCCCCCTTCGCATCCATGTCCCCCCTTCGCATCCATGCATCCCCCCCCCCTTCGCATCCATGCATCCCTTTTTTTTTTTCTTCTTCGTTTTAACTTTACCTCCGTGGCGGTTCGTGCAGCGAAACGTCAGGGAAGGAGGCGGCGCTCCCGACGTCTTGCTTTCCCTTCGCTGTCTCCCGCCTTCTTTTGAAGGCGGAACACAGTGAAGGGAAGGCTAGACGTCGGGAGCGCCGCCTCCTTCCCTGACGCTTCGCTTCCGGATTTGTTTGGTTTGAGGCGAGGGCGGGGCAAAGACGGCTGGCTGGCTTGAAGGCTTCACACCACGAATCCGGCGCGAACCCTTCAGCCTGGGAGTGACGTCAGATGGCTTCATGGCTTCAAGGCTTCAAGGCTTCAAGGCTTCAAGGCTTCAGGCTTCAAGGCTTCAAGGCTTCACAGAACGTTGTCCTCAGAACGTTGAGGGTGCGTTTTATTATATTAGATTTCATTGATGTCTTTTTTGAATGGAATATATAACGTTACATCATCGGCATATATATATGGATTAAGGTTATGAATTGATAGAAGTTTTGCCAGGGGGGTCATCAGTAGATTTAAAATATGGTAGCCTTTACCATGGGTCCATGCTAGCTTTTTATCATAGCTCACTAAAAGGACCTTTCTATGCATTACCTACAAATATCTACTAAATGCTTGTTTGCATGTGCAGTTTGAAGAATCGATTGAGGGGTGGAATTGTGCTCACTTTTCTAGTTCTTTCATTGGCTCCCCTTGCCCATGCAGTTTTGTAAAAGCCATTGTTTGCACATAAAAAGACGTGTATGAAGCCTATTTTTGTATGTTTCTTTGTAACATCGTTGTTCCATTTGTACAGGCCACCAAATCCTTATATCTTCTCAGTCACTTTACAAGTATTTTACAAAAGGCTCTGTGTTCAGTGAGCCTTTTGCAAAATAGGTTGTAAATTGTGAACATCCCAAATTTGACATCACATTTCTAATTTCGGCAAACTATATAAAATTGGGCTTTTGGGGAGGGGGAGGGAATTCAGTAAACGGAACCCAAAGTTAGACACCAGGAAGATCTATTCTAAACTAGTGCTAACTTCTTAACATAGCATACTAAAAAGGCCCTTATATGTATATTTCCTAGTTTACAATAAAATGTATTATATGCTGCAAAAAATTTCCCCCTTGGAGGGATATTTCTGGGCAGTAGTGAACACAGTAGTCGTGAAAATGCTAAACTAGTATACTGCAAAGGGTGCTCTATGCAGAGTGCCCTTTGCAGAATACTAGCTTAGCGAGATTCTCATGCCTAACTTTGGTTGTGAGTATTTATGCCTGCTCAAACTGGGTGTAAATTTTGGCACACAATTAACGGTGGTTCGGCACATAAATGACAATATTCTATAACATCACACCTAAATTCTGGGAATACCCCTAACCTTAGGGTTACCATATTCTGTCCCCCAAAAAGGAGGGCACATGCCCCGCCCCACCCCTTTCACACCCTCGCTCCGCCCCCTGTCACATTTTCCCCTCCCCCCTGTCACATACCCAGTCGCCCCCCTCCCCATCACCCCCCTCCACTTACCTTACTACTGTCCTGGTGGTCTAGTGACCTCTTCGGAGCAGGAAAGAGCCCCCTCTTTCCTGCCTTGAGCACTGCCCTGCATGCATCCTTCCTGTTCCTGATCCTCGGCGCTGATTCAAAATGGCCGCCCTCGCGAGGTCACTTCAACTCTCAGCGGCCATTTTGAATCGGCGCAGATGATCAGGAAGGATGCATGCAGGGCAGCGCTCCGGGTAGGAAAGGGGGGACTCTTTCCTGCCCCGAAGGCGGAAGAGGTCAATAGACCACCAGGGCACTAGTAAGTAAGGGGATGGGAGGCTAGCAATCTGTCCGTGGCAGACTGGCAAAACCCGCCCTGTTGTCCAGACATGCCCTCAAAAAGAGGACATGCTGACTTGTTTTAAAGTGTGGTAGCCTTTACCATGGATCCATGTTAGCTTCTTAACAAAGCTTACTAAAAGGACTCAAATGTGTATTTCCTAGTTTCCAATAAAAATGCATTATATACTGCAAACCATTTCTCCCTCACAGGGATGTGTCTGGGCACTAGTGACCGTGGGACCACTACTGTGACCCCCACTACCTCCTAGAGAGACCCCAGTAGGTGCCAGAATAATTGGTGGGGTGAGGAGTGAGACAATATTTTTCTAAAGGGTTAGTAGAATCGAAGTATCAGCAATCAGGAGGTCTGACCACAGGCACACTTTTATTTTAAGGACTGAGGGTAGAGAGAGATGTATTTATTTATTGAACTTATAGCCACATTTCACAGTATCCCCAGGGCGCAAGCTCATGAATTAGTGGGCTGGTACTCCATTGGGAAAGTTAACAACACTTCTTGAGATGCATGATAATGAGCTCCTTTGCAAGGATTTGCATGCTTCACAGCTCATTATTATTCAAAGTGCATTAAGGGGGAACACATTTGCATTCAGCTGTGTTATTGGCAAATAACACACATTACTGCCATAATACATCTTTGTAAATAGAAGCCTTTGTTTTTTAAGAACACAAGGCTGTCTGGACTACTGCTGATCTCTCTGAGTTAAAGAGAAAACCTTTATACAAATGCTGGTTCTGTGAACTGGAAGCGGGGACTTAAATTCATATGTTGCAGAATATTCTTGTTTGCAATCTTTTATGGGCTGACAGAAAACTAACATTATAGTTAACACTTCTGAACTTACCAAGAAACCCAAACAAACAGAACGTTAACAGTACCAGGGCTGGTCTTAGGCAGGGGCAATAGGGACAGTCGCACAGGGCCTCGCACGCCTAGGGGCCCCACATGTCTGGCATGTCTGTCCTCCTATCTCAGAACACCTCACTGCTTCATACCTTAATGTTCATCCACTTATCTGTAGAGAGCATCAGGCAGCGGCAGCGATTTTCTTATCCTGTCAGCTGCTGAGCCCAGAGCATCCTTGCTGCTGCGCCCCGCCCCCTTTTGATGTCACTTCCTATTTCCACAAGGGCAGGCTGCAGCAGCGAGGAGGCTCTGAGCTCAGCAGCTGACGAGATATGAAAATTGCTGTCGCTGTCTGCAGCTCTCTACTGAAACGTGGTGGATGCATATCAAGGTACGGGGTGAGGTGGGGTTCTGAGAGCTCTATACCTCCTTGTAAACTGATAAATTATAGCGTATGGTGGCACGAGTGGGTGGGTGTGGGCAGAGGGCGTGTGCAGGTAGGGGACGGGTGGGCAGGTGCGGGTGGGGGGCCCACTGAACTGGTATGCACAGGGCCCCGCAATTGCTAAGACCAGAACTGAGCAGTACTACTGTGAGACCATTGCTATAGGTCCACATCTACCATTACTATAGACCAGGGGTTCTCAACCCAGTCCTCAGGACACACCTAGCCAGTCAGATTTTCAGGATACCCATAATGAATATTCATGAGATAAATGTGCATACAATGGAGGTAGTATAAGTGAGAGTGGGATGTTTGACCACGGAAATACAAATCCTGGAGACAAGAATCTTAAAAAGCTTGTTTATTGATGAAAAGACTCAACACAACTGTTGTGTTTCGGTCGTCGGGCCTGCATCAGGAGTCTATAAAACATACATATGCAAATAAAGAAAAATTAAGTGAAAAAACATAAAACATATATGAAAAAAAAACCACAGTAAGCAATAACATATGGTAAAAAAACAAATAAAATGAAAAGATAAATGTAGGAATAACATCCTTTGCTAAACGTCAAAAAATGTGTTCACATATACAATGCTCTCATAAGGTGCTAATATTGCAAGAACAATGCGTATAATAGAATACATATAAATAATGAATAGAATAGGTACTAAACATACAGAGCATATGAATGAAATAGTATATTGGAAGGATATGCTATAATGTGTATCCTTAAATTTGGTCATCCCTAGATTTGGTCGTCCCTAGACATGGTCGTTTCTGATTTTCTGCGAAAATCGAAACCAAGGACGTCCATCTCAGAAACGACTAAATGCATGCCATTTGGTTGTGGGAGGAGCCAGCATTTCTAGTGCACTGGTCCCCCTGACATGCCAGGACACCACCGGGCACCCTAGGGGGCACTGCAGTGGACTTCATAAATTGCTCCCTTACCTTGTGTGCTGAGCCCCCCAAACCCCACTACCCACAACTGTACACCACTACCATAGCCCTTACGGGCGAAGGGGGGCACCTAGATGTGGGTACAGTGGGTTTCTGGTGGGTTTTGGAGGGCTTGCTGTTTCCTCCACAAACGTAACAGGTAGGAATGGATGGGCCTAGGGCTACCTGCCTGAAGTGCACTGCACCCACTAAAACTGCTCCAGAGACCTGCATGCGCTGTCATGGACCTGAGTATGACATCTGAGGCTGGCATAGAGGCTGGCACGAAATGTTTTTAAAGATGTTTTTTGAGGATGGGAGGGGGTTAGTGACCACTGGGGGAGTAAGGGGAGGTCATCCCCAATTCTCTCCAGTGGTAATCTGGTCATTTCGGGCACCTTTTTGTGCTTTGGTCGTAAGAAAAACACGACCAGGTAAAGTCGTCCAAGTGTTCGTCAGGGACGTCCTTGTTTCTTTCGATTATGGGTCGAGGACATCCTAGTGTTAGGCACGCCCAACTCCCGCCTTTGCTACACCTCTGATATGCCCCCTTGAACTTTTGTCATCCCTGCGACGGAAAGCAGTTGGGGACGTCCAAAATCGGCTTTTGATTATACCGATTTGGACGACCCTGTGAGGACGCCCATCTTCCAATTTATGTCGAAAGATGGGCGTCCTTCTCTTTCAAAAATTAGCCCATTAATGATGGATATTGAACCAAAACAGTATATTCCAATGGACTAGCACCATAGAAAATCGTATGAGTAAGGCAAACCATTTTAAAATAAACTCTATCAGCCATAGGAAGCCAATGAAGATTTCTGAGCAAATGTGTAACATGCTCATAGCTCTTACAGCTGAAAATCATCCTTGCGACACAATTCTGCAGCAGTTGAAGTCTTTTTACAACCTGTTTGTGAAGAAACAGTGGGTTTCTAAGCCTGTGAACGGTATTATTTCATGAAGTGTATTTCTCCTAATTGGCCAGCAGATGGCATTTTTTTCATGTTTTAAAGCTGTTGCAAAAAAGGACTTTCTTTTCCAGTTGAAGCTTGTGGAAAGGCAATTTGCAGTACCGTTGGCCAGATACTTTCAAAGTTGGTGACCTAGGCTATGATTGACCCTGAAGTTCAAATCTGACCAGGAGGTACTGGATTTTTCTTTAGTCTCAGCCAGGGAGTGGAAAAAGAAAGATTTACAGAGGCCCTGTGGTGGTTTGTGTTTTAGTCTGTGAGTGCTTTCTGGGAACTCTAGGACCCTTGGGAGTTTGGTCTCAATGTCCTAGAAATCACCGGGGAATAACTTGAAGGTGGGATACTAGCCCAGAGGCAAGTGGGACCAAGTCGGTGGGAGAAGGGTGTGCCCAGGTGCAGGCGGGCCAGAGCAGTGTGGAGATAGATCCTCCAGGTGGCCGCAGGGTAACCCCAGGTGGGTGCTAGGCATTTCGTGACATTGCTGATTAATCCCAATATATAAAGTCCAGCAGAGGCAAAACCACAGCCTGAATCAACATCCTGAATGGTAATGAATGAAATAAAGATCGTATTGTTCTTAACTGTCACAGTCTTGAAAACACCCTTTTACACAAGTTATCAACTTGATTTTTCATAGCAAGTAGTGTATCTAGAGTAAAACCCAGTACTCTAGGTGAATTAACAAAAGATAGAGGGACCCTTTTACTAAGCTGCGTAGGTGTCGATGTGCATCCTACGTGCGTCAATTTTGAACTACCACCCAGCTATCGCATAGCCCGGGCAGAAATTTAATTTTTTATATGCATCCATAAAGTGCAACAGAAATTTTCCGGTGTGCGGTGCTAACCAGGTAGTAATCAGCATTGTATACACATAGACCATTACCGCCCGGCTAATGCACGAGACCTTACCGCTAGGTCAATGGGTGGCTGTAAGGTCTCAGACCCAAAATGGATGCGCGCCAATTTTTACTTTGCTGCACGTCCATTTTTGGCCAAAAAAGGGCCTTTTTGCAGGTACACTGAAAAACAGACCTGCATGCATCCAATGCACACATCTATACCAGCGCAGGCCATTTTTCGGCGCACCTTAGGAAAAGGACCCCAGAGATTTCCCTGTCTTGAGCACCAGATTTTGACGAAATCTTGATACAGATGTGTCAAAATACAGCAATTTAGTCTTGCTGTATTGAGCTTTAATAATTTAATTGAAGCCCAAAGATGTGTCCTAGAAATGCACTCAGTGATTAAATTATTTGCATCAACCATATTCTTTAGCAGCACTACCAAAATAAAAATATCGTCTGCATAAAAAGTGACATAAAATAGTAAAGATGTTAGAAAATTGCCCAATGAACTCATAAAAATATTAAACAATATTGGTGACAAAGGCGAGTCCTGAGGAACGCCATAAATGGAACTGCAACATTCTTCTTTGTCTTTTAATGGTGGAGTTGGCTTTGCATGGCCATTATCCAGCATGATTTGCATGAATGTTATAAAGTTCTGTTTTGTCTCTTTCTCTAAGAGTCTGCTGCAACAAAATGAGTTGAAAGAGAGCTTGCTCTCTCTTATTAGGAAGTCGTGATCTGGGCATCCAAAATGGTAGAGGAGTGATTAAACTGTTTGACTCATCTTTGGAAAATTCCCTATGCATGATTCTCAATAAATCTCTGTTTTCTACTGAAAGAGTTGGTTTGTCATCATCCTTGGTGATATAGAACAATGATTTCCTCAGATGTTCTCCTAAATCTGATGGAAAGGCAATCTGATTGATGGTTGAGCCAGGGCCTGGTGTGCCCATTTTCCAAGACGTACATTTGGTATATATCTACACTTGGTCTCCTCAATAGGTTAATGCAGATGTCATCTACCAATGTGAGTCGGTAGGTATATAGGGCATCAGGTGTACCTACATGTAACTCACAAACTCTGATCAATGCTGGTACGTCTCTTCCCAGCAAGAGTAAAACCTCTGCATTTGGGTCAAAAAGCTACAGAAGGTGGTGTCACATGACTTGTGATATGAGAATTTCTTCGCTGGTATGAGGTATCTGATTACACTCAGTAAGAGTTGGTAAATGGGTCTTGTTGCAGCAGATGATTTCCTCTTTGCCAAATCTCAGATAAACTTCATGAAGACTGTAAAGGGAGGAAACATCTCTTGGTTGTCTTCTTTATACTTTGTGCCTTATGAGGATCCCCATGGTTCTTGTTGCTGCCATCCATCACTTCTATCATGTATCCACTTGCTGTTCGATCCATCCTCTTGGTCATTCCTATACAGGTCTTGGGTTGTAGGGATAGCGATCTCCATGGAAGTCAAATAAGTAAAACAAATTCTGACCTTGCCAGGGACTGGTTACTCTGCTCATCTATGATGATGTAACGGTGGATTCCAGTTAATTGGAACACATCAGGACCACAGTACATTGCCCCAATTAAGTGGTGCCCTGACAAAATCAAGTTGACATGTTACTGTTAAAAAAGAGTCAGTACAAGTGACAGATAAAAGTCAAAACAATTATTTATTGTCCAAACACAAAAGTGGAAGAGAAAAACAGTACAGTACAATACAGTTTAATTTCAAATTTTACATTTTTTTGGTAACACAGAAGTTGAAATAAAGGAAAAGAAAGCATTTAAATTTGCATAAATTAAAAGAAAAGTTTCTCATTCAAATCACCATTAACATTGGAGTTATCGATCAAGTGTAACTTGACAAGCTCTCTTCATTGCCTGCAGCTGGACAAAATTGGCACAGGTATCCTGGTTTGTCACTTATTCAAGCTCAGTTGTGTCATCCTCTTCAGTTTCCTGATTTTCTGAAGTCTTCATAAGTTTGGCTGAAATTTGTTCAACGATTTCATCCTCGCACCCCTCATTTTCATTGTAGCATTGAAGATTGTTGTCAATGGATGAAAATATCATAGTTTTCCACCCAGTGTGCTTCCATAACATAATTTTCATTATCCATAGCATTTTAATTTTCAGCCTTATCCTGTGTCCAAGGTTTTTACACTCACAATGAGCAAAACAATGCTGACAGGTTATGCTGCTAACATTTCACCAGCTGCAAGTGTTAGATCTTTCCTTGGCATTTTTCAGCACACACCATAGATGGAACACAACACACCCTGCAGCAGCATGTGTACCCAAATGTGGCAGCCCATATAAACTTCAGGGGTTAGTAACGTTTCAGTGGACATTTTACGTATATTACTGCCCCAAACAAAGGGTGCATTGTCCCAATTAAGCAAATCCGTTGCATCTTTACAACTGCACTTTGTTTACATTCTCTGAATTTTGTGCCAAATATGTGTCCGCCCTGATTAAGCAGTGTCCCAATTAACCAGAATCCACTGTACATCTTTACTGTCTCTTCCAGTTGCTCTTTTGGATATACTTTAACTATACATATCTTGGTGCATGACCTTCCACTGCAGCCTCCTCTGCACACTTGTGTACAGTTGCCCTCCTTCCTTCTCCCCAATGTGGCTTGACTCTGAGTCTGGGATTCCTGGAAAAGTAGGCTTACTCTTGTCAGGGTGTAAGGTGCTGACACGCTGGTCACTATCACACTGCGAATACTTGATGGCTGCTTTACGCTGGTCACTATCACACTGCGTATACTTGATGGCTGCTTTACAGTCTTCAGTCATATGCTTGGATGAAGAGCAACATTTGTAACAAATTCTCTACTTTTTCAACTGTTCTTTGTGTTCTCTGAAGGGTTTCTCCCTAAACCCTCAATATTTCTTGAGATGGTGAGGTTTCTTATGTATAGGACACTGTCGATCTGGATCCTCTACTTTCTCTGTAGTAGGTGGACAATCAGATGGTGGGTTTGCTCTCGGCAACACATCTGTCTGGTGTAAAGCTATAGACTTCCTGGTGTTGCTGTACTTCTTGACAAGTCTTTCATTCAGGAAATAGCTTAGCTTGCCTGCTTCAGGTACATCAAACATGAATCTCGAATCATTTTTCCTCTTTGTCAAGTCTCGGATAAACTTCACGAAGACTGTAAAGGGAGGAAACATCTCTTGGTTGTCCTCTTTATACTTTGTGCCTAATGAAGACTATTTCTCTTTTATGTCATATGGCAGCTTTGTTATCTCGTTTATGCCCCAAGCAGTATCCAAGTAGCATAGGCCTGGAAGGTTTGGATCAACTTTGATGGCTTCCATTTCCTGGAGGAGATCTAATTCTTGAAACTTGTCATTATCTCCACTTTTAACCTTTTGGAAGCTCCTTATTCTTTTCATCAGTGCCTTTTTGGGCTACCATAGTGCTGGTCAAGTCTTTCCCACATTTCTTTCAAACCTTTGGCAGGGTCATGTATCCTTTAGTCTCTTTATATGATTGGCTGACTCAGTTCTTAGCCATTTTATTATCGGGTTCATTTCTAGCTTTGAGGTGGATTTCATAATTTCTATGGCATCCTTAAAGACATCCTTTATACTTTTCAGAACAGTCATTGAATTGGGTAAGCCCCATGATTTCCATCTTTTTGCAAGCCATATATGTTGCTAGGTCTTCTCTCTCTGAAGTTTCTAGTGCAATGGCAGTAGGTATCTGACTGGCTATTTGTCGCAATTTGTCTGGAGTCAGACATGGAGTGTGGCTGGTTGAGTGCTTCTTGCTTAATCACAGTGTATTTAGCTTATGCCCTCCTTTGGTACAGCTCAACTTTTATTTGAGTCCAGTTTCTGTGTGGAAGCAGAGTCTGTGGTTGAAATGGTGTGTTTTCCTGGAGCAAGAGCCAGTGGTCATGCAATCATATGCATGTGAGCATGTGGATCACTATGGTGGCAGTTCACCTTAGGCTTGCTTCTTTCAGGCGAGCTAGACTGTGGTGTGGAGGGACATACTTTCTCCAAATCTGATGACTCTTCCGAGTCAGTTCGTGACTGTGTGCTTCTGTTTGCTAGTTTGCTTGTCACAATTTTGAAAGGCAATGTGGCTAAGCTGGCTCTCCCCACATTCTGTTTTGTGGCTAAGCTTCAAGGCTATAACTTGGGCCTCAATGGCAGCCACTTCTTTCTC